>NC_064628.1:82579928-82886997 GCF_023864275.1 Schistocerca cancellata
TTTACGGCAGACGCGGTCTCCAGTTGTTTGTCATTAATAGTGTGTACTGTACAGTAGTGGATTTCTTTTCCTACGCATGCGCAATATGTTACATTTATTTACGTGCAGGGTCAACAGCCAGAGCCTGCACCATGTCAATTCTCTGCAGGTCGTTCTGCAAATTCTTACCATCTTCTGGCGTTGCTACTTTGGTATAAACAACTGCATCATCTGCGAATAGCCTTGAAGAGCATCCAACGCTTTCTACTAGATCATATACAGGGTGTTTCAAAAATGACCGGTATATTTGAAACGGCAATAAAAACTAAACGAGCAGCGATAGAAATACACCGTTTGTTGCAATATGCTTGGGACAACAGTACATTTTCAGGCAGACAAACTTTCGAAATTACAGTAGTTACAATTTTCATCAACAGATGGCGCTGCGGTCTGGGAAACTCTATAGTACGATATTTTCCACATATCCACCATGCGTAGCAATAATATGGCGTAGTCTCTGAATGAAATTACCCGAAACCTTTGACAACGTGTCTGGCGGAATGGCTTCACATGCAGATGAGATGTACTGCTTCAGCTGTTCAATTGTTTCTGGATTCTGGCGGTACACCTGGTCTTTCAAGTGTCCCCACAGAAAGAAGTCATAGGGGTTCATGTCTGGCGAACAGGGAGGCCAATCCACGCTGCCTCCTGTATGTTTCGGATAGCCCAAAGCAATCACACGATCATCGAAATATTCATTCAGGAAATTAAAGACGTCGGCCGTGCGATGTGGCCGGGCACCATCTTGCATAAACCACGAGGTGTTCGCAGTGTCGTCTAAGGCAGTTTGTACCGCCACAAATTCACGAAGAATGTCCAGATAGCGTGATGCAGTAATCGTTTCGGATCTGAAAAATGGGCCAATGATTCCTTTGGAAGAAATGGCGGCCCAGACCAGTACTTTTTGAGGATGCAGGGACGATGGGACTGCAACATGGGGCATTTCGGTTCCCCATATGCGCCAGTTCTGTTTATTGACGAAGCCGTCCAGATAAAAATATGCTTCGTCAGTAAACCAAATGCTTCCCACATGCATATCGCTGTCATCAATCCTGTGCACTATATCGTTAGCGAATGTCTCTCGTGCAGCAATGGTAGCGGCGCTGAGAGGTTGCCGCGTTTGAATTTTGTATGGATAGAAGTGTAAACTCTGGCGCATGAGACGATACGTGGACGTTGGCGTCATTTGGACCGCAGCTGCAACACGGCGAACGGAAACCCGAGGCCGCTGTTGGATCACCTGCTGCACTAGCTGCGCGTTGCCCTCTGTGGTTGCCGTACGTGGTCGCCCTACCTTTCCAGCACGTTCATCCGTCACGTTCCTGGTCTGTTGAAATTTTTCAAACAGATCCTTTATTGTATCGCTTTTCGGTCCTTTGGTTACATTAAACCTCCGTTGAAAACTTCGTCTTGTTACAACAACACTGTGTTCTAGGCGGTGGAATTCCAACACCAGAAAAATCCTCTGTTCTAAGGAATAAACCATGTTGTCTACAGCACACTTGCACGTTGTGAACAGCACACGCTTACAGCAGAAAGACGACGTACAGAATGGCGCACCCACAGACTGCGTTGTCTTCTATATCTTTCTCATCACTTGCAGCGCTATCTGTTGTTGAAAATTGTAACTACTGTAATTTCGAAAGTTTGTCTGCCTGAAAATGTACTGTTGTCCCAAGCATATTGCAACAAACGGTGTATTTCTATCGCTGCTCGTTTAGTTTTTATTACCGTTTCAAATATACCGGTCATTTTTGAAACACCCTGTATATATATATATATATATATATATATATATATATATTGTAAACAGCAACGGTCCTATCACAGTTACCTGACGTGTTGAGTTATATCTGCAAGGAAGTCTTGATTCCAATCGCAGGTTGCTCCGATACTCCGTTAGCTCGTATATTTTTCATTGAACGGCAATGCGGGACGGTGTCAGATACCTTACTGAAGTCAAGGAACAGGGCATCAAGCTGAGCGCCGTTGTCCACTGCGCTGTGGATCTCGTGGAGGAACACAGCGAGCCGAGATTCACAGGATCTCGGTTTGCGGAATCCACGTTGATTTTTATAGAGCCGATTTTCATTTTCCAAAAACGTCATAATACTCGAGCACAAAACGTGTTCCACTATTCTACAACAGATTGACGTCAAAGATATAGGTCTATAATTGTGTGGATCTGTCTTGCAGCCTCTCTTAAAAACAGGAATGACATGCGCTCTTTTCCAGTCGTTAGGTACCATTCCTTGCTCAAACGATCTACGATAAATTACCGCTTATAGAATCTTACAGGTATCTCGTCTGGTCCTGAAGGCTTTCCGCTACTAAGAGGTTGTAGCAACTCTTCAGTTCCTCGATCGGCTATCTCAATATCTGCCATTTCGATGTTCGGACGATGACTCCCACTGTGAAACAACCTCGGAAGACCGAATGCAGTATTTCGGCCTTCTCTCTGTTATCTTTCGTTTCGTTGCCATTGTCGTCGCTGAGAGAATGAATAGATTATTTTAACCCACTTACTGATTTTGCATTCGAGCAAAATCTCTTAGGGGTTTTGCTCAGACGGGTTGACAACGTCTTAGTTTTAAAATCATTGAACCCTTCTCTATTGCTCTCCTTACGCTCATTTTCGCTTCGTTCAGCTTTTGTTTGTCAGCTAGGATTTTACTTCGCTTGAATCTGAGATGAAGTGCTCTTTATTTACGTAACGTTTTTCTAACACGGCTATTAAAGCATGGTGGATCTTTCCAATCCCTTATAACAATACTAACAGATGAGCGAAATCATTTGTGCAACCACCAGTGGCCACCCAGTATCGAGTTTTATCACATTTTGTTATTACAAAGATATCAATCCTCGCCCTGACATCCAAAGAATATGTGTAGAAGGCTAACATTTTTCGCGACGTAAAATGTGAAACGCAATATGAATTGCTCTAATATTTAATAAGCAGTTCAATCTAAACTTCATGGTAGCTCACTCCCCCGAAGTCTCGAAGTAACGCAATCTAACTAGTGTCCCGTTATTAATGAGCTTAACTTTTCTGCCATGCTCGTTTTCTAGATCGCTGTGTTGTTCCATTGAGCTGGTATATGTACAGTCGCATCACATCAGAGCCAATAAATTCTCGCGATACAATAACATTCGATACATGTGAATTACTTCTGTTCTGGTCGAGAGTGAAAGCGGACGTATTTTTTCAGGCATCTTCTTCTAGATGCAGGAGCGTCATATTGAACCAATAAATTATATCTTACGAAACAACGGAATTAGTAGGTTGACTTATTTCTGTGTTTTATAACACCCCAAATATAGATCCCCCAAAGACATCACTTTTGACAGCAAAAGATACACAGGGTGAGTCACCTAACATTACCGCTGGATATATTTCGTAAACCACATCAAATACTGACGAATCAATTCCACAGACCGAACGTGAGGAGAGGGGCTAGTGTAAATGGTTAATACAAACCATAAAAAAATGCACGGAAGTATGTTTTTAACACAAACCTACGTTTTTTTAAATGGAACCCCGTTAGTTTTGTTAGCACATCTGAACATATAAACAAATACGTAATCAGTGCCGTTTGTTGCATTGTAAAATGTTTATTAAATCCGGAGATATTGTAACCTGAAGTTGACGCTTGAGTACCACTCCTCCGCTGTTCGATCGTGTGTATCGGAGAGCACCGAATTACGTAGGGATCCAAAGGGAACGGTGATGGAGCTTAGGTACAGAAGAGACTGGAACAGCACATTTTTTTTATTGGTCTTTTTCACTGACGCACATGTACATTACCATGAGGGGTGAGGTAAACGTACACACGTGGTTTCCGTTTTCAGTTACGGAGTGGAATAGAGTACGTCCCGGCATGTCAGGCCAATAGATGTTCAATATCGTGGCCATCATTTGCTGCACACAATTGCAATCTCTGGCATAATGAATGTCGTACACGCCGCAGTACATCTGGTGTAATGTCGCCGCAGGCTGCAACAATACGTTGTTTCATATCCTCTGGGGTTGTAGGCACATCACGGTGCACATTCTCCTTTAACGTACCCAACAGAAAGAAGTCCAGAGGTGTAAGATCAGGAGAACGGGCTGGCCAATTTATGCGTCCTCCACGTCCTATGAAACGCCCGTCGAACATCCTGTCAAGGGTCAGCCTAGTGTTAATTGCGGAATGTGCAGGTGCACCATCATGCTGGTACCAAATACGTCGACGCGTTTGCAGTGGGACACACTCTATTCCACTTCGTGATTGAAAACGGAAACCACGTGTGTACGTTTACCTCACCCCTCATGGTAATGTACATGTGCGTCAGTGAAAAAGACCAATGAAAACGTGTTAGCATGTGGACGTAATGTGCTGTTCCAGTCTCTTCTGTACCTAATGTCCATCACCGTTCCCTTTGGATCCCTACGTAATTCGGTGCTCTCCGATACACACGGTCCAACAGCGGAGGAGTGGTACTGAAGCGTCAACTTTAGGTTGCAATATCTCCGGATGTAATAAACATTTTACAATGCAACAAACGGCACTGATTACGTATTTGTTTATATGTTCAGATGTGCTAACAAAACTAACAGGATTCCATTTAACAAAACGTAGGTTTGTGTTAAAAACATACTTCCGTGCATTTTTTTATGGTTTGTAGTAACCAATTACACTAGCCCCTCTCCTCACGTTCGGTCTGTGGAAATGATTCGTCAGTATTTTACGTGGTTTACGAAATATATCCAGCGGTAACGTTAGGTGACTCACCCTGTATAAAGTAGTTATCCTGACCTTGACGGTAGCTACTGGCAACAAAATATTAACACTATTGAAAGTTTGACCAACAGAAATGCTAGGGAACTAACAACATCTATTCCACGGAAAGAACTAAATGAAAGACTATCAGATGATCGCTTAATCTACGATGCATTAAACTCTAAACAAAGAACTGAAAATGTATGCTTTGCGAAGAGTAAAACCCAGATGAGATAAAGTGATCAGCGATAACATTTATTCAAGACAAGAGTAGTAGGCGCATCGAACTGTAATGAAAAACTTTAATGGTGATGTTAATTGGCTGTCTTGTAGACGTCGCAATAGAATCACTCTTATTGACCGATACGAGATTGTTTCAGACCGATCTGGAATTTTAAAGTTCTTCAAGTATCGTCTTGACGTATTAGTCAAAGTTCTGAAGAAAAGTGACAGAACATTTACCGTTAAGTCAGACAACGGAAAAGGTATTATAAGCGAGGGAAAAGTAACTCCTCTGATACTTAATCAATTCTGGGACTTAGTCGTTGTGATCTGTGATTGTCAAGAACATTGAAGGACGCAGCAATGTACCAGATGCCGACGTAAACTCTACAAATAAACTTGAGTAGGAAACATATACACGCAATCATGAAGAATTCACAGGTTCGCAGTGTTATCTGGAGCTGTAGTCAATTTCAGAACTGCTGATGTAAATCGTAGCTTCAATTCCTTGAATGACATATCGGTGTGCTTTTTATTGCAGTGATTAGATAATTCAGAAGTTCAATAAACTCAGTTACAATTTTAATACTTCGTGTCGTCTACATCATTTAATTGAACATTATTGTGTAACTGTGAAATAAATATTTTCTTGATAGAAGGCCTAAGCTAAAGGCGATTGAGTGACAGTATTAACAGTGAACAGTAATGGAACATTTCATTACGACGCTTTCTGCACGTTATTTAGAGCATACATTATCTCTGGATTCATGACGTAGGAGTTGTTGAATTAGCACCGTAACGAAGCATTAACGACGCTATAGTACTCCACAAATCAACATCCTCGCAAGATTATATTGCGGCATCGACTTGAATGGTGGAACTTACAATTTGAGATATCAGATTATCTACTTTCGAACATCCATTTGCAAACCGGGCTTAAAAACTACTGTTATTAAGTTTCGCGTAAGCCCGTCGCGAACACGCGAAGGATATTTGGTTTATTGTTTCAGATAAAGGGAGCTGTTGCGGTACCGAGTAGTGCAGTCGCTGTGTGTAGCAGAAAAGAAGACAGACATCCTTCGAACACCATTGCTTCAGTTATAAGCGTGAGCCGCTTACACATTTCGGCGTGCTGTTCCATCGATACGCGGATATCTGTTAGAGGGGGATAGTGTCTGAAACTAACCATACAAAGCGAGGATTTTGTTTTAACAGTCACAGATCGGAGTTGTGAACGACGGACGCCGACCTGTGTCAACCAAACTTGAACAACCATCCCCACCGAGACGACACACACACCAACGCTTCTGTTTCCCTTATCTTTTAAAGTTTTTCGTAGAACTAAATGGTCTCGTAGATTTAGCCTACTTGGGACAATGAAAATTTCACAAGCCATCTTCATGAAAAAGAGACTTTTGTCTGGCTAAACAAAGAACGAGTGTGAATACGTATAACACAATTTTTAAGAGGTGCGACAGATTTGTGTAACTGGTGAACCGCTGATAAATGTATTTGTTTCGGTGGAACGGGATAAAGACTAGAGAAATATCACCTGACGTAACACCAATTCATTTGATGTAGAAGAGGTGATAGTTGTTAACGCACAGGACAGCCACTTTTGCTATATTTTTTTTACCTTACAAGATAAACTGTGAAGCTGAAGTAGTTGAAGTTCATTATTTCTTGAATTAAAATTTGAAAGATAGTTTTGAAAACAATGCGAAAGATTAACAAGAAATGTACGAGTATCATTTGTTTCATTGAAAGTCTTGTTAAACAGGTTCCTTGATAGTCATCATCATCATCATCATCATTTAAGACTGATTATGCCTTTCAGCGTTCAGTCTGAAGCATAGCCCCCCTTATACAGTTCCTCCATCATCCCCTATTCAGTGCTAACATTGGTGCCTCTTCTGATGTTAAACCTATTACTTCAAAATCATTCTTAACCGAATCCAGGTACCTTCTCCTCGGTCTGCCCTGACTCCTCCTACCCTCTACTGCTGAATCCACGAGTCTCTTGGGTAACCTTGCTTTTCCCATGCGTGTAACATGACCCCACTATCTAAGCCTGTTCGCCCTGACTGCTACATGTATAGAGTTCATTCACAGTTTTTCTTTGATTTCCTCATTGTGGACACCCTCCTGCCATTGTTCCCATCTACTAGTACCTGCAATCATCCTAGCTACTTTCATATCCGTAACCTCAACCTTGTTGATAAGGTAACCTGAATCCACCCAGCTTTCGCTCCCATACAACAAAGTTGGTCGAAAGATTGAACGGTGCACAGATAACTTAGTCTTGGTACTGACTTCCTTCTTGCAGAAGAGAGTAGATCGTAGCTGAGCGCTCACTGCATTAGCTTTGCTACACCTCGCTTCCAGTTCTTTCACTATGTTGCCATCCTGTGAGAATATGCATCCTAAGTACTTGAAACCGTCCACCTATTCTAACTTTGTTCCTCCTATTTGGCACTCAATCCGTTTATATTTCTTTCCCACTGACATTACTTTCGTTTTGGAGATACTAACCTTCATACCATAGTCCTTACGTTTCTGATCTAGCTCTGAAATATTACTTTGCAAACTTTCAATCGAATCTGCCATCACAACTAAGTCATCCGCATATGCAAGACTGCTTATTTTGTGTTCACATATCTCAATCTCACCCAGTCAGTCTATTGTTTTCAACATATGATCCATAAATAATATGATCAACAGTGGAGACAGGTTGCAGCCTTGTCTTACCCCTGAAACTACTCTGAACCATGAACTCAATTTACCGTCAACTCTAACTACTGCTTGACTATCCATGTAAAGACCATTAATTGCTTGCAAAAGTTTGCCTCCTATTCCATAATCTTGTAGAACAGACAATAACTTCCTCCTAGGAACCCGGTCATATGCCTTTTCTAGATCTATAAAGCATAGATACAATTCACTGTTCCACTCATAACACTTCTCCATTATTTGCCGTAAGCTAAAGATCTGGTCCTGACAACCTCTAAGAGGCCTAAACCCACACTGATTTTCATCCAATTGGTCCTCAACTAATACTCGCACTTTCCTTTCAAGAATACCTGCGAAGATTTTACCCACAACGCTGATTAAAGAGATACCTCTGTAGTTGTTACAATCTTTTCTGTTTCCATGTTTAAAGATTGGTGTGATTACTGCTTTTGTCCAGTCTGATGGAACGTGTCCCGACTCCCAGGCCATTTCAGTTATCCTGTGTAGCCATTTAAGACCTGACATTCCACTGTATTTGATGAGTTTCGACTTAATTTCATCCACCCCAGCCGCTTTATTGCACTGCAATCTATTGATCATTTTTTCCACTTCCTCTAGTGTGATCCTATTTCCATCATCCTTCCTATCCCATTCTACCTCGAAATATGAAACATTACTGATCGCATTTTCACCTACATTGAGCAACTCTTCAAAATATTCCCTCCATCTGCCCAAGGCATCCACAGGATTCACCAGCAGTTTTCCTGACCTGTCCAAAATACTTGTCATTTCCTTCTTACCTCCCTTTTGAAGACTGCTAATTACACTCCAGAATGGTTTTCCAGCAGCTTGACCCATAGTCTCCAACCTGTTTTCAAAGTCTTCCCACGATTTCTTCCTGGATGCTGCAATTATCTGTTTGGCTTTGTTTCTTTCTTCAACATAACTTTCTCTGTCTACCTGGGTTCTGGTATGTAGCCATTTTTGATACGCCTTCTTTTTCCTTTTACAGGCTGTCTTGACTGTATCATTTCACCAAGCTGTTTGCTTCATCCTACTTTTACACACTACTGTTCCAAGACATTCTTTAGCCACTTCTAGTACTGTGTCCCTGTACCTTGTCCATTCCTTTTCCATTGACTAATTGACTACATTCAACTAATAGTCAAACTTGATAGTCAAATACAGAAAAAAACCTACTAAAAAGCAATAATTTAGAAATGATATTTTCTTGTTAAAGATTCATTTTATTTATGTAGTACTTTCATCTCTTAACATTATATGCCTAGCATAAGTATTTAGACAAAATAATCACAGCTAAAACAGTCGTTTACATCAAGGATAAGACCGATGATGGAGTTACGAAACTTGTAATTAAATGACAGTTTAGAAAATAATTATTAATTACATGAGGCTTACAAATAACCGAGAGATTTACAGGTTACAGGTTATTAATGCCGTGATTTCGGGTTATCCGAAACGTCAATAAAAAAGCCAGTAGCCTCGATGGCCTGAAAGGCTATGCAGCGCAAGGCGAACCAGCTTTGTGTGTTGTGTTTCAAGAAGCAAACCGAACGGAGTTAGATCAATATTTACAAATCGGAAAAGCTGAAGTATCCGCAACTTTTGCGAAACTGCTCTTGTAATAGAACCAGTACTTCGAAAGAGATTTATCGGCGGCTTAGTTTTTTGCATTTTAAAGCAGGCATAGCAGTTACCAGTCTACTTTTAGTCTTAAATTTACGTAACATATCATTCTTTTCTTAAGTTTTCGTGGCGGTGAGGCAGAACTACGACATTCGGCGACATAAATGGAATTAGATGTTCAATAAAGCCGTATCTTAAATGTTATTACCCTTTCATTCCCTATATGTGTTAGTCCTCATCTTAAAACTATATTGGATATGACATTGTGAGAAATGAATGTTCTATTGTTGCAAGTTAGATATAAGTAGCTGTGATGCCTGGTTTGGGAAATCACTCAAATGACACAAGTATCTATACTGTATGCTGAGCTGTATACGTAAAATAGGATAACTAAATTTCCGGTGACAAAGAGAGAAACTTTATTTTCGGGAAAGTACGATATACTCATTTTCGGTTTAATGTCGGAGAGTGTTTAAGTAGGTAGATGTTCTTCGTGATACAGAATCACTTCAGTCATGAACGTTAGGATGCGCCTGTTAAGAGGCGCCATAAGACCGACAAAATTTTAAGGGTGCACAGAATAGTGGGTACCTTACACGGTGTAATTAATTACAGACAAGTCTGTAGTGATCACGGGGTGTGTGCACAGTAGCAAGCTGCGACGTTGACGTCACAGCCGACAATCCAATACAAACAGGATCCTACAGCAAGAGAAAAATGCTCTGCAGCTTTCCTTACATTTTATCTGTACAGACCAGCAAAAGGAAAATGATTTTTGCTCGGTTTGTGGGTGTATTGTAAAGCCACACTCGTCCTTTGCAGTTCAACAAACTTTATCTAATCTTCCATGAAATGTAGTGAGACGAGGGGGTCACTTTCGACGTGTCCGCTTACAGTACATTTGTGCAATACCTATGGTATGTTCTAGTAAACGTGAGTGTAATGATGTCTGCTGCATTTTAATATGTTGATGGAAATTAAGTTTTCTACGAGTTAATGGCGTCTAATGAGCAGAGAACTTTGTAGCTATATTATCCACAAAGGTCATGTAGGTGTCCAACGTAAGAGTAACGTCACCATTAGTAAAATGATTTATACATTAAAAATTTCCATATTTGTCACAAGGCCCAGCCACAATTTGTAGCGCCGCTTGAAAGGGATCTATCGCGTTTCCAGACTGACGAAGCATTACGTACTATGGAAAAGGCAGAAAATCTCAGTAATCGTATCATAACATTGTATACACTCCTGGAAATGGAAAAAAGAACACATTGACACCGGTGTGTCAGACCCACCATACTTGCTCCGGACACTGCGAGAGGGCTGTACAAGCAATGATCACACGCACGGCACAGCGGACACACCAGGAACCGCGGTGTTGGCCGTCGAATGGCGCTAGCTGCGCAGCATTTGTGCACCGCCGCCGTCAGTGTCAGCCAGTTTGCCGTGGCATACGGAGCTCCATCGCAGTCTTTAACACTGGTAGCATGCCGCGACAGCGTGGACGTGAACCGTATGTGCAGTTGACAGACTTTGAGCGAGGGCGTATAGTGGGCATGCGGGAGGCCGGGTGGACGTACCGCCGAATTGCTCACCACGTGGGGCGTGAGGTCTCCACAGTACATCGATGTTGTCGCCAGTGGTCGGCGGAAAGTGCACGTGCCCGTCGACCTGGGACCGGACCGCAGCGACGCACGGATGCACACCAAGACCGTAGGATCCTACGCAGTGCCGTAGGGGACCGCACCGCCACTTCCCAGCAAATTAGGGACACTGTTGCTCCTGGGGTATCGGCGAGGACCATTCGCAACCGTCTCCATGAAGCTGGGCTACGGTCCCGCACACCGTTAGGCCGTCTTCCGCTCACGCCCCAACATCGTGCAGCCCGCCTCCAGTGGTGTCGCGACAGGCGTGAATGGAGGGACGAATGGAGACGTGTCGTCTTCAGCGATGAGAGTCGCTTCTGCCTTGGTGCCAATGATGGTCGTATGCGTGTTTGGCGCCGTGCAGGTGAGCGCCACAATCAGGAGTGCATACGACCGAGGCACACAGGGCCAACACTCGGCATCATGGTGTGGGGAGCGATCTCCTACACTGGCCGTACACCACTGGTGATCGTCGAGGGGACACTGAATAGTGCACAGTACATCCAAACCGTCATCGAACCCATCGTTCTACCATTCCTAGACCGGCAAGGGAACTTGCTGTTCCAACAGGACAATGCACGTCCTCATGTATCCCGTGCCACCCAACGTGCTCTAGAAGGTGTAAGTCAACTACCCTGGCCAGCAAGATCTCCGGATCTGTCCCCCACTGAGCATATTTGGGACTGGATGAAGCGTCGTCTCACGCGGTCTGCACGTCCAGCACGAACGCTGGTCCAACTGAGGCGCCAGGTGGAAATGGCATGGCAAGCCGTTCCACAGGACTACATCCAGCATCTCTACGATCGTCTCCATGGGAGAATAGCAGCCTGCATTGCTGCGAAAGGTGGATATACACTGTACTAGTGCCGACATTGTGCATGCTCTGTTGCCTGTGTCTATGTGCCTGTGGTTCTGTCAGTGTGATCATGTGATGTATCTGACCCCAGGAATGTGTCAATAAAGTTTCCCCTTCCTGGGACAATGAATTCACGGTGTTCTTATTTCAATTTCCAGGAGTGTATTAAGGTTTTCGATGAAAGCAAATTGCTACAAGAATTCAAAGGAATATTTGGAGGCCCATAAACAGCATATTAAATATTTTCGATTTAAATCAAATTGCTTTAAGAATTCAAAGGAATGTGTGAAAGAAAACAACGGATAATGAAACATTCCTTCGAATGATGTGTATAGGTCAGTCTGTTGGAAAATGATATTCTTCACGCTTCTGCGTTATTGAATTGCCTGTGCAATAATTGCTGCCTGATGACAAACAACACACAGTTATAAAAGTAGCGTCAATGAAGTGAGCAGTCATAAATTAGATTACATTTTACAAGTAAAGCTTGTGCGAGCTTTTTAAATCAATATATTCGTCAACATAGCTATACGTGTTTGATTCTCATCTTCTGATCATCTGATGTTGTGACAGAGACATTAAACTGCATCGTATGGGGAGACTTCGAAAAGTAATATCCGCCGGCTTAGTAACTTTCATTGAACTCTGCACTACACTTAAAAGTGTCACCGCTACGTGACACTATTTATCGATATACTCACCAGGTCTCCCTAAACAACGGCCGGGAAGTTTTGCAAATCGTTCGGTTCCTCGACGACAGAAATCTGCTCCTCTGGAAACCGCTGTATGAGAGTCCCCTTCGTTGGAAAATATCCTTCAGCTTGTCGAAAAGAAGGAAACTGCATGGTGCATGATCTAGAATTCTCGATCAACATCACCCACGTCTGTGGGGTGGTCAGGATGTTGGCACCTTATCTCTACTGAATGCGACATTGTATTACATCCGTATATCGCCAGTATGTCACACTGAATTTAGAGGTTTTGACCTCTAGAATCCTACTGCCCCGTGTACTTTAGATTGTGTTTCCAGTTATGGTGTCGCTTTCAAGGTACCCCTTACTTCAACATAGGAGCACATTTTACTGTACTGCTATTTCAAATTTTATTTTTGTTTTGTCATCGGTCTACTGACTGGTTTGATGCGGCCCGCCACGAATTCTTTTCCTGTGCTAACCTCTTCATCTCAGAGTAGCACTTGCAACCTACGTCCTCAATTATTTGCTCGACGTATTCCAATCTCTGTCTTCCTCTACAGTTTTTGCCCTCTACAGCTCCGTCTAGTACCATGGAAGTCATTCCCTCATGTCTTAGCACATATCCTATCATTCTGTCCCTTCTCCTTATCAGTGTTTTCCACATATTCCTTTCCTCTCCGATTCTGCGTAGAACCTCCTCATTCCTTACCTTATCAGTCCACCTAATTTTCAACATTCGTCTATAGCACCACATCTGAAATGCTTCGATTCTCTTCTGTTCCGGTTTTCCCACAGTCCATGTTTCACTACCATACAATGCTGTACTCCAGACGTACATACTCAGAAATTTCTTCCTCAAATTATGGCCAGTATTTGATATTAGTAGACTTCTCTTGGCCAGAAATGCCTTTTTCGCCATAGCGAGTCTGCTTTTGATGTCCTCCTTGCTCCGTCCGTCATTGGTTATTTTACTGCCTAGGTAGCAGAATTCCTTAACTTCATTGACTTCGTGACCATCAATCCTGATGTTAAGTTTCTCGCTGTTCTCATTTCTACTACTTCTCATTACCTTCGTCTTTCTCCGATTTACTCTCAAACCATACTGTGTACTCATTAGACTGTTCATTCCGTTCAGCAGATCATTTAATTCTTCTTCACTTTCACTCAGGAAAGCAATGTCATCAGCGAATCGTATCATTGATATCCTTTCACCTTGTATTTTAATTCCACTCCTGAACCTTTCTTTTATTCCCATCATTGCTTCCTCGATGTACAGATTGAAGGGTAGGGGCGAAAGGCTGCAGTCTTGTCTTACACCCTTCTTAATACGAGCACTTCGTTCTTGATCGTCCACTCTTATTATTACCTCTTGGTTGTTGTACATATTGTATATGACCCGTCTCTCCCTATAGCTTACTACATACGTGAAGTAAATGTATCAGCGCTTCAGTATGTACGGAGTGATGAGCGGTCGGTAGGTTCCCATGCTGGCTAGCAGAGGCGGTTGGTCATCTGGATCTTTCAGAGTCAGTGGGATGAAGTGCCGCTGCAGAAATCGCTTGTGACATGAGCAAAGAAATAAGCAGTGAAGATACGTTTATTCTAGCGCGAATCAAGCAACTGAATAAATATTTGCTAACAAAAATTGCCTTTTGGCACTCAGATAGGAGTCTACAGGTTATAAATAATATCTTCCAGTATTTTTGCAGTGCCAGTAAACATTGATATTAATAAGTAAGTAATTTTGGCATAAGCGAAGATGTACGATCTTATACCAACTATACTGTTTGAACGCTCAAGAGACAGACTGTGCTGCATCGTGGGCAGCGATCGACAGGTTACCTTTCGATCCAGTCTTGGGTAGACCATAATGTCGTACCGCTAACAGCTTACAAACAGTGTGAAAAAGTTCATTTCACGGCGTTTCTAAGCTAAACGCACTATAACGGCGTCCCGTGTGAAAACTGTTTGCGCAGAAAAGACTTCTGCTGAGTACATTATGTAAAACACAGAGAGTAGTACTGCACTTTCAGAATGTGACGGCGCTTCTGTGGCTCTGCAAGGCGATATAAAACTACGAAGCATTGAACCGTGGTAGTACTCAGTTCTTTAGTAAATCAAAAATTACAATTTCATCACAGTTATTTATAAGAAATAGGAAGCCCGGGATCACTGGTGATGGACAAGCTTGTAATTGTTTTACAATTTTAATTTGACTCAAAACAGATGTTATTATAAACTTCAATTCGGACATTTGCCCTCTTACTGATGCAATATAAAAATTTTCACTTTAATTGAATTACATAAACACGAATAAAAATCATATTTTGCATCCGCAACCAAACTCACACATAGTAGGCACGGTACATAATCAGTCATAAACAACCGTTCTTGTTTAACCATATGTCAAAAGACAAGTAACACTATACACTTCCAACCCAAAGTTAAACAGCCATATTATACCACAACTTCATTAAAAAACAAAGACCCTAAAGCTTAATAAAACTCAGCTGTCCACATAAAGGTCCAAAGTGAAACATGCTTATAGTAAAAATGCAATGTGGTCTAACCAAGGTCGCAAAACTTGCACAGAGGAAAAATAACACGTTGCACATTCATTAAAGGTACACAAATGATTAACATAAGTGTTAAATAAGAATGGCTAGTGATAGTTCAACCAGTAAAATAACTTACAGAAACGCTAATATTTACGTAGAGGCCTGAACTTTATATAGAACATCGTTATGGCCCACAGCAGTATTTGGAAGCAATAACGCTACGGCCGGCAGGCAATGCGAGCGTTCACTCCCCACGGTTTGTGCACAGGGTCACATAGCAGGCGGTATATACACTCCTGGAAATTGAAATAAGAACACCGTGAATTCATTGTCCCAGGAAGGGGAAACTTTATTGACACATTCCTGGGGTCAGATACATCACATGATCACACTGACAGAACCACAGGCACATAGACACAGGCAACAGAGCATGCACAATGTCGGCACTAGTACAGTGTATATCCACCTTTCGCAGCAATGCAGGCTGCTATTCTCCCATGGAGACGATCGTAGAGATGCTGGATGTAGTCCTGTGGAACGGCTTGCCATGCCATTTCCACCTGGCGCCTCAGTTGGACCAGCGTTCGTGCTGGACGTGCAGACCGCGTGAGACGACGCTTCATCCAGTCCCAAACATGCTCAATGGGGGACAGATCCGGAGATCTTGCTGGCCAGGGTAGTTTACTTACACCTTCTAGAGCACGTTGGGTTGCACGGGATACATGCGGACGTGCATCATCCTGTTGGAACAGCAAGTTCCCTTGCCGGTCTAGGAATGGTAGAACGATGGGTTCGATGACGGTTTGAATGTACCGTGCACTATTCAGTGTCCCCTCGACGATCACCAGTGGTGTACGGCCAGTGTAGGAGATCGCTCCCCACACCATGATGCCGAGTGTTGGCCCTGTGTGCCTCGGTCGTATGCAGTCCTGATTGTGGCGCTCACCTGCACGGCGCCAAACACGCATACGACCATCATTGGCACCAAGGCAGAAGCGACTCTCATCGCTGAAGACGACACGTCTCCATTCGTCCCTCCATTCACGCCTGTCGCGACACCACTGGAGGCGGGCTGCACGATGTTGGGGCGTGAGCGGAAGACGGCCTAACGGTGTGCGGGACCGTAGCCCAGCTTCATGGAGACGGTTGCGAATGGTCCTCGCCGATACCCCAGGAGCAACAGTGTCCCTAATTTGCTGGGAAGTGGCGGTACGGTCCCCTATGGCACTGCGTAGGATCCTACGGTCTTGGCGTGCATCCGTGCGTCGCTGCGGTCCGGTCCCAGGTCGACGGGCACGTGCACCTTCCGCCGACCACTGGCGACAACATCGATGTACTGTGGAGACCTCACGCCCCACGTGTTGAGCAATTCGGCGGTACGTCCACCCGGCCTCCCGCATGCCCCCTATACGCCCTCGCTCAAAGTCCGTCAAATGCACATACGGTTCACGTCCACGCTGTCGCGGCATGCTACCAGTGTTAAAGACTGCGATGGAGCTCCGTATGCCACGGCAAACTGGCTGACACTGACGGCGGCGGTGCACAAATGCTGCGCAGCTAGCGCCATTCGACGGCCAACACCGCGGTTCCTGGTGTGTCCGCTGTGCAGTGCGTGTGATCATTGCTTGTACAGCCCTCTCGCAGTGTCCGGAGCAAGTATGGTGGGTCTGACACACCGGTGTCAATGTGTTCTTTTTTCCATTTCCATGAGTGTATTTATATATAGTCCGACCGGCCTCACAATGAGTGGTCCTCACAAGAATCTATAACCACACCGACGTCAGGAAACGAGCAAACTTAACAAATGGCCTGCAGCACAAATAGACTGCAATGCAAACGAGGTCAAATCACAGCCACAATGGAATATATAATAAGCATGTTCCAAAATTCTTATGGAGCAATACTCTAATATTACCCGTCTCACAGTAAATTAGCAGGAAACTTAGAGATAATTTCCAGTTGCCTTAAGGAACATTCAACATTAAATAAACATACCAAATCCTGTCGTGACAAATGATGAAACCATTAACTCTACGGCTTCCTGCCGCGTACACAACGGCAACCAGTCCCCAAGCGATCAATATGTTCCAAAAACTAGTTAAAACTTGCATGAAAACCACTTAAAACCGACTCTCCACAGATGATGAGAAACGGAATAAGTAACTTCAGCCTCCTTAAAACAGCCACTGTGGAACCAAGTTCAGAACCATCTCCGGCAGCTACCCATGCCACAATAAGTTTCAACAATTTTCTCACAAGGGAACCTCCCCATCGCACCCCCCTCAGATTTAGTTATAAGTTGGCACAGTGAATAGGCCTAGAAAAACTGAACACAGACCAATCGAAAAACAGGAAGACGTTGTGTGGAACTATGAAAAAAATTAGTAAAATATACAAACTGAGTAGTCCATGCGCAAGATAAGCAACATCATGGAAAATGTCAGCTCAGGAGCGCCGTAGTCCCGTGGTTAGTGTGAGTAGCTGCGGAACGAGAGGTCCTTGGTTCAAGTCTTCCCTCGACTGAAAATATTTCCTTTCTTTATTTTCGCAAAGTTATGATCTGTCCGTTCGTTCATTGACGTCTCTGTTCACTGCAATAAGTTTAGTGTCTGTGTTTTGCGACCGCACCGCAAAACCGTGCGATTAGTAGACGAAAGGACGTGCCTCTCCAACGGGAACCGAAAAGGCCAGCCGAGGTGGCCGTGCGGTTCTAGGCGCTGCAGTCTGGAACCGCGAGACCACTACGGTCGCAGGTTCGAATCCTGCCTCGGGCATGGATGTGTGTGATGTCCTTAGGTTAGTTAGGTTTAACTAGTTCTAAGTTCTAGGGGACTAATGACTTCAGAAATTGAGTTCCATAGTGCTCAGAGCCAATTGAACCATTTTTGGGAACCGAAAACATTTGATCGCAAGGTCATAGGTCAACCGATTCCTCCACAGGAAAACACGTCTGATATGTTCTATACGACACTGGTGACGGCATGTGCGTCACATGACAGGAATATGTTGTCGAACCACCTAACTTGTACACTTAGCGAATGGGTAAAAGGATTCTTCTACCTTGCCCCATTTAGGTTTTCCTGTGGATGTGATAATCACTCGCAAAAAAGTGATGAAAACATAAGAGTTTGTCACATAAACTGAAAATAAAAAACTTTTCACTCGAGGGAAGACTTGAACCTAGGACCTCTCGTTCCGTAACTGCTCTCGCTAACCACAGGACCACGGCGCTCCTACACTCCCATTGTCCTTGATGTTGCCTATCTTCGCATGAACTACTCAGTTTGTATATTTTACTAAATTTTTTCATAGTTCCACACAACTTCTTCCTGTTTTCTCGATTGATCTGTGTTCAGTTTTTCAAGGCCTATCCACTGTGCCAACTTATAACTAAATTTGAAGGGGGTGCGATGTGGAGGTTCCCTTGTTAGTTAAACACAGAGTAAAAGTCATACGTAACTTGGAGCTTGCAAATTACGAGCTGGGAAGCTGTTCAGGGTGAGACGACGAACCCACCACAATTTTGCACGTCAAGGCGCCCTATGATCGGCACCGTACATCCGGCGCGACAAAAGACAAAGGCGGCGAGCACGGCGAGGCCCATGCACCACGCTTAGGGACGCCGGTTTGTTTACAACGCAAGTTGGCTCGTTGAACGCCGACCGGAGACTCTCCCGTCACACGTTCACCCGGAAAACCGCCGGGGGGCGCAGTCAAACATAGCAAGACAGCCGAATATCGATACCAGCTATGCAAGTAGAACACCTTAGCGCCGGCCGCCAAGGCTCAAGCATCTCCACATAACAGGCAGGACGAAGTCCTACCCGGCGGTTCTCCAATTCAGTTCAAGAACGGACTGGCCTTTATCACAAAACTCCGGGGGGAAGGAATAGCCAATTACACTGTACGCCCCTGATACCACCATCTACGGACTCACCGGCTAAACTCAGATATTTTTGGAGGTTTAGTACGATTGGAGGGGGAGGGGGGGTTCTTGACATTTCACTCCCACACTGTGATGCATCTGTTATGCGTGCTGTAACAGTACTGTAATGGAAACGGCGAACATGTGCTCTCTTCTGACGATGCGACACTCTTCTTGCATTACGGTCTTAGCGTGGGATGACGTATGTAATTTACCTTCTGAAGTCAGTAAGTACAAGTGAGGTTGGTGGCGGGGGGGGGGGGGGGGGCGGAGGGACAGGGACATGGTCAGCTAGCAGCTGTGGCATCTGTTTTCACATGAATGGAAGTGCGGTATGATCCTTTCTGGTTCAAGAGGTGGTAAACATTACCGGAGTGTAACAATCAGATATTTGTAAAAATTTTGCACCGCCAAGGGATGTGTATGAGGTTACCTTATTCTCTCTCCTCTGACTTTCTGCAGCACAGACACATTCCTCTCGGCTGTCGCTGCCACCGCTGCATGCTGTTGCTGCAACGTAATTTTTTTAATTAAGTTCTCAGGAGCGTCCGTTAGGGGCGAGTAGAGTTCCAGCGAACCAGGCTCCAAACCTTTAAACGAGTAAAACAAAACAAAAATGGAGAGAGGTTTCTGCTAAAAGAGCCGCTTGTGAGCGAGATAAACAGATACGATACGGCACTGGCACGAGAAAACGGCGGTTTTCCCTGTCGGGCGTATCTCTCACTGTTCGCGTCTAGTCCTAAGTGAGTTATACTATCATTTGAAACCTCCCCTTAGAACAATTTATACATGTGAAACGTCCACTTAGAACAATTGTACAAGACTGTGCTTAACCTGGCACACAATAATTTTAGCGCAACGCAATCTGACTATCAAAATTCCCTGCAAAAGAATGGCCCTGACAAACTTTAACCTATACCTTTTACAAATCACTTACCTCACAAAAATCTTCGCTACTCAAGCTACTGCAAAACAGCGAGCGCCACTACTGCCAGCTAAATAAAAGATTCAAACCACTGAAGGTACTAACTACTGATAGGGATAGTTAGCAAATGAAAGATATTAATAGAGAACAAACAATGTATTTACCTTAATATTCATAATTGACATCCAGTCTTACAGATTATCAAAACTCCGCCATCTCTCTCCCCACATCCACCACTGCTGGCGGCTCACCTCCAACTGCCCAACGCTATGCGCTGTTCACATCCAGCTATTGCAGTTCATGACAACAATGGCAGACAACAATGCAAACTAGCCACAGACTGCACACAGCACAGCCAGTGATTTTCATACAGAGCGCTTCGTGGCATTACCCATATAAAAATCTAAACAGCCTACTTACATAGCCCCCATGCTCCCCACAAAAAATTTTACAAAATATTTTTGGGCAGTGGCCAATAAAGATTTGATAAAATTTTTCATAATTACAATAACAAAGATATCAAATGCACACACTTATTAATACAATGTTGGTCAAGAGCTAAAATTTTCTCACAGTCAATAAAGACAGTCCAGATTGTTCATCATAATAGTAATTACAGTTTTTGTTTTTCACAAAGTCTCATTAGTAAAAGAAATTGCACATAGAAGTAGTGGATTTCCATGCAGTCTTGAAGAAGTAGTGTTGTCCTTCCAACGGAAAGACAGTGCTGACTCTTGAAATGCTGACAGGTAATGGGCCACAATGGAGCAAACCCACAGCAGAGTCATTCGAAGTTCTGAGGAATATTGGTAGGTAGGTCATCACTGAGCAGACCCACTGCAGTCCTGGTAGAGAGTATGGTATTGATGGGCCACCAGAGATGCAGACCCACAGTAGTCCTTGTAGAGATAATTGTATTGGTGGGCCATCAAAGATGCAGACCCACTGTAGTCCTCGTAGAGATGGCCAGCAGCCATCTGTTGCGACTGTGCAGGTGCACAATCACCATTGAAGAGTCTTGCGGATAATAGAGCAAGTCCATAACCACCACTTGTGCACTCACAAAGTTTTTGGAATTGTCCTTAGAACCAGCAATGCTGTTATCCAGTCCCTTGCTGAATTAGTAACACACGTGCAAACACTATCAGTCCCTACTTCTCACATATTGTCCATATACTATGACCAACAGAATGTGTGCAGTGAAATGAATGCTTACAAGTTAATAATATGATGAACTGGTGTCAATTACAATTATATAACATAAGAATACAATTACAAAGATACAAAATACATCATTAAAAACATAACAATACAGATAATATTTGTAGTAATAGGCGCTTTACAAAAGAATAGAAATAAACATATACATCAGTGTTACAGGAATGATGACATGAGTACATACATAAAAGATCAGAATAACTTTTGAAACGTCAACTTCACACATGAGCATTAAAACAAAGCAGAATAAATAAAGTCTAAGCATCTTTACAAAGAAAATAACAGAGTATTAGAAAAATTCTACAACATAGCTCTCATCAGCTAAACACATAAAGACAGGAAAAACACAAATACACACGGGTACCCAAACACATAGTGGGATAACACCAAAAGGAAAGGACAACACACAATTACATATTGGGAAAAAACAGCAAAGAGGAAAGGACAGGGTTTGTTTTACTGCAGTATTTTGCTTGGAGATCTCCCTTCATTCCATAGATCGTTCGTCTTATTTCAACCTTTGCTTCCACCAAAAAAATCCTATCTAAGCATGCTTTCTGTATTTATATGTTCACATATTGCTTACCCCATCATTTATTTACAAGAAAATCCTACCTATACCTCGTTCCTGTATTGTATTCATATTTCTTTCAAAATAATTATTTCTGATTGTACCATACTCATTTGGGCCCAATCTTTTTCATATCACTTCGCATTGCATTCTTTACCTATTCTCCATAGTCAGTTTCTTATATAGTCTACCCCCTCTTAAGCTAACTTAAATCTACTGAGCTCAGATATATATACCAAGGGACGAGGCAATGCAGCATCACATAACACAGTTAATATAGACAGCAATGAAAAAAAACGCAGATTTGCGAAGCAAGCAGCATTAAGAAATTAGCAAAAGTCAAATTCAATAACACTATACCTGGCAAACAGTAGCAACTTATACCTAGACATGACATAGCTCAAACAGAATAAATATTACAGTAAAAACAATAGTGCAGACAAGGGAAATGTCTATTCACATCTTAATGTCTATGTAATTAAAGTGGTGCACCATAACAACTTATTGTAAAAAAAAATATTACCATGTACTTGAAAAGAAAATTATGTGTTACTGTTACTAGTTCCTTCTTATTGTTCTTCCCTTTCCAAGTGCTCCTTTTTTAAAGAATGTGGATCATAAAATAATTATTTAATAGATCTGTTGACAGAAAGAGTTCACATTAGCAAATGCATCTCAGTTTATTTTATAAAACTAATGCTGCAACACAGCTGGAAACCAGATATTAAATGAAATAAGCAACTATGAAAAGCAAAGCATAAAAATATCATTCAATAGTCATGTGGCATTTCGTTTCATAAGTTAATGGCTCTCAACTCTCGTAGAAAGACACTTGTCATAATCAGGTGAGCAGATGTACGAATATTTCCCATCAATTCATAAGCATTTCAATAATTAGCACAAAGTGCGAGTAATCATATGTTTTTAAGTAACGAGGGTGTCGCATTAGCGATGAAAGGCACATCCTAATGGCTTATTCTCCAGGTGTTTGACACAGCTGTGTGCCCACAACGCATTACAAAAATCATATGTTTTTAAGTGACGAGGGTGTCGCATTAGCGATGCCCTCTACAAAGGAATGTCATTAACAGATATATAGGCCTCTCTTTGTCCTTCTCTTCCACCTGTGCCTCTGGCACATCCTAATGGCTTTCTTTTCTACCTGAGCGTCTGAAAAGGCTTGTTCTCCAGGTGTCTGACACACCTGGGTGCCCACGTCACATTATGTGCAGGTGGTCACTTAAATGACATCCAGTCTTACAGATTATCAAAACTCCGCCATCTCTCTCCCCACATCCACCACTGCTGGCGGCTCACCTCCAACTGCCCAACGCTATGCGCTGTTCACATCCAGCTATAGCAGTTCATGACAACAATGGCAGACAACAATGCAAACTAGCCACAGACTGCACACAGCACAGCCAGTGATTTTCATACAGAGCGCTTCGTGGCATTACCCATATAAAAATCTAAACAGCCTACTTACACATTGTACCTGTGACGGTGATTAGTTTTTCTGAACTTGTTAATCACCAAATCATAACCAGTCTCTGAACTTCAGTGCATAATCATTTTACGCTTTATCTGTCACTGACAGGATTTTGAAAATTACACTGTGTTCGAATTTTATGAAATACCTCGGGGGAAACGATTTAATGACAAGCAACCAGCACGGATTCACAAAATATCGGTCTCGGGAAACATTACTGGCTCTTTGTTCACACATGGTAGTGAGTGCATCGACAGAGAATCTCAAGCTGGTTCCATATTTCTAGAATTCCAAAAAGGCATTTATCACTGTCCCTCGCAATCGGGTCTATCTTTCCTGTCGTATGATTTTTACGACTGGATTTGTGATTTCCTGACAGAAAGGCCACAGGTAGTAGTAACTGACGGATCGTAATCGAGTGAAACGAAAGTGTATCGGGAGTTCGCAAAGGAAGTGTTATAAAAGCCCTGCTGTTGTTAATGTATTGTATATAAACAATTTAGGAAACAGTCTGAGCAACCCTCTAAGGTTTTTCATAGGTAATGCTGTCGGTTACCATCTAGTAAAGCCAACAGATCAAAACGAATTGCAAAATGATTTAGATATATGTATGGTGAGAATGTGTCTATATACAAAGGGCGATCCCGTGATGATGTTACGAACTTTCAGGGATGATGGAGAAGCGAAATATATCAATTTGTGGTAAGGGACCCTCGTCCAAAAACAACCGAGTAAAGTTATAAGCGAAAATCCTTCCTATACCTTTGACAATGGGCCTCTTCTACTGTAACCTCTAAATCTACATCTGCATCCATACTCCGCAAGCCACCTGACGGTGTGTGGCGGAGGGTACTTTGAGTGCCTCTATCGGTTCTCCCTTCTATTCCAGTCTCGTATTCTTCGTGGAAAGAAGGATTGTCGGTATGCCTCTGTGTGGGCTCTAATCTCTCTGATTTTATCCTCATGGTCTCTTCGCGAGATATACGTAGGAGGGAGCAATATACTGCTTGACTCCTCGGTGAAGGTATGTTCTCGAAACTTCAACAAAAGCCCGTACCGAGCTACTGAGCGTCTCTCCTGCAGAGTCTACAACTGGAGTTTATCTATCATCTCCGTAACGCTTTCGCGATTACTAAATGATCCTTTAACGAAGCGCGCTGCTCTCCGTTGGATCTTCTCTCTCTCTCTCTTCTATCAAGCCTATCTGGTACGGATCCCACACTGCTGAGCAGTATTCAAACAGTGGGCGAACAAGTGTACTGTAACCTACTTCTTTTGTTTTCGGATTGCATTTCCTTAGGATTCTTCCAATGAATCTCAGTCTGGCATCTGCTTTACCGACGATCAACTTTATATGATCGTTCCATTTTAAATCACTCCTAATGCGTACTCCCAGATAATTTATGGAATTAACTGCTTCCAGTTGCTGACCTGCTATATTGTACCTAAATGATAAGGGATATTTCTTTCTATGTATTCGCAGCACATTACACTTGTCTATATTGAGATTCAATTGCCATTCCCTGCACCATGCATCAATTCGCTGCAGATCCTCCTGCATTTCAGTACAATTTTCCATTATTACAACCTCTCGATATACCACAGCATCATCCGCAAAAAGCCTCAAGGTCATTTATGTATAATGTGAATAGCGTACTCTGTGTAAAATCGAACTGGTATCTCATCACGTCCAGCGACCTTTCCTCTTTTGAGCGATTTTAATTGTTTCTCTATCCCTCTGTCATCTATTTCGATATCTACCATTTTGTCATCTGTGCGACAATCTAGAGAAGGAACTACAGTGCAGTCTTCCTCTGTGAAACAGCTTTGGAAAAAGACATTTAGTATTTCGGCCTTTAGTCTGTTATCCTCTGTTTCAGTACCATTTTGGTCACAGAGTGTCTGGACATTTTGTTTTGATCCACCTTCCGCTTTGACATTTGACTAAAATTTCTTAGGATTTTCTGCCAAGTCAGTACGTAGAACTTTACTTCCGAATTCATTGAACGCCTCTCGCATAGCCCTCCTCACACTACATTTCGCTTCGTAATTTTTGTTTGTCTGCAAGGCTTTGGCTATGTTTATGTTTGCTGTGAAGTTCCCTTTGCTTCCGCAGCAGACAAAACTTTTGTGTAGAGCCATCAAGTACTCTGAAATCTGCTTTTTGTCACTTTTGTTAAACAGAAAAATCTTCCTACCTATTTAAATATTTCTATTCACGGCTGAAATCATCGATGCAGTAACCGCTTTATGATCGCTGATTCCCTGTTCGGCGTTAACTGTTTCAAATAGTTCGGTTCTGTTTGTCACTAGAAGGTCTAATATGTTTTCGGCACGAGTCGGTTCTCTGTTTAACTGCTCAAGGTAGTTTTTAGATAAAGAACTTAAAAAATTTCACTGGATTCTTTGTCCCTCCCATCCTTTACGAACGTTTGAGTCTCCCAGTCTATATCCGGCAAATTGAAATCTTCACCGAGAACTACAATATGGTGGGGAAATCTACTCTAAATATTTTCCAAATTATCCTTCAGGTGCTCAGCCACAACAGCTGCTGAGCCAGGGGGCCTATAGAAACATCCAATTACCATGTCTGAGCCTGCTTTAACCGTGACCTTCACCCAAATTATTTCACATTTCGGATCTCCGTCAATTTCCTTCGATACTATGGCACTTCTTATTGCTATAAACACGCTTCCCCTTTCACTGTCCAGCCTGTCTCTGCGGTATACATTCCAATCTGAGTTTAGGATTTCATTACTGTTTACGTCTGGTTTCAGCCAACTTTCTGTTCCTAATACTATATGGGCATTGTGACCGTTTATTAATGAGAGCAGTTCTGGGACCTTTCTATAGACGCTCCTGCAGTTTACTATTAGCACATTAATATTGTTATTCCCTGCTACATTTTGCCTACTCCCACCTTGCCGCGTCTCAGGAGGCGTCTTGTCGGGCCTAGGGAGGGAAGTCTCTAATCTAAAAAAACCCACATGTGCACTCCACACGTTGTTCGCTACCCTTGTAGCCGCTTCCGGCGTGTAGTGCACGCCTGACCTATTCAGGGGGACCCTACATTTCTCCACCCGATAGCGGAGGTCGAGAAATTTGCACCCCAGATCTGCGCAGAATCGTCTGAGCCTCTGGTTTAAGTCTTCCACTCGGCTCCAAACCAGAGGACCGCGATCGGTTCTGGGAACGATACTACAAATAGTTAGCTCAGATTCCACCCCGCGAGCGAGGCTTTCCGCCTTCACCAACTCCGCCAACCGCCTGTATGAACTGAGGATGACCTCTGAACCCAGACGGCAGGAGTGATTGGTGCGGACATGAGCAACAATTTGCACTCGGGTGCACCCAGTGCTGTCTATCGCCGCCGGCAGGGCCTGCTCCACATCTCGGATGAGACCCCCCGGCAAACAGACAGAGTGAACACTGGCCTTCTTTCCCGACCTTTCCGCTATTTCCCTAAGGGGCTCCATCACCCGCCTAACGTTGGAGCCCCCAATCACTAATAAAACCCTCCGCCCGTGTGCCTGCTCGGACCTTGCTGAAGGAGCGGCCACATGTCCACTCACAGGCAGAGCGGGCGATGCCACACGACCAGCCTCCACATTGACACTCCGCCTCGTGCGCCGCGAAACCCTCCACTCCCCTTGGGGAGAGGGTGGCCCAACCGCACCCGGTACCCGCGAAGATGTCTCGACAGCAGGGACAGTTGGTGAAGCATGTAACACCTGGGGTGTACCATGCGACACACCAGACTCCCCACTGCCGCTACAATCCGAAGCAGCAGCCTGAAGATGACTGACTGCGGCCATCAACACGTTCAGCTGATCGCAAACAGTGGCCAGCTCCTCCTGCGTCCGTACACAGCAGTCACACATCCTATCCATCCTAAGAAATCAATTTACTGTAGAGAGTTAATCAACTTTTAACTAGACTGCTAATTCACTAAAGGCGGCTGATAGTTGAGTAAACTGTGGTCACTAGACACTTCTTGTAGAAAACAATGAAAATAGCACTACCTGTCTCTGGACTGTATTCAAAACAATCACCAGCACTACTGGCACTATGGCTGACTAAAGGGACTCTCTCTAACTGTATTCAAAACAAACAAGAAATCTATGGAATACTATTAGTAACTAGTAATTAGTAACTCGACAGTTAAAGCTTCCTAAAAGCAAAAACACACGGAAGAAGAAGTGACAAGTAAGAAAAATAGAGTTAATACTTAAATTAACTTAGCTCGCCGCACAGCAGACGTGACACAGACGGCAGTTACGACCTCTTTGCTTTCTATGTTTTGGGAGGATGCAGTGTGGACAATAACAAGAAAAATATGTTCCATGAATATGCGCTCTACAATACATTATCGTAAGAGGTATGAGCACTAGTTCACCACAAGAGATGTATTTCATATTAGGAAAGGTGGACAAATGCTCATAGCCACGTTCACTAATCAGATTATTCTTATTTTAGTACATACTACCTCCTCCCAAAATATGGAAAACAAAGAGCTTGTAGCAGAAGAGGCGTGCAGTCGGGGTATCAGAACGATTTTAGCTGACAACTTTTGAGTCAGTCGTTTCCAGACAGAGGTCTCTTACCTCAAATTGACACGTTTACCCTTTTCCATCGCCCCTGAAAGCTTGTAACATCATCACGGAATCATCCTGTATCACTAAAAGGTTAAAATTGCCACCGATACCCAGTTGCAGGTTGCCTGTCCAACGGCTTTCAGGGGGTGACAAAAATTTTATATTCTCCATTTAATTTAGTTCTTGACCATATTTAAAAATTTAAAATTATAATCTACTTATTAAGAGGAGTAGTCTTACGTTAAGGGTTTACGTCAGCAAGTCAAGTATTGAAGCCACAGCGTAACCCATGAGGCATAAATTATGCACACTATATTCATCAGCATTTGAGGATGAGAGCACCTAGGGATTTCCAACAACTTCATTCATAATTTCAAACCTCTTTGAAACTTATTCTCACTGATATCCTCACAAAATAAGAGAGGGGAAAAATGTATCACATATCACGTTTTCGCTCTTTATGTGGAACAACTGTAGGATCATCTACGATGTTTTACTTCCAGCTTCATGCATTATGTCCTCATTTGTTATTTCTTTTCTACTAATTCTGTTCACAAGACAACACAGCACATAACAGATCCGCATGTACCACTGATTTAGTTAATTATATCACTGGAGTTCATGCATTCAAGTTCTAAGGCCTCCGATTTTTTTTCTAATGAACTACTCACTCGAAATCGATGAAACTCGCGTTAATTCTCGACGTAATCGCCCTGCAGACGTACACATTTTTCACAACGCTGACTTCATGATTTCATGGCAGCGGCGGAGGCTTCTTTAGGAGTCTGTTTCGACCACTGGAAAATCGCTGATGCAATAGCAGCACGGCTGGTGAATGTGCGGTCACGGAGAGTGTCTTTCATTGTTGGAAAAAGCCAAAAGTCACTAGGTGCCAGGTCAGGTGAGTAGGGAGCATGAGGAATCACTTCAAAGTTGTTATCACGAAGAAACTGTTGCATAACATTAGCTCGATGTGCGGTTGCGTTGTCTTGGTTAAACAGCACACGCGCAGCCCTTCCCAGACGTTTTTGTTGCAGTGCAGGAAGGAACTCGTTCTTCAAACCATTTTCGTAGGATGCACCTGTTACCGTAGTGCCCTTTAGAACGCAATGGGTAAGGATTACGCCCTCGCTGTCCCAGAACATGGACACCATCATTTATTCAGCACTGGCGGTTAACCGAAATTTTTTTGGTGGCGGTGAATCTGTGTGCTTCTTCCATTGAGCTGACTGGCGCTTTGTTTCAGGATAGAAAAATTGCATCCACGTCTCACCCATTGTCACAACCGACGACAAGAAAGTCCCATTCATGCTGTCGTTACGCGTCAACATTGCTTGACAACATGCCACACGGGCATACATGTGGTCGTCTGTCAGCGTGCCAGGTGCCACACCCACCTGGATGACACTTTTCGCATTTTCAGGTCGTCATGCAGGATTGTGTGCACAGAATCCACAGAAATGCCAACTCTGGAGGGGATCTGTTCAACATTCATTCGGCGATCCCCCAAAACAATTCTCTCCACTTTCTCGATCACGTCGTCGGACTGGCTTGTGCGAGCCCGAGGTTGTTTCGGTTTGTTGTCACACGATGTTCTGCCTTCATTAAACTGTCGCATCCACGAACGCACTTTAGACACATCCATAACTCCATCACCACATGTCGCCTTCAACTGTCGATGAATTTCAATTGGTTTCACACCACGCAAATTCAGAAAACGATTGATTGCACGCCGTTCAAGTAAGGAAAACGTCGCCATTTTAAGTATTTAAAACAGTTCTCATTCTCGCCGCTGGCGGTAAAATTCCATCTGCCGTACGGTGCTGCCAACTCTGGGACGTATTGACAATGAACGCGGCCTCATTTTAAAACAATGCGCATGTTTCTATCTCTTTCCAGTCCGGAGAAAAAAATTCGGAGGCCTTAGAACTTGAATGCACCTCGTATGACTAAAACAATCACGCATGTGAACAACCAGTTTTTACTAAAATTGAGAGCAAATTATGCCGACTACACTCCAGAAAACTATCGATAAATAATCCGAAAGTAATAAAACCAACACTATTAGGGGATTTCGTCTTAAGTCATAAAGATTTTACATGCTTAACGTGAAATGATGGAAATACAAGAAAGGTTCAGGAGTGAAATTAAAATTAAAGGTGAAAGGATACCAATGATAAGATTTGCTTATGACGTTGCTATGCCGAGTGCAAGTGAACAAGAATTACATGATCTGCTGAATGGAAAGGACCGTCTAATGAGTACAGAACATGAATTGAGAGTAAATCGAAGAAAGACGAAAGTAACGAGAAGTAGCAGAAATGAGAACAGCGAGAAACTTAACGTCAGGACTGATGGGCACGAAGTAGATGATGTTAAGGAATTCTGCTACCTAGGTAGCAAAATAACCAATGACGGACGGAGCAAGGAGGACATCGAAAGCAGCCTAGCATTGGCAAAAAGGGCATTCCTAGACAAGAGACGTCTTCTAATACCAAACATAGGCCATAATTTCAGGAAGAAATTTCTGAGAATGTGCGTTTGGAGCACAGCATTGTATTGTAATTTTTCCTCCTATCTACGTAATTATGTAGTTATGTAGTTCTCAATTCGTTCGAGCAATCAATCATTCATAATAGGAAACACAATCATAACTCAGTCACTAAAAAAATTCAGAAATTTTACTTGTTAGGATGAAATCAGGCGATGATTCTTCTTCTCTGCAGGCTCGTGCTTTGCGGCAGTCTGCTAATCTGTACAAATAAAATGCCTCGTAATTTTGGGAGCGTTGTATAATCAGTCAGGAAACCTCAGATCAAGCGGATATTTGGCTTTGATGAAGTTTAACCTTCCGAAGAAGTAATGGAGCTCTTGGATTATTAAATGCAGGTTCGTATCGAGTCTTTCGGAAGTTCCCTTCTGATTAACAACTACGCAATATATCGATGAATATCATTAATTCTCAAATGTCAAATACTGTAGATTGGTACACACCTTTTGTATGAAGGAGCAATATATCCCTTTTAATCGTACAATTTCGTATCAGTTATCTTTTGCCATAAATCTCAATATTCAGATTACAATTCTTCAAACAATGCTCAGGCTAATCGGCACGAAGACCATCTCGGAAGCTTTTTTTTTTCTAACAACCACCAGAGAGAGTACTACAAAGAATAATTATGCGCTCATGGCATAGCTATTGCATGAAACTACTTTGCGTATGGATTCTGCGAGTATGAAGATAGAAAATTAGTAAACGTCATTCAAGGGTAGAATTGTATCAGAATAATTCATCGAATATAAAGAGATATTAGAGTATGGTAGTGAAACATCGACTGTGGGAAAACCGGAAGAGAAGGGAATCGAAGCATTTGGGATGTGTTGCTACACACGAATGTCGAAAATTGGACCGACTGATAAGATAAGGAATGAGGAGGTTCTGCGCAGTACGGAGAGGAAAGGAATATATGGAAAACACTGACAAGGAGAAAGGACAGGATGATAGGACATCTGTTAATACATTATGGAATGAGTTCCATGGTACTAGAGGTAGTTGTAGAGTGCAAAAACTGTATAAGAAGACGAGATTGAAATACATTCAGCACATAATTGACAACGTAGCTTGCGGCTGCTACTCTGCGATGAAGAGATTGTCACAGGAGAGGAATCCTTGGCGGGTCGCATCAAACCAATCGATACTGATGACTCAAACAAAAAAGTGAAATGTTTAATACAATAAGTCATTTGCGTAGAATTCAGACGTCTGAAGCTGTTTTATACAAGCGAGTTCGGTTATTTAAAGAGCCAGGATGGGGGGGGGGGGGGGGGTTACTGATTGACCCTGAACAATGAAAACTGATAGATCCTCTCTCTACAGAAGCGCTTAAAATATCCGTCAGATTTCGGTTACATGATACATCACACAAATTGGAGGGTTGTCCATTCAACTAAATACACAGAGATACAGTTGCGAACATGTTAAATTAGACCCATGGCATGGGTAATGTGTTGTGAAAGGTGAAACATAGAGTAGGTTTTATTTGTAGGAAGACTGAGTTTTATGGGCAGAACATATTGAAAATAGAGAAAGAGAAAAAAGATAAAGAGGCTTCCTACACCACGCTCGTCTGCTGTCTTGTGGAGTATTGCCACGCAGTGTGGGGTCGTTATTAGACAGGATTGATAGAAGACATCGAAAACCTTCAGACAAGCGGAGTTCATTTTGTTCTATTAAAAATAGGGGAGAGAGTGTCACGGATATTATACGCGAGTAGGAATGGTAATTATTAAAACAGAAGCGTTAGTCGTTGTGGCGACATATTTTCAGGAAAATTCAATCAACGACTTTCTCCTCTCAGTGCAAATGTATTTTGTTGACTCGCACGTTCATAGAGGGTAATGACAATCGTAAAAAAGGGAGAAATCAGAGCTCGCACGGAAAGATTCAGGTATTCATTTTCCCCACCTACTATCCGAGAATACATAGATCGAGAAATACTCGGAAAGAGTCAAAGCGAGAAATGCAGAGATATCATGTAGATGTATATTTTCAGAGGCTCTGGTGGATAATGCATTTACTTCCAAAGAAAGACATACTATCAGTTATAGTTGTTCCAGAGATTTCCATTCCTCATACCCAACAGCTACCGTGCGGAATAACATTTCACGTAGGTAATAATAAAAACATTGATTTTAGCTCATACTCACAATCTGAACCATAGTAGCTGCAATGAAATACTTTTTCACACTTCCCGTCCGTCATCCATAAAAGAACAAGATTCTGCCACACGATGCATCAGTATCGAAGCATACTAGTGTTGAGTTTGTATCGGTTCTTGGGTGCCATGACCGACGTCATTTCAACTCTTTAGACAGGAGAGTTAATTTGTTGTAACGGCTCCTTATGTCCAGTGCAGGGACACCTCAACAGGAAAGCAAAGGGTTAAGTGGCTGGGAAAAAGCAGGAAAGTCACAGAGGGGAGGCACTGTCTTCAGTGACAAAATACCAGTGGTCTAGCTTACGAGGTACATTCAAGTTCTAAGGTCCCCGATTTTTTTCTAATTAAATACTCACCCGAAATCGATGAAACTGGCGTTACTTCTCGACGTAATCGCCCTGCAGACGTACACATTTTTCACAACGCTGACGCCATGATTCCATGGCAGCGGCGAAGACTTCTTTAGGAGTCTATTTTGACCACTGGAAAATTGCTGAGGCAATAGCAGCACGGCTGGTGAATGTGCGGCCACAGAGAGTGTCTTTCATTGTTGGAAAAAGGCAAAAGTTACTAGGAGCCAGGTCAGGTGAGTAGGGAGCATGAGGAATCAAATCAAAGTTGTTATCACGAAGAAACTGTTGCGTAACGTTAGCTCGATGTGCGGGTGCGTTGTCTTGGTGAAACAGCACACGCGCACCCCTTCCCGGACGTTTTTGTTGCAGTGCAGGAAGGAATTTGTTCTTCAAAACATTTTCGTAGGATGCACCTGCTCCGTAGTGCCTTTGGAACGCAATGGGTAAGGATTACGCCCTCGCTGTCCCAGAACATGGACACCATCATTTTTTCAGCACTGGCGGTTACCCGAAATGTTTTTGGTGGCGGTGAATCTGTGTGCTTCCATTGAGCTGACTGGCGCTTTGTTTCTGGATTGAAAAATGGCATCCACGTCTCATCCATTGTCACAACCGACGAAAAGAAAGTCCCATTCATGCTGTCGTTGCACGTCAACATTGCTTGGCAACATGGCACACGGGCAGCCGTGTGGTCGTCCGTCAGCATTTGTGGCACCCACCTGGATGACACTTTTCACATTTTCAGGTCGTCATGCAGAATTGTGTGCACAGAACCCACAGAAATGCCAACTCTGAAGGCGATCTGTTCAACAGTCATTCGGCGATCCCCCAAAACAATTCTCTCCACTTTCTCGATCATCTCGTCAGACCGGCTTGGTGAGCCCGAGGTTGTTTCGGTTTGTTGTCACACGATGTTCTGCCTTCATTAAACTGTCGCACCCATGAACGCACTTTAGACACATCCATAACTCCATCACCACATGTCTCCTTCAACTGTCGATGAATTTCAATTGGTTTTACACCACCCAAATTCAGAAAACGAATGATTGCACGCTGTTCAAGTAAGGAAAACGTCGCCATTTTAAGTATTTAAAACAGTTCTCATTCTCGCCGCTGGCGGTAAAATTCCATCTGCCGTACGGTGCTGCCATCTCTGGGACGTATTGACAATGAACGTGGCCTCATTTTAAAACAATGCGCATGTTTCTCTCTCTTTCCAGTCCGGAGAAAAAAAAATCGGAGGCCTTAGAACTTGAATGCACCTCATATTACATCAGCATAAACAGCCGTTCGTTAATAATTTTCCAAAATCAGCAGAAATTTCAACTCTACCCAATTTTAACTCAGTCAGTGTGAAACGTCAGCTATCTTTTTGCATCAAAATATTCGAGGACTGAGAAATAAAATTAATCTATTAATTATCTGCATAGATTAATCTGAGTCCTCAAACCCAGCTGACATAATCTGCCTCTCCGAACATCATGTGACCCCTGGTATAGAACTTTTAAGTGTTACAGGATTTAGGTTAGAATCTCACTTTTGTAAAGCAGAAATGGAGAAAGGTGTAGTCGCCACATTTCTCAGGAACTGCCATAAATTTAAGAACATAGACATTCATCAATTTTGCCTAAGACAGCATATGGAAACATGTGCAATAGAAGTAGAATTTCACAAAAAATCCTTAATTGTATTAAGTGTATATCGAGCGCCTGCAGGTAACTATAATCTGTTCATAAACCACCTTGAAGCTGTACTGGCCCATTTAACATAAACCACCTTGAAGCTGTACTGGCCCACTTAACAGCCAAAAACAAAGAAATAGTGGTTACTGGTGACTTCAATGTAAATTTTCTTAAAGGCTCCCCCAATGAAAACTTTTTTGAGCTAACAACACTATCATTCAACTTAATTCCCACTGTATAGTTCCCAACTAGGGTAGCCAATTGCTCACAAACAGCCACTGATAATATCTTTATAGAAAAGTCCATTGAACAAAATTATATTGCAAAATCAATAGTCAATGGCCTCTCAGACCATGAGATGCAGTTCCTTCTGTTAAATGCTAATACTGAACAGGATATAAAATCTGTTAAATCTGAGCTCAAGAGGGTAATCAATAAGCCAAAAATTGTTTGTTTTAGGACACTCCTCAGAGACACTCACTGGAGTGATGTTCAAAGTGCTCATGACATGAATGAAAAATACAACACTTTTGCTTATTTGAACACTGTTTCCCCCCAAAACTGACTAAGGTTAGAGTATAGTCTACAAAGAAGCCATGGTTTACTCAAGGAATAGAAGTATCTTGTAAAACAAAAAGAAAACTGTTTCTGTCAATGCGAAACAGTTCTGATGTTGATGGTATAGCACGTTACAATAAATACTGAAAAATATTAAAGGCTGTAATACAGACTTCAAAGCAAATATATTACAAGGAAAAGATAGTCATATCAGATAACAAAATAAAGTCAATATGGAATATAGTGAAGGAGGAGACCGGGAGAACCAGAGATGAAGAGGGAAAAATAACGTTAAGAGTAAATGATACATTGGTGACAGATATGTATAGTGTTGCAGAACTTTTTAACAAACATTTTATAATTGTTACTGAAAAGGTGGGGTTGTCAGGTACTGTAGATGTTCCTATAGAATACTTCAGATCAGACACTTCAATTAACTTCCATAATATGAATTTGACCCTCACTACCCCAGCAGAAGTAATGTCCATCTTTAAAATCAGAAACATCTAGTGGGTGTAGAATGAGATTTTCACTCTGCAGCGGACTGTGCGCTGAGATGAAACTTCCTGGCAGATTAAAACTGTGTGCCCGACCGAGACTCGAACTCGGGACCTATGCCTTTCGCGGGCAAGTGCTCTACAAACTGAGCTACCGAAGCACGACTCACGGCCGGTAGTCACAGCTTTACTTCTGCCAGCACCTCGTCTCCTACCTTCCAAACTTTGCAGAAGCTCTCCTGCGAACCTTGCAGAACTAGCACTCCTGAAAGAAAGGATATTGCGGAGACATGGCTTAGCCACAGCCTGGGGGATGTTTCCAGAATGAGATTTTCACTCTGCAGCGGAGTGTGCGCTGATATGAAACTTCCTGGCAGATTAAAACTGTGTGCCCGACCGAGACTCGAACTCGGGACCTTTGCCTTTCGCGGGCAAGTGCTCTACCAACTGAGCTACCGAAGCACGACTCACGCCCGGTACTCACAGGTCCCGAGTTCGAGTCTCGGTCGGGCACACAGTTTTAATCTGCCAGGAAGTTTCATATCAGCGCACACTCCGCTGCAGAGTGAAAATCTCATTCTGGAAACATCCCCCAGGCTGTGGCTAAGCCATGTCTCCGCAATATCCTTTCTTTCAGGAGTGCTAGTTCTGCAAGGTTCGCAGGAGAGCTTCTGTAAAGTTTGGAAGGTAGGAGACGAGGTACTGGCAGAAGTAAAGCTGTGAGTACCGGGCGTGAGTCGTGCTTCGGTAGCTCAGTTGGTAGAGCACTTGCCCGCGAAAGGCAAAGGTCCCGAGTTTGAGTCTCGGTCGGGCACACAGTTTTAATCTGACAGGAAGTTTCATCTAGTGGGTATGATGAAATATCAACAAAGTTAATTGAAGAATGTGATTCCTTACATATAGCAGATAATACGATATCGCAGTGCCTGTGTTACTCTGATTACGATGCAAAGTTCCTTTGGACATGCATGCACTGCAATATTGTATTTATTGTATCTGGCGATACCGGGCAAGCGACTCAAGTACAACGCCTGACCTGTACGGGAATATACATAATGGATGTGTAAGTACCGGTCTTAGACGCATGGTTGACGAAATATGGAGGTTTAGATCTGGTCGTGAGTCGAGAACGGGTAGCCAAATTGTAAGGCGACCGTCCAAGATAAGGGGGAAATCCGGGTTCGAGAGCCGGTCCGGCCACCAATTTTCATTCTCGGCACTCCCTTCTTCAGTTGATGGTTGTCCTTACTCGCAACTGCGAATGCATTTAATGTATTCAGAGTCGCTCTTTCGCGCTGTAGCCGTTTTGCAACAGCACACAGTCTTAACCCGCCGGTAAGTTTCAAACTATATTTTGAATTTTTATCTCTGAATTTCTCCACAAATAGCAAATATGATTCTGCTTCTATAATTAATCGACGTGATGCGTTGTGGTTTCGGCGACATGCAAAAACTGCTCGCGACAGCAGCGTGCTGCAGGGCATGCGGAGTTGCGTCATCAAGTGGCAGATGCCGGTTGGACACCCACCGCGATCGTCGCCGACGTTCAGGACTCGTCGCTTCCCGCAGTCCCATGAATTATGGATACGAAAGCGGCGCTCCAGTGGCCGTCGATTCCCGCGGCTTCGCGGCGAGGCAACGCAGCGTGGGATCTGCCCTTCCCTTCCCTTCCCTTCCCTTCCCTTCCCTTCCCTTCCCTTCCCCCCCTCCCTTTCCTTCCACATAAACTCTGCTACTTTTTCATGACCGGACACATTCAGTCTTGACCCGCGCTAAGACCACCGTCCAGATGTGCTCCGTAGCCGATACGACAACAGTCGGACCATAAATAAATATGTCCGACACTGGGAACCGTACTGTCGGACAAAGAATTCTTCGGCTCTCGAATCACGTAGCCATCTGTGATGTACTAGGGAGGAAGAGGCGCGTTTTTGAAGGAAGTACCGTTTTAAAAAATAAATAAAAAGTGAAAACAATATTACATCAACGTAATACTTGAAAGAAAGCATAGACCTTAATCTACAATTCAACAGTTTCCACCCACGCTGTTGAGCCGGGTGGTGTAACGATAAGGCGTATGCTTGGAAACTGAGAGGTTCCGAGTCGAAACCCGCCCGATCAGACTATAACACTACAAAACTGTGCCTAGATCTCAATGGTAAAACAACTAATGTGATACCAACCAAAAAAGGGGTACAACAAGGCTGCCGCTTCTCTACAACTTTGTTCAATATAATACACACATGGAAATCAGAATTTCAGAAAGGCATCTACCTAGACAGGAACATACTGTACTATATGCCGATGATGCAGTGATCCTAGCAGATAAGGAAGATGACCTTCAGAAAGGAATCCACTTGCTAAAACAAGTGCAAAATTTAACATGGAAATTTCAAAAGAAGAAAAAGTAAGGCAATGGCCTTCATGGGGAAAGAACCAATCAGAACCAAAATAGTGGTACATCAGAAGATTTTAGAGTAAGTAAACCATTTCAACTATCTCGGATGTGAAATGACATATAGCTACAGCAGAGATATTGAAATTTAGCTTAGTAAATTCAGCCAGGTATGTGGAACAATTAACAGAAACCGGAAAAAGAAAACCAGGAAGGACACTGAAATTACATTTTACAAAACTGTTGCAGTTCCCACACTGCTCTATGGAAGTGAGACATGGGTGATTACCAAGAAGCGAGAAAGCCGGATTCAGGCACAAAAAATGAAATTCCTTAGAGGTGTTAAAGGTTGCACAAAAGAAGACAGGCTAAGAAATCGAGATATTAGAGAAGAATTGCAAATCTTTAGCCTCAATGATAAAATTAGAGATTACAGAAGAAAATGGAACGAAAATCTACAAAGAATGTAGAGTGAGAGGTTTCCCTTAAATGCAGGAAATTGTAAGTGCCATGGGAGAAGAGACAGAGGAAGACCCCGGCAGAGATGGGTACCGTAACAGGCAATTCCTGCCTAATACCAAGAGAAGATGAAGAAGGGAAAGATGAAGATGAACATATTTTAATCTGAAAGCGGTTTGGTTTTATTCGGCAGTCCTGTATACGATAGTATTCCTCACTTTTTTGGCTACGCTACCCTATTCCAAAACATCTCCATCCATTGCGACCACCTTACGGCATCTTACTGTCAGTGTCTGTATGCCCGCGTGGTACCAATCTACTGCTCGACATAAGAGTCAACGTCTTACTCCATCATCCGTGAAGTGCATCCTACATTAGGGCAAAAAGACGGAAGTTGGAAGGTGCGAGATCGGGGCTGTAGTGTGGCTGAGGAACAGTCCAATGAAGTTATGTGAGCCCCTCTCGCGTGCGTAGACTTCTGTCTGACCTTACGTTGTCATAGAGAAGGAGAAGTCCGTTTGCATTACTTTGGCGACGAACACGTTGAAATCGATTCTTCAGTTTCCTGGTTCAAATGGTTCTGAGCACTATGGGACTTAACTGCTGAGGTCATCAGTCCCCTAGAACTTAGAACTACTTAAACCTAACTAACCTAAGGACATCACGCACATCCATGCCCGAGGCAGGATTCGAACCTGCGACCGTAGCGGTCGCGCGGTTCCAGACTGTAGCGCCTAGAAGCGCTCGGCCACTCCGGTCGGCCTCAGTTTCCTGAGTTGATCGTTCCACCAGGAGAGAGGACATCAAAGAAAATAGTCCCTTCAGAGTCCCAGACGACCATCACCATGATGTTGCCAGCTGGGAGTGCGCGTTTGAACTTTTCCTTCGGAGGAGCGGTGGTGTGGCGTCACCCCATGAATTGCCGTATTTTTCCGATTCTAAGCGATGAACCCATGTTTCAGTGTTTGTGACGAAGTTCGACAGAAAACTGTCATGATCTGACTTGTAACGCGCAAGAAATTCCGCACAGAACGTTAGAGCATTCTTCCTTGCTCTTTATGACCTGTTAGGCGGCGAGAAACCCACTGTGCACACACCTTTGAGTACTCCAACTGGTGGACGCCTGTGTCAGCACAACCAGCAGGGACGTCCAGCTGAGCAGCGAATTGTCTGATTGCTACTCACCGACCACTTCAGATGAGAATGTCCACTCGTTCCAACACTGCAGAAGTGACAGCTGTCTGCGGCTGGAAGGCACGCTGGAGATAGGACCAGTTTGCGCGACTTTGTTGCGATGATGACAACCAACTCTCCCAACGACTCACCGTGCTTTTGTTCACTGTCAGGTCTCCGAAGGAATTCTGCAAGCGCCTACGTATATCCGTGATGCCCTTTTTTCCGCTTAAGGAAACTCAGTGACAGCTGTATGTCATTTTGGAGACTATGTATAGCGCCTCCATGTATCCGAACTTCATGAAACTATAGGGGCTGAAGCGAGTATGTTTCTCGATGTTCCACAGTAAAGTTCATATTTTTTCCATCAATAATGGGCGCGAAAAAATTTGTTGGCTTAGTTATTGAATGCCGATCTTACTTTATCAATTCCGTCAATGCTCCATTCTCATACCTTAAAAACTGTAATGGAAAGTACACACATCAAAAATGTTTTGCATCACACGGTTCCCAGAACGCCTGAATATAGACGTTGACTGTGAATATTGTATCACAGACACTGTAACACTTATATCGATTACAAGTAGGTTTATATCATGTAACTGTATATCTGCAATTATGGAGTGTGTATTCTTTGTTATTTAAAGTCCTTTCGCTATGGTAAGAACATTAAAGTGCTCCTGCTATACATAGTTCGGAGTGCACTGTGTCAGTTTGTATCTTGTGTGCTATTCAAAGGGAAATATCAACGAAAGTAACTTCAATAACCAATATTCAATTTTCTTAAACATTTATTTCCAAATTAATGTGCCTAATTGGGCTGGCAACCGTTCATATTTTTTGTCACTCACATATGACTTTACGACTTTCATTAACTTCTATGTTAAATTCCGTTTAGTTTTTCTGTTAATTTCACCATATTCTAAATTATAGTCCGATGCCTTTGTACATTAGACATACGCGCGGCCAAAATTCGAAATCCTTTCAGAGGGTAACATTAGCGTGTTTCACGGCACTTTAGTGTTATAACACAGTCCCTTGATTTCTCAGAGATGTCACTAAACCCGCGTCGGCCGCGGTGGTCTCGCGGTTCTAGGCGCTCAGTCCGGAACCGTGCGACTGCTACGGTAGCAGGTTCGAATCCTGCTTCGGGCATGGATGTGTGTGATGTCCTTAGGTTAGTTAGGTTTAAGTAGTTCTAAGTTCTAGGGGACTGATGACCTAAGATGTTAAGTCCCATAGTGCTCAGAACCATTTGAACCATTTTTGAACTAAACCCGCACAAACATGTAAACAACCATGCCTGTTAGACGGAGGGGGTCGACAGCCGATCAATTCCAGTCACTCCACCAAGAAGGAGTTACACGGTTCGTGTTGTCTGTAGTTCAACCATGCCTAGACGGCCAATACCGCTGTTAGATCACGTTCGCATTGTTACATTGTGCCAGGAAGGGCTCTCAACAAGTGTCCAGGCGTCTCGGACTGAGCCAAAGCGAAGTTGTTCGGAGATTAAAGAGACACAGACAGACAGGAACTGTTGACAAATGCCTCACTCAGGCCGCCCAAGGACTATTACTGCACTGGAGGGCCGATGCTTACGGATTATGGCTCGCAGGAACCCTGACAGCAATGTTGAATAATGCTTTTCGTGCAGCCACAGGACGCCGTGTTACGACGCGAATTGTGCGCAGTAGCCTGCGTGATGCGTAACTTCATTCACGACGTCCATGGCGAGGTCCATCTTTGCAAACAGGACACCACGCAGCGCGGTACAGATGGGCCCAACAACACGCCTAGTAGAACGCTCAGGATTGGCATCACGTTCTCTTCACCGATGAGTGTAGCACATGACTTCAACCAGACAATCGACGAAGACGTGTTTGGAGGCACCTCGGTCAGGCTGAACGCCTTAGACACACTGTTCAGCAAGTGCAGCAAAGTGGAGGTTTCCTGCTGTTTCGGCTGACATTATGTGGGGCCGCCGTACTCCGCTGGTGGTCATGCAAGGCGCCATAACGGCTGTACAATACGTGAATGCCACCCTCGGACCGATAGTGCAACCATATCGGCAGCATATTGGCGAGGCATTCGTCTTCACGGACGACAATTCGCGCCCCAATCGTGCACATCTTGTGAATGACTTCCTACAGGTTAACGACATAGCGCGAGTAGAGAGACCAGCATGTTGTCCAGATATGAACCCTATCGACAATGTCTGGGATAGATTGTAAAGCGCTGTTTATGGTCGACGTGATCCACAAATCACTCTGAGGGATCTACGCTGAATTACCGTTGAGGAGTGGGGCAGTCTGGACCAACAGAGCCTTAATGAACTTGTGGATAGTATGCCAAGACGAATACAGGCATGCATCTATGCAAGAGGACGTGGTACTGGTTATTAGAGGTACCGGTGTGTACAGCAGTCGGGACCATCACCTCTGAAGGTCTCGCTGAATGGTGGTGCAACATGCAATGTATGGTTTTCATGAGCAATAAAAAGGGCGGAAATGGGAAATGATGATCTCTACGTTGATCTCTATTCCAATTTTCTGTGCAGGTTCCCGAACTCTCGGAACCGAGATGATACAAAACCTCTTTTTTGATGTGTGTACATATATATTAACTACTGAAAAATATTGAAAAACGTTGTGGCAGAAACTCAGGCAAAATCAGGGAGTTATATATTGTAAAACGAAGTGTGTGGCGCTCATAAGCGTAAGGAATTATACTGTCAAAACAGTGTTTTTATCTTGGCCAAAAATTGTGAGTGGATGAGCGATCATATATCTGGGATAGTGAATATTATGCAAGAAGAACTTAAGACTAAAGTATTGGAAGAACATTTCGGTGTGACCAAGGTTATTAAAAGTTTCTTGTTATTGGATAAGAGCCTGACGGCATTAATTAATTTCAGATTATGCATTACTTCCCACCACTGGCAAGTTGCCTCATGCTAAGATCTAGTAACATACTTTACTAGCTATGAATACCTCCCACCAGCGTCATAGACGATATATTTTGAATCTTATGGCGTTTTTAGTTAAACTGTAGTTGACCTGAGTGTCGTGAAAGAGGTAGTATTATATCAACAGAGAAAAATGTAACTGCTTTTGTCAGTTAACTGAAAAACCACCAGTTTATAAATCTAGGTGCAGTAATAATTAACTAAAGTGAGTCGTGCATTGTAATGCTTTAAGGTAGACATTCAGTAACTAACGAAAATTGTGGAAAGTAAAATTAACTGTGGATGACATCGGAAGTTCACTGAGGCTTTTTGCAGATGATGCTGTGGTGTATCGAGAGGTTGTAACAATGGAAAATTGTACTGAAATGCAGGAGGATCTGCAGCGAATTGACGCATGGTGCAGGGAATGGCAATTGAATCTCAATGTAGACAAGTGTAATGTGCTGCGAATACATAGAAAGATAGATCCCTTATCATTTAGCTACAAAATAGCATGTGTGCAACTGGAAGCAGTTAATTCCATAAATTATCTGGGAGTACGCATTAGGAGTGATTTAAAATGGAATGATCATATAAAGTTGATCGTCGGTAAAGCAGGTGCCAGACTGAGATTCATTGGAAGAATCCTAAGGAAATGCAATCCGAAAACAAAGCAAGTAGGTTACAGTACGCTTGTTCGCCCAGTGCTTGAATACTGCTCAACAGTGTGGGATCCGTTACAGATAGGGTTGATAGAAGAGATAGAGAAGATCCAACGGAGAGCAGCGCGCTTCGTTACAGGATCATTTAGTAATCGCGAAAGCGTTACGGAGATGATAGATAAACTCCAGTGGAAGACTCTGCAGGAGAGACGCTCAGACGGGCTTTTGTTAAAGTTTCGAGAACATACCTTCACCGAAGAGTCAATCAGTATATTGCTCCCTCCTACGTATATCTCGCGAAGAGACCATGAGGATAAAATCAGAGAGATTAGAGCCCACACAGAGGCATACCGACAATCCTTCTTTCCACGAACAATACGAGACTGGAATAGAAGGGAGAACCGATAGAGGTACTCAGGGTACCCTCCGCCACACACTGTCAGGTGGCTTGCGGAGTATGGATGTAGATGTAGATGTAGAACTTCAAATTGCTGTTAAAGAATAGCGAATAATCAATTTTGACTAACGTGACTTATAACTTTTGTGAGTGTGTCTGCAAATACTTAATGTGTTTTGATTTCCGTAACACTGATGTTGCAAAAGTATTTGTTGTTATTTAATGAAATTATTACTAACTTTCTCGAAATAATATTCATTGTAAAACAGACTAGTCGTGTGCATTCCATTAGCATTACTTAAGTAATGTTGTTCCCTAGGAATCGCCTTACGTACTTTCATTGATGATCTGTATTAATTAAAATTCTCATACAATAGTAACTAATTTAAATATATATCTTGTATGTGGCTATTCGTTTTAAGTTCGTATGTGTGCACTTTGATCCGCTACTGCTTACCTGTTTACCTGTAATTATTTACATTATTTCAGTTTCGATACAGCAGGTAACATTAGTTAACTTTTGCTCAATTACGAGATTGCGACTGTAGTCTGTTATTCTTTACTCAAAATTTCTTCCACTTTTAGTTGTATGAATATAATCTAAATTATGCAGAACTACAGTAAATCGTTAAGAAATTTATTCTCGATCGTCGTAGTACGCGATAAGAGTCTCTGCAGTAGCGATCAAGTTATAATCTTGCTTTCATTCCTCCAGTTAGCATTATTCTTCTGAATGGATGTCTTTTCCGTAAAATATGGAACATTAGGAATCATGGATCACTAAATCTTTAACATACCGAAGAGAGAAAACAGGTTGTAAGACAATGGACATGTGCAGTCCGCTTGTAGTCACTTTTCAACAAAATGAGCAGTCGTCAGGAACTAAATGCGCGCGTACCCCATGCTAAACTGTGGGTCTCCAATCGAGGTAGTATAAGTGGAGTACACCAGGGGAACGCAAGTCGAAGTGGTGTCCAATGGAAAGCCTCACAGAGGGCGAATGAGTCATTAAGGCGCTTGCGAATCGTAATGACCAGTCTCTGAAATCCATCCTCATAGAAATCTGACATTAGATATTTTAACCAGTTGTGTACTAACGTTTAGACATTGTCATCTTCCTCGTAGCGCTGATCAATAACGTGCTTCTTAAAGTAGAGGCATGAGATAGCGAGGGAATTCTCTAGTGTCTGTTCCCTCGAATTTTTTTACCGAGCATCAGCATTAGATTTTCAGCAATGATGGACGGACCCCGCTTCGTTTCTCATAGTGAACATTCGTGCGGACACGTTTAAATGCACTACACCATTTTCTAATCATATAGCGTTTCCTATACGCTGTACACTAAACTGCCGATGAAGATTGGCATCTTTCACGTCTCTTGAATTAAAAAAAGAAAAAGAACATAGAAAAACGCTCATTTCACAACCGGCAGCATTTTCAAACGGCTCAGCCGTTTTAAACACTTATAAAGAAAGGTACACACAAGCTAAGGCTACTGTAATGGCGCTCGTGGAAAGCCAATAATTGGAAGTATTTCGAGAACAAAAAGCTCCAACGGCCATATTGTAAAACAGTACGTACGTTACAAACGCGTCTCCTGTCTGACTGGAAATACGTAAATAACAAAGCGCCTGACAGATATGTTTTCCCTGAAGGACAGTGAAACCATGGGAATGTGATTTGTTGTTAAACACACATGCGTCAGCACAGAACACGGAACTCGGAGGCTTGCCCCCACTGTATAGCGCAAAGGTGGCGTCTGTGGGATGTCTGAGTAAAGAGTACATTTCTGGTGCACGTACAAATGTTTCGTAGCACACCGTTCAGTACACTTCGTTGAACGTGGTGCTCTGAAGGACTTGATCTCTACAAGCTCCAACAACACCGATAATTACTATTCTAACAGTCACGGAATCATAGAGATCGGACCGCGAAGCACTTTAAACGTGTCACATGTTCGTATGAATCACGATTCTTGTTACACCAACTCGATGGTCGACTATGTAAACGCCGTCATCCAAATGAACTCTTGCTTAGAACATATAGCGATATTAATGTTCTAAACGTTTATATGTACATTTTCAGTACTAGTGGTCCAAATGCTTGAATACTTACGATAGTACGATACTGCAGTGCCTTCAGACCTGTAGGCACTGCAGTATCGTATTTATCCCCCGATACCAGGCAGCGACATAAGGTTAATATGTCCACCCGTGTAGGGGAATTACATAATGTGTGTACAAGTACAGGTGGTGACTCAAGAACGACGACATATGAAAGTTTGGGTCTGACCGTGAGTCAGGAACTGATAAGGCAACCGCTCGCATTGAGTCGGAAATCCAGATTCGAGTTTCGTTCCGGCACAAACTTTCTTTGTCCTCATTCTCTTAAACAGCTCATGGTTGTTCGTATTCGCAACTGCGAATACATTTCATGTACTTACGATACTGCCCAATTCGCTATCTAGTTGTCAGTTAGATCCACAGTTACAAGTATGCCCATTGAAATCTATAATGACGTTCGCGTTTGCAACGAAAACTGTGAACGTTTTCCATTTGTCCTGAAAATTTTTATTGAATGTTAATTAATGATGTCAGTAGTCTCCAGTCAAAGAAACTTATGCGCCCAAAATTACTCGTTTCACCATTTCTTTTGGTCTTGTAAATAAGACTAATAGAGGTATTGTAACATTTGATGGCGACTTGAAATTGGTGACTAAAATAATAGGAAAAACAGTGATTAGAATCAGTCAAAATGGATAGATGCAAGTAGGAATTAGCCATTCATAAGAGAGGAATTCGCCATCTTTCAACGTACTTTCCACCTCCGCAATGCGTCGCGACCGCTGCTTGGTTGTTTTAACTCAAAACACGATTGAACAGTCAACAATTCAGAGTGTAGGTAACAGTTCACAACATTTCGTGAATTACGTATGGTGCTGGATGTTGATGTATGCATCATGCAATAATTCGACCTCTGCCTGACTGATACAATGTTTGTACGAAGCTTACTGAATAAAAGATACAGTAGCTTTTTCGGAAATAGTAACATTGAGAATTTCACTTTGAGCAGTATCTGTGCAATTGATTCAATGGCCTTCCATTTTGATCTTTTGACAAATCTTCAGGATCCCATCTCGGCCAAAAACGAGATATATCTACGTCACTATGATTGTCTTTCGTATAGTACAGCAGAACTTTGTGATATGTTAGTTAAACATTTCGAGAGAATAATTGTTGCCATATCCATTACTGCAATCAAATTTATTGAATAATCGGCAGAGAGACCGCTGTCACAGAGAAAACAAAAGGAAGTTAACATTAGGATCCATATCAAGTAACGGACTGCCCCTAGCCTTGGTCTACCTGAAAAATGTATAAAATTTCTTAAGTTGTACTTATTTAACACAACTTAAGTATACTGGAAATAGTTTCACAGCTTTTCTAGCGCTTTTCTACCGGTTATTTCTGATTTTCTGAGGATTTTTAAATATTTCTGAAAGGACAGTTATTAAGATTAACACAGAACAAGTTTTTTACATACCCTAAAACTACTACTTTAGATCACAATTCACCGTAAGGCTATAGATTAATAATGAACCTCATTTCGATGGATTGTATTACGAGAAAATGAAACTTCAGACAGAACATATATGATTTTCTTACTCGAGTCTGTGGAGATGTCAAATATCTGAAGTACTTGGCTGCAAAAATTTTACCCGCAACCATCACACACTGTGTTTATAACTAGTGAACTGTCGTTACTTCACTGGATTATTTTTCATTTCGCATCCTACACCAAAAAATGGCGTGGAGATTGAAAACCACTTAGACGAAAAGACAACTTCTCTACTGATTTAATACTGACATTTATAAACAGCAAAATTTATTTCTTTGTGTGATATGAAGAGGGTGTAGCGTAGATTTATGAGGCAGAGATATTATTGGAAGGCCGTTCTGGTGTATCTCCTCTTTTGCTGGGTACAGAAATAAATATGAAAAACAAATTAGTTCTGCGTCGACAACAAATGGTAAGTGTTGGTACAGGGTGAGCAGGGTAGTTTCATATAAGTCCATCGAATTCAGCAAACTCCAAATCCTGAAAAGCCTGTTCAACATCGACAAAATAAACGTAAGGAAATTAAGCACTGTTTTCAAAGTTAGGAAGTTAATTTTGATAAGGAAAGGAAATTCTCAGAATCATGCTTTTCGGGTATCACGCGGGGGACTGAGCTATGGGCGTCCGAGGAAAACCAAGCGCTGTTACTAATATACAGCATCAAGAGATGTTACGCACTAATCTCCCTTCCTTCTTTCCATCCTTGTTATTGCAAGAAGTGTGGTGATCCCGCAAGTTTGCAGGATAGTTTGGAAAGTACGCCTACGAGCAAAATTTGAAGTTGGACAGGCATCTGTTAAAAGCTCACTTATTGGAAAATGGCATTTTGACTTCATTAATGGAGTGTCTTTTCCCTTATTAATTAGCATTCCATTATTACCTATTTAGCAGCTACCTTCTTCAGCAACTAACCTAGCCACGTATGTCGTTAGCCTTATCACCGGTTTTATTAATGGTCTGCAAGAAGCATCGAACAAAATACATCTAGAGCGGAATGAAACCAAGCGACGGGTAGGAGGGGCAGCTTTCCACTGGGGTATTTTGCAGGGGGAAGCAGGTAGCTATAATCGAATACTTTGTTTTACTACGATGGTGTTAAAAGGAAACAGGGATGCCTGATGGAACAATTTTATCATCTTTAAAACATGTACATTCACACGTGATTCAACAGAAAACAGAGTAATTGTGAAGATTCTCTTTGCAAAAATCTCTGTTTTTTTAGGTTCCGCACCTAAATCGATAAAAAGGCAACCAGTATGAGATGAATTTGTTGTTTACCTGTCTGTCCGACTGTTAACCCCCTTTCTCTCAGGAAAGGGTAGAGGTGTTGCTGTTGTTGTGGTCTTCAGTCCTGAGATTGGTTTGACGCAGCTCTCCATGCTACTCTATCCTGTGCAAGCTTCTTCATCTCCCAGTACCTACTGCGACCTACATCCTTCTGAATCTGCTTAGTGTATTCATCTCTTGGTTTCCCTCTACGATTTTTACCCTCCACGCTGCCCTCCAATACTAAATTGGTGATCCCTTGATGCCTCAGAACATGTCCTACCAACCGATCCCTTCTTCTGGTCACGTTGTGCCACAAACTTCTCTTCTCCCAAATCCTATTCAATACTTCCTCATTAGTTATGTGATCTACCCATCTAATCTTCAGCAGTCTTCTGTAGCACCACATTTCGAAAGCTTCTATTCTCTTCTTGTCCAAACTACACTCCTGGAAATGGAAAAAAGAACACATTGACACCGGTGTGTCAGACCCACCATACTTGCTCCGGACACTGCGAGAGGGCTGTACAAGCAATGATCACACGCACGGCACAGCGGACACACCAGGAACCGCGGTGTTGGCCGTCGAATGGTGCTAGCTGCGCAGCATTTGTGCACCGCCGCCGTCAGTGTCAGCCAGTTTGCCGTGGCATACGGAGCTCCATCGCAGTCTTTAACACTGGTAGCATGCCGCGACAGCGTGGACGTGAACCGTATGTGCAGTTGACGGACTTTGAGCGAGGGCGTATAGTGGGCATGCGGGAGGCCGGGTGGACGTACCGCCGAATTGCTCAACACGTGGGGCGTGAGTTCTCCACAGTACATCGATGTTGTCGCCAGTGGTCGGCGGAAGGTGCACGTGCCCGTCGACCTGGGACCGGACCGCAGCGACGCACGGATGCACGCCAAGACCGTAGGATCCTACGCAGTGCCGTAGGGGACCGCACCGCCACTTCCCAGCAAATTAGGGACACTGTTGCTCCTGGGGTATCGGCGAGGACCATTCGCAACCGTCTCCATGAAGCTGGGCTACGGTCCCGCACACCGTTAGGCCGTCTTCCGCTCACGCCCCAACATCGTGCAGCCCGCCTCCAGTGGTGTCGCGACAGGCGTGAATGGAGGGACGAATGGAGACGTGTCGTCTTCAACGATGAGAGTCGCTTCTGCCTTGGTGCCAATGATGGTCGTATGCGTGTTTGGCGCCGTGCAGGTGAGCGCCACAATCAGGACTGCATACGACCGAGGCACACAGGGCCAACACCCGGCATCATGGTGTGGGGAGCGATCTCCTACACTGGCCGTACACCACTGGTGATCGTCGAGGGGACACTGAATAGTGCACGGTACATCCAAACCGTCATCGAACCCATCGTTCTACCATTCCTAGACCGGCAAGGGAACTTGCTGTTCCAACAGGACAATGCACGTCCACATGTATCCCGTGCCACCCAACGTGCTCTAGAAGGTGTAAGTCAACTACCCTGGCCAGCAAGATCTCCGGATCTGTCCCCCATTGAGCATGTTTGGGACTGGATGAAGCGTCGTCTCACGCGGTCTGCACGTCCAGCACGAACGCTGGTCCAGCTGAGGCGCCAGGTGGAAATGGCATGGCAAGCCGTTCCACAGGACTACATCCAGCATCTCTACGATCGTCTCCATGGGAGAATAGCAGCCTGCATTGCTGCGAAAGGTGGATATACACTGTACTAGTGCCGACATTGTGCATGCTCTGTTGCCTGTGTCTATGTGCCTGTGGTTCTGTCAGTGTGATCATGTGATGTATCTGACCCCAGGAATGTGTCAATAAAGTTTCCCCTTCCTGGGACAATGAATTCACGGTGTTCTTATTTCAATTTCCAGGAGTGTATTTATCGTCCATGTTTCACTTCCATACATGACCACACTCCATACAAATACTTTCAGAAATCCTGACACTTAAATCTATACTCGATTTTAACAAATTTCTCTTCTTCAGAAACGCTTTCCTTGCCACTGCCAGTCTACATTTTATATCCTCTCTACTTCGACTATCATCAGTTATTTTGCTCACCAAATAGCAAAACTCCTTTACTACTTTAAGGGTCTCATTTCCTAATCTAATTCCCTCAGCATCACCCGACTTAATCCGACTACAGTCCATTATCCTCGTTTTGCTTTTGTTGATGTTCATCTTATATCCTCCTTTCAAGACACTGTCCATTCCGTTCAACTGCTCTTCCAAGTCCTTTGCTGTCTCTGACAGAATTACAATGTCATCGGCGAACCTCAAAGTTTTTATTTCTTCTCCATGGATTTTAATACCTACTCCGAATTTTTCTTTTGTTTCCTTTACTGCTTGCTCAATATACAGATTGAATAACATCGGGGAGAGGCTACAACCCTGTCTTACTCCCTTCCCAACCACTGCTTCCCTTTCATGTCCCTCGACTCTTATAACTGCCATTTGGTTTCTGTACAAATTGCAAATAGCCTTTCGCTCCCTGTATTTTAGAGGTAGAGGTATCAAATAGAAATTTATGTCAAATACTAAGGTCTATAGTTACTCGGCGGTATAAAAAATTTAACCTTCTAAGTCAATGCAATCAAAATACACAGCCATTTACGTCACAGTTTTGGCACTCTCAAATTCACTTATAAAAACCTATAGATGGACTATCTACATCCACAATTAAGAAATTACTGAACCCTTGTCAGGCACTTAATTATGTATCAGTGTAAGTAACGCATTACGACACATAATTAATATCTTAGTTTAGTAAAGACTCACAGCCCCTAGTGTTCTGTTCTATCGGTCTGATTTAGCTGCTGCGGTTGCTACTACCACTACTCTATGAGCCTTTGCGTCTGCCTGTGTGTGTGCTGTAGCGTATGTGTAAACGTACGTGGTGTGTGTGTCAGTGTGTGTGTGTGTGTGTGTGTGATAATGAGAGCCACAAGCGACGGGGGCTGTTCCATTAGTGGCCCCGCAATCACCACTCTCCCATGATTGCGCTGCTCACCGAAGCGTTATCTCTGGCTGATGTTCCCTGATACTAATCAACTTTCCGCGACCCATTTGTTTAAAGCATCGGCAAAGCTGAATACAGCACTTCCCGCGAAAAAAAGGGCCCACCCTAGTTAACACTCAATACTTATTATGGAAGTTTGAAACGGAGTACTTCACCGACAAGTTTTAAATCAAAACAGGGTACATGAACAGACTGTCTAGAAAACAGCTCGTGTGGGCACTTCATATTCCGCAAGTAATAAACAAATGTGAAACAATTACTTCGTGGCCGTCGCATCCAAATTTTTGCGCTTTCAGTACTTTCAAAGGCTTCTTTCAAGAAAGAGCATCAACAAATGACATCGTCACACACTTCCTTGTAGTTTTCGTATCTAACAAAACACGGGTTGGGGCCGATGACCTCGTTGTTTGGTCCCCTCCCCCAAATCAATCAACCAACCAACCAAAACATGAGACACTTGTAAGACTATTTATTTGTTTACATTGGTTCTACTTCTGCCAAGAAGTCTTTAAGTATTGTGTTACGCAGAAGGAAAGCCATCGTGACCGTCTTCGTATTCAAGGATTAGGCCTTTTTTCCTGTTCCGCCTCAGAATTGTCACATTACCTCTTCAAGGGATGTCGAAAGTTTCTCTTTCCTAATGAGTTGTTTACTATTACAGCTTCAGTTACCCTCCTATTAAATATACGTTGGACGTGGTCTTCCCAATTCAGTCTGTATTTTTCCAGGTATATATGATAGATCCAGTTCTTATCTAATAACGGTGTTTCTTCTATGGTCTGGTAATAAATATCCAACCGCGGGACTGCAACGGTCGCAGGTTCGAATCCTGCCTCGGGCATGGGCGTGTGTGATGTCCTTAGGTTAGTTAGGTTTAAGTAGTTCTGAGTTCTAGGGGACTTATGACCTAAGATGTTGAGTCCCATAGTGCTCAGAGCCATTTGAACCATTTGAATAAATATCCCGCTACAAAGAGGAGGAACTTCATCTCTCATGATTTAATGTAGTATTGGAGTCCAACATTCGCTACCATACAGCAGCAAGGACAAGGTTAATACTTTGTATAGTTTCAAGTTGTTTATATTTTAATGTACGTTGTACCGTTTCACAGAAATGTCAATGTGGCCAATTTTTTCTCTACATCATCTGACTTCGCAAATTTAAAATTGCGTTCACTCATACTTGTTCAATTATTTTTAACGATTTCGGTTCGTATAGGTTCCAATCCTTTGTTTTTGTTTTATTTGTCGTTATTTTCATTCCGTATTTAGCGGAAATTTTGTCTCAACTTGTGTCCTACAGTTTTAACTTTTTGTTCAGACTTTCCTATTATAAGATGAGCATCAGCAAGTGGCACCGTCATGAAACTAAAACTGTCAATTCTTAATGTGTCATTTGATATAATCAGCTATATATTATGTCGTCAGTATCAACACTGAAAAGGGTAGGGAAGAGGGGCTGCCTTATCTGACTCTTAGATTAATATCGGCAGATTCTGTCCCATTCCTTACAAGACGAACACTTATTTTATAATTTTTGTGTAATGACTGCATCATGTTAATCAGATGTGCTGGAACTCCCATTTCCTTTAGTGATTCGTTTACCGTTTTACCACGTGAAACGCCTTCTCATGCTCGATAAAAACATAATAAGATGGTAATCTAAATTCTCTTCTTTTCTCGTTCACTGGCGCCAAAATGACAGTTTGAAGGTGACATAAGGACAGAAAATCCTAAGTAGTTTTGGTCGTATGTCAAATCAGTAAACAGATCGAGGCCATCTATCCTGTCACTCTGTGAATGTCGTTACATTGAAATAGAGGATAACTTTTGAAAGGCAGAAATACTAAACTTTTCTAAAGTTGTTTCTGAGAGGGAGTTCGCACTGTGATGACGATGATGTTGGTTCGTGTGGCGCTCAATGTCGTTGTCATCAGTGCCCGTACAAGTTTCCAGTCTTTCCATTTCCAATCTCGTCACTTCCCGAATTATGATGAGATGACGAGGACAACACGAACACCCAGTCCCGGGCGGAGAAAATCCCCGACCCCGCCGGGAGTCGAACCGTGGACCCCGTGATCAAGAGACAGCAACGTTAGCCACTGGACCACGAGCTGCGAGCAATTCTCACTCTACTTCCCCCTTTAAATCTTTGCACGAACGACTAAATGACAACTATCGAAATAAGTGTCCGGTGTATTGAAAAGCAAGTGAAATCACTGAACAGGCGAAAGGCTACTGCACCTGACTGGATACCAGTTCTATTCTACATAGAGTAGCCGAAAGAACTTGCTCATATCTACATCTACATCTACATCTACATCCATACTCCACAAGCCACCTGACGGTGTGTGGCGGAGGGTACCTTGAGTACCTCTATCGGTTCTCCCTTCTATTCCAGTCTCGTATTGTTCGTGGAAAGAAGGATTGTCGGTATGCCTCTGTGTGGGCTCTAATCTCTCTGATTTTATCCTCATGGTCTCTTCGCGAGATATACGTAGGACGGAGCAATATACTGCTTGACTCTTCGGTGAAGGTATGTTCTCGAAACTTTGACAAAAGCCCGTACCGAGCTACTGAGCGTCTCTCCTGCAGAGTCTTCCACTGGAGTTTATCTATCATCTCCGTAACGCTTTCGCGATTACTTAATGATCCTGTAACGAAGCGCGCTGCTCTCCGTTGGATCTTCTCTATGACTTGTATCAACCCACCCACACTGCTGAGCAGTATTCAAGCAGTGGGCGAACAAGCGTACTGTAACCTACTTCCTTTGTTTTCGGATTGCATTTCCTTAGGATTCTTCCAATGAATCTCAGTCTAGCATCTGATTTACCGACGATCAACATTATATGATCATTCCATTTTAAATAACTCCTAATGCGTACTCCCAGATAATTTATGGAATTAACTGCTTCCAGTTGCTGACCTGCTATTTTGTAGCTAAATGATAAGGGATCTATCTTTCTGTGTATTCGCAGCACATTACACTTCTCTACATTGAGATTCAATTGCCATTCCCTGCACCATGCGTCAATTCGCTGCAGATCCTCCTGCTTTTCAGTACAATTTTCCACTGTTACAACCTCTCGATACACCACAGCATCATCTGCAAAAAGCCTCAGTGAACTTCCGATATGATCGATATGATATATGATATATGATAGAAGTGTACCGTAGGTCTCTTTAGGATCGAAGCATTCGTAACGATTGTAATGAAATGGAACACCTACAGCCGTCCTTACGATGTTATTTATAATATGGCTACCAGTTACGGTGCTTCAGTTCACAATCTTGAGGCTTTAACTGACGCTGAGATGGTTAACTTAAATCGTATACATGATTTCATCATTGGCCAGCATCTGTGAACTGGTTTTCGCAGACTACCTGTAGCAATGATGTTGTGTTTCCAACAATCAACTATCAAGTTGACAGTACGTGCAGACTGTCTAAATCAGCTTGCAGTTCGTTTTGATTTCATGATGGCTTTACTTGAAGGTAAACGACAGAATGATCTGAAATGTATCAGGTCTGCTCAGATTGTCTCCTAATCGTTTATGCAAATTAAGAACAGTAGAGTGCCTATAACACTTCCTTGAGCAACTTCTAACACACTCTATGGCCACTACCCGTCTGTTACTACGATCTGTGACCTTCCTGACAGAAAATCATGATTTCTGTCGCAGAACTGAGACGATCATGGGCAGACAACTTGATTAGAAGGCACCTGTGATTAACAGTGTCAAAAGCCTTCTGGAAATCTAGAAATATGGGAACATCTTAAGATCCCCTGTCGACAGCATTCATTACTTCCTCTGGATAAAGAGCCAGTTCTGTTTCACACCTTCGATTTTTTTTTGAATACGTGTTCTTTAATTGACAATAGATTTTATTCTTCGACATATTTCATGATATTGGAACACAGTATATGTCCCAGAACTCTACTACAAGTGGATAAATCGATGCCGGTGATATGGATCTACAAATCAGAGAATCACAAGTATTTCTTTTCTTGTGTGTCGTTGTGACCAGCGGAAATTTCCGGGCTTCACATACGAATCTTTCATCGAGCGAGTGGCTCTATGTGATTGCTAAAGACAGAGCTATTTCATCAGCGTATTCCGAAAGGAAGACTAGCCTCTATTAATTGACTTAAGTTGCTTCATTGCACCGAGGTTGTCTACTTCAAATTACTGATGTTGATTCTGAAATATTTAACGCATCTTCTTCAGTGAAGGAAGTTCGTGAAACGGTATTTAGTAACCCCGCTTTAGTGGCGCTGTCATCGGTAACGCTTCCGTTATTACTGTGCAGTGAAGTTATTGTTATCTTGCCACTATGCTTTTCGTGCCACCAGGTTTCTACAGAATGTTTCGCTCTGGAAACTATTAAAAGATAACGCATTTAAATCCACTTTAAGTTTTCAGCATCTCTAAACTGCTGTCAGCGTTGGAGATTTTACTTTATTCTGAATCTATATTTCTATGCACCAAGAATTGCATGGCGACGACTTCGAACGTCGTGCACAGTTCTGCCACTGGGCACAAGAGAAATTACGGGACAATGACAGATTTTTTGCACGCGTTCTATTTAGCGACGAAGCGTCATTCTCCAACAGCAGTAACGTAAACAGGCATAATATGCGCTATTGGGCAACAAGTGGAACATCAGCGACCTTGGCGGGTTAATCTATGGTGCGGCATTATGGGAGGAAGGATAATTGGTCCCCATTTTATCGATGGCAATCTAAATGGTGCAATTTATGCTGATTTCCTACGTAATGTTCTACCGATGTTACTACAACATGTTTCACTGCATGACAGAATGGCGATGTACTTCCAACATGATGGATGTCCGGCACATAGCTCGCGTGCGGTTGAAGCGGTATTGAATAGCATATTTCATGACAGGTAGATTGGTCGTCGAAGCACCATACCATGGCTCGCACGTTCACGGGATCTGACGTTCCCGAATTTCTTTCTGTGGGGATACTTGAAGGATATTTGCTATCGTGATCCACCGACAACGCCTGACGACAAACGGTTCAGAAGGCTCTGAGCACTATGGGACTTAACAGCTGAGGTCATGAGTCACCTAGAACTTAGAACTACTTAAACCTAACTACATCACACACATCCATGCCCGAGGCAGGATTCGAACCGGCGACCGTAGCAGTCGCGTGGTTCCGGACTAACGCGCCTAGAACCGCTCGGCCACCGCGGCCGGCTGACACAGTACTGGCATCTTTTGTGTACCATGCGGGATCAGTTCCGTATCTTATTAATTTACTTAGTATTAAACTCTGAACTGGCGTCAACAGTATTTCCATAAGTTTAAGCCACATTTGGTTGACTCTTACATAGTTAGGCTTGAAGAAATGGAGACTGTCTTCCAGGAAGGAGTCAAGCGAGGTGCTTTTTTTTATTTTCTTCTATAGATAAATTTTACTTTCATTTTTTTGGAATCGGACGTACAGTATACAGTCTCTCTGCAGTCACCTTGAAGTTACCAATTCCTGTAACGATCATAACGCTCTCAGGATTGTTTGTCTACATCTTTGTACATTCTCTGTACACCACTGTGAAGAGCATAACAGAGGGTACGTCCCATTGTACCTGTTCTAATAACTCGTTCCATTCACGTATGGATCGCGGGATGAGCGGCTTAAATACCTCTGTGCCGTCTATAGTTAATCTAATCTTGTCCTCACGATTCCTATAGTTGCGGTACGTAATGAGTTGTAATAAAGTCCTAGAGTCATAGTTTAAAGCCCATTCTTGAAACTTTGAAAGTAGATCTCTTGAGATAGTCTGTGTTTGCCAGTTCAGTTTCTTCATCACCTGTGGCACTGCCACACGGGTAAACAGTACTGTGACCCTTCGCGCTGTCCTTCACTGTGTAGTCGAATATAACCGGTAAATTCTATGTGGTATGGATCCCATACATTTCAGGAACACTCTAAGACGTGCGGCAAGAGTGATTTTTAAGCAATCTTGAAACGTCCCCTTTTGAACATTTATACAAGACTGTGCTTAAACTGACACACAATATTTTTAGCGCAACGCAATCTGACTTTCAGAAATCCCTACAAAGGAATGGCCCTGACTAACATTAACCTGTACATTTCACAAATCACTTACCTCACCAAAAATCTTCGTTACTCGAACTACTGCAATACAGCGAGCGCCACTACTGCCAGCTAAATAAAAGATTCAAACTACTGAAGGCACTAACTACTGATAGGCATAGTTAGCAAATGAAAGATTTTAATAGAGAACAAACAATGTATTTACCTTAATAGTGTTGAAAAATCATAATATACATAGCAGTTCATAATATCCAGTATTACAAATTTCAAAACTCCGCCATCTCTCTCCCCACATCCACCACTGCTGGCGGCTCACCTCCAACTGCGCAACGCTATGCGCTGTGCACATCCAGCTGCCCAACACTACAATGGCAGACAACAATGCAAAACTAGCCACAGACTGCACACAGCACAGCCAGTGATTTTCATACAGAGAGCGCTACGTGGCGGCGGCGTTACCAATATAAGAACCTAAACAGCCTACTTACATAGCCCGCATGCTCCCCACAAAAAAATTTTACAAATAGTTTTGGGCACTGGGCAATACATATTTGTTAAAATTTTTCATAATCGTAATTACAATAACAAAGAAATCAAATGCACACACTTATTGATACAATGTTGGTCAAAAGCTAAAATTTTCTCACAGTCCATAAAGATAGTCATGATCATTCATCATAATAGTAATTACAGTTTTTCTTCACAAAGTCTCATTAGTAAAAGAAATTGCACAGAGAAGTAGTGGATTTCCATGCAGTCTTGAAGAAGTAGTGTAGTCCTTCCAACGGAAAGACAGTGCTGACTCTTGACATGCAGACAGGTAATGGGCCACAACAGAGCAAACCCACCGTAGAGTCAGTCGAAGTTGATGAATATTGGTAGGTAGGTCATCACAGAGCAGACCCACTGTAGTCCTAGTAGAGATTACGGTATTGCTGGGCCACCAGAGGTGCAGAGCCACTGCAGTCCTTGTAGAAATAATGGTACTTATGAGTCAGCAAAGGTGTAGACGCACTGTAGTCCTTGTAGAAATAATGGTATTGGTGGGTCATCAAAGGTGTAGACCCACTGTAGTCCTTGTAGAGATGGCCAGCAGCCATCTGCTGCGACTGTGCAGGTGCACAATCACCATCGAAGAGTCTAGCAGAGAAGATAGCAAGTCCATAAACCACCACTTGTGCACGCACAAAGTTTTTGGAATTCTGGCAAATACTTAATGTACAACTGAGCTTATAACGATCGCTCCATTTCACAAGTGCGGAATGTTCCAGCCAGATACTGTTATGAGTTGTCCAACTGCCACTCGTTAATACTGGAATCATAAAATACTATCTTTTTTTATCATTCAGTGAAGCGCACAGTTTTACGTTTTCTGAACAATTATAGCAGGTTTGGATATCTTTGCACCACCTTGAAATCTTGTCGGTATTTGACTCAATATTTGTGCAGCTTTTTTCTGACAGTATCTCATTACAGATAGATGTCCGCCCCCCCGGTAGCTGAATGGCCAGCGTGACGGATTGTCAATCCTCTGGGCCCGGGTTCGATTCCCGGCTGGGTCGGGGAATTTTCTCCGCCCAGGGACTGGGTGTTGTGCTGTCATCATCATCCTATCATCCTTATCGACTGCAGGTCGCCGAAGTGGCGTCAACTTGGAAGACCGACACCCGGCGAACGGTCTGCCCGACGAGGGCCCCTAGCCATACTAATAAATAAAAAATTACAGATGAATGTTTCATTTGTGAAAATTCTGAGGTTACAGTTAATATTGTCAGCAAGGTCGTTAATATACAGCATCAAAAGGGTTCAAATAAACTTACCTGGGGCACACCCGAAGTTACTGCCACATCTGCCTGCGGCTATAAATCTAAATAAATTCTGCGTCCTCCCTACCAAAAAATTGCCAATGTAGCGCGATATCACATACGGTAGTACTTTAGATAATAAGCGGGATGTAGTTCTCAGTCAAATGCTTTCCGGAAGTTGAGAAATCACCTACCTGACTGCCTTGATACATAGGTTTCGGAAAGTCATGTGAGAAAATTGAGAGTTGAGTTTCGCAAGATCGAAGTTTTCGGAATCCGTGCTGGTTGGCATGGAGCTCATTCTCTTTGAGGTACTTCATTATGTTTCAGCTTAGAATTTGTTGTAAGAGAAGACGTTAAGGATAATTCTGGTGTACCCTTCTTAAAGACTAGTGCTTTCCCTTAACTGATGGGCACGGTTTTTTGTTCGAGGAATGTACAGAAGATTATAGTTAAAAGAGAGTCTGATTCAGTAGAAAATTAGATACAGAATGTAAAAGGTATTCCATCGGGCCATGGTGGGGCCAACGTAACTTGTTCAATATTAGCTATTTCAGCTGTTTCCCAGTATCACTGGTCTATAAAGTGGAGCGAGAATTAAAGTAGAGAAATACCGCTGGATTTTCATTGGAAAAGGGACATTCCAAAAGCTTTTCTGCTTTTCTGTCAATGCTTCGCCACACCAATTTCATTCCATGTATGTCTGGACATTAACAATGGTACGACAAACAGCCTATGATGATATTTGTTTCGCGTTTTGTCAGATATGCTTCGACAATATTCTACTACATTATTCGCTGAGGGCTTAACGCATTGCCCTCTTTATAGCCAACCGTATTTCATTCAGTATCTTCCTATCTCTAACCTATGCTTCGCTTGGCACCTATTATGCAGATCTCTGTATCTTTCGAACATTCTTTATACTGCCTATATGCCATGGATGGTCCTTCCCTACCTGAACTGTTCTGGAAGGTACTCACCTGTCAAGTGATTTGTCAATTATTCTGCTAAACCTGAGCCACAATTACTTTAGAGACTTCTCTCCAGATCTGTTTAATTTATAAATTACAGAGCACAGCAATCCGTCGTCCTTTCTTTTACATGTTTTATTTGGAAAATCCAGGTTTCAACTGGTGCCTAACCATTATCAATGGACTATTTTCTGGTCTCTATGCGTGTCAATTCCCCGTTGTTCGGGCGTCAGTTACAGTTCTTTGAGTTCTATAACATACTGTGTTGATAATGGCTAGGCACTAGCCGAAATCTGGGTTTGCCAAAAAAAAAAAATCCTGCAAAAAGAGGACGACTGATTGCTGCGCTCTATAATTTGTAAATCACTTCACAGTCGCTGAGTATACCCACGTTCCTAATGGAAGGTAACCTAATAATTGTTTAATGTTCCTCGCTGAAATAAGGCACTACTGCCAATCTCTCTAATATGCTGAAAATACAAATCCTCCTACTTGGCTTAGTTGTCCACTATACGAGGTGCATTCAAGTTCTAAGGCCTCCGATTTTTTTTATCCGGACTGGAAAGAGATAGAAACATGCGCATTGTTTTAAAATGAGGCCGCGTTCATTGTCAATACGTCCCAGAGATGGCAGCACTGTACGGCAGATGGAATTTTACCGCTAGCGGCGAGATTTAGAACTGTTTTAAATACTTAAAATGGCGACGTTTTCCTTACTTGAACAGCGTGCAGTCATTCGTCTTCTGAATTTGCGTGGTGTGAAACCAATTCAAATTCATCGACAGTTGAAGGAGACATGTGATGATGGAGTTATGGATGTGTCGAAAGTGCGTTCATGGGTGCGACAGTTTAATGAAGGCAGAACATCGTGTGACAACAAACTGAAACAACCTCGGGCTCACACAAGCCGGTCTGACGACATGATCGAGAAAGTGGAGAGAATTGTTTTGGGGGATCGCCGAATGACTGTTGAACAGACCGCCTCCAGAATTAGCATTTCTGTGGGTTCTGTGCACACAATCCTGCATGACGATCTGAAAATGCGAAGTGTCATCCAGGTGGGTGCCACGAATGCTGACGGACGACCATAAGGATGCCCGTGTGGCATGTTGCCAAGCAATGTTGACGCACAATGCCAGCATGAATGGGACTTTCTTTTCGTCGGTTGTGACAATGGATGAGACGTGGATGCCATTTTTCAATCCAGAAACAAAGCGCCAGTCAGCTCAATGGAAGCACACAGATTCACCGCCACCAAAAAAATTTTGGGTAACCGCCAGTGCTGAAAAAATGATGGTGTCCATGTTCTGGGACAGCGAGGGCGTAATCCTTACCCATTGCGTTCCAAAGGGCACTACGGTAACAGGTGCATCCTACGAAAATGTTTTGAGGAACAAATTTTTTCCTGCACTGCAACAAAAACGTCCGGGAAGGGCTGCGCGTGTGCTGTTTCACCAAGACAACGCACCCGCACATCGAGCTAACGTTCTTCGTGATAACAACTTTGAAGTGATTCCTCATGCTCCCTACTCATCTGACCTACCTCCTAGTGACTTTTGGCTTTTTCCAACAATGAAAGACACTCTCCGTGGCCGCACATTCAGCAGCCGTGCTGCTATTGCCTCAGCGATTTTCCAGTGGTCAAAACAGACTCCTAAAGAAGCCTTCGCCGCTGCCATGGACTCAGGGCGTCAGCATTGTGAAAAACGTGTACGTCTGCAGGGCGATTACGTCGAGAAGTAACGCCAGTTTCATCGATTTCGGGTGAGTAGTTAATTAGAAAAAAATCGGAGGCCTTAGAACTTGAATGCACCTCGTAGTTTGCTGATCAATGTTGCTAGAATTGTCTCATTGTCACTGATGCAACTTACTGTGTGGACATCCTCAAAGAATACAAGTCCGTTTGCTACTATTACACACGATATAGTTCGCTTATGAGTGGACTTACGAACAGATTGTTGCAGGCAGATGCCAGAGAACGCATTTGGTAATGGTTTGCAGGCCGACTTGTCATGCCAACCACTTACAAATCATCAATTTTCCCGGTTGATCTTCGGATGAATAAAGTCTCTGCCAATGATGAAAGTATGTTTGGAAAACTTGCGTAATAGTGAAATTAGGTTCTTCAAAGTTTTAGGTTACATCTCGAGGTTAATGTGGTGGTCGGTACAAGGATCTGATTATAAGTGCATGCACTCCCTTGATACTAAGTCCCTCCCATTACAATATCGCAAGTATTTTCAGTTTCTCTCTAGGTGGTTTTTCCCTTCGATGTATAATTCAGTTTTATCCAAATCCTCACTCCTACCATTTTCACGCATTAATCAGCTTTATGTACGTGGTATAAAATGATCTCCACCGATTTTTAGGATCGCTTCAAATTCCGATACTTTATTACGAATTCTGTGGCAGCTACTCACTAAAATTTTAATACACTCGCCTGTAGGGAGCGTTTCGTAGGCTCTTACACCGACATTTCTAGGTTCCAACACGGATGTCGCTATGTAAACTGGAGAGAGAGTCGTCCAATTTAAACGGTCAATACCTGTTAGCAGTCTCGTACAGTACACACGTGACTCATTTAGATGGACCCTACAGTTCTCAAACCTATGGCTCAAAAAAATGGTTCAAATGGCTCTGAGCACTATGGGACTCAACAGCTTAGGTCATAAGTCCCCTAGAACTTAGAACTACTTAAACCTAACTAACCTAAGGACATCACACACACCCATGCCCGAGGCAGGATTCGAACCTGCGACCGTAGCAGCCTCGCGGTTCCGGACTGCAGCGCCAGAACCGCACGGCCACCGCGGCCGGCCCTATGGCTCAATTCCAGGGAGTCGCAGCCTAGCTTGTCACGGGATTTTAAAAGGCTCTGGTTTAGCCCTACCGCTCGACTCAGTACCAGGCCAACATCGCCTTGGTTAACCTCAGTAAATAATTTATAGATGGACGTGAGTGACTCCAAGACCTGAATAACGCTTACACGTTCACAGGGCATATTTAGAAAGTATTTACTGCGGTTAACGAAGGCGATGTTGGCCTGATGAACTACACTCTCTAAGGGATCGTCCTAAGAAATACCAAATTAAGATTCCCCAGAAGATGCCTAAATAAGGTGAAAAGCGTAGCTGATAAATAAAAAAAACTAAAATTGCAACCAAGACTGTTTTCAACTAATACTATTAAACACAGGTTTGCTGATTCATGCCACAGTTGGACTGGAAGAATTTCTGGACTATATAAAGTCAGTTCGTAGTAAAAATATTTCTGTAACTGATAAGTTACAAATACGTACAGTATTTAAGAATCATTTTCTGAGCATTGCTGGTGAATTCAATAAAAACATCGTTTCCACTCGGAATCTTATAACTCTCTTGGAAAATGACTTTCGGAGATTGATATCTGAAGTACTCCTCTGTGATACTGACAAGGGGCAGACGAAGTGCCGGCCGTTGTGGCCGAGCGGTTCTAGGCGCTACAGTCTGGAACCGCGCCACCGCAGGTTCGAATCCTGCCTCGGGCTTGGATGTGTCCTTAGGTTAGTTATGTTTAAGTAGTTCCAAGGTCTAGGGGACTGATGACCTCAGATGTTAAGCTATTTGAACCACTTTTGAGACTAAGTCAGCAATTAAATCACGGAAGACTAAGGACTCTCATGGATGTGATAGAGTGCCTAGCACGATATTTAAGTACTGTGCTGCACATGTTAGCCCCGTACTTAGCCATATTTGTAGTTTTTCCTTTAAGAATGGTCAGTTTCCTGAACGACTAAAGTACTCAGTAGTAAAGCCGCTTTACAAAAAGGGAGAAAGGGATAATGTGGACAGTTTTATACCTATTTCTATGCCACCACTGTTTGCTAAAGTTATTTAAAAGACTGTGTATGTAAGGATAATCCATCATTTTGTATCACACAATGTGCTATCAAATGAACAGTTCGGCTTTAGAAGTTGTGTAACAACTGAAAATGCGATATTCTCTTTGGTGTGTGAGGTACTGGATGGATTAAACAGAAGGTTCCGAACAGTAGATGTATTTTTTGATTTAAGTAAGGCATTTGGTTGTGTTGATCACAAAATAATGTTCCAGAATTTGGACCATTATGGAATACAGGAAGTAGCTCACATTTGGTTCGACTCTTACTTTAACAACAGCCAGCAAACGGTCGTTATTCACAGTGTTGAGGCTGTTTGTGATGTGGGGTCTGAGTGGTGTATGGTCAAATGGGGTATGCCCCAGGGATCAGTGTTGGGACCACTTTAGTTCCTTATTTATATAGATGATATGTCCTCTAGTATTACAGATAATTCTAAAATACTTCTGTTTGCTGATGGTAGTAAAGGATGTCGTGTGTAACATTGGCTCTGTTCCAAATAGTGCGGTTGATGACATACGTTCATAGCTTGTAGAAAATAAAATAACGCTAAATCAAGGTAAGAGTCAGTTTTTGCAGTTTTTAACACACAATTCAACAAAACCCGACGTTTTAATTTCACACAATGGTAGTATGATTAGTGAAACGGTACAGTTGAAATTTCTAGGTGTTCAGATTGATCGTAAACTGTCGTGGAAAGCCCACGTTCAGGACCTTATTCAAAGACTTAATGCTGCCATTTTTACTATTCGATTGTTGTTGGTGGTTGTTCTTGGGAAGGAGACCAGACAGCGAGGTCATCGGTCTCATCGGATTAGGGAAGGACAGGGAAGGAAGTCGGCCGTGCCCTTTGAAAGGAACCATCCCGGCATTTGCCTGGAGCGATTTAGGGAAATCACGGAAAACCTAAATCAGGATGGCCGGATGCGGGATTGAACCGTCGTCCTCCCGAATGCGAGTCCAGTGTCTAACCACTGCGCCACCTCGCTCGGTTTTTACTATTCGAGCGGTATCTGAAGTAAAGTGATCGTTCGACACGAAAATTAGTCTACTTTGCTTATTTTCATTCACTTGTGTCGTATGGTATTATATCTTGGGGTAACTCTTCCCTTTCTAAAAACCATATTTTTGGCTCAGAAACGCGGTTCTGGCAATAAGTGGTGTTAGTTCGCGAACCTCTTGTCGACCCGCGGTTCACTAGTCTGGATATTTTGACATTGCCCTCTCAATATATGTATTCTTTACTGTCGTTTCTTGTTAACTACATCAGTTTATTCCTAAGAATTAGCAGCTTTCACTCAGTCAAAACTAGGCAGATATCGGATCGGCATTTGGATCGCACTTCCTTAACTCTTACGCAGAAAGGTGTGCAGTATGCTGCTGCATCCATTTTCAATAAGCTACCACAAGAATTCAAAAATCTTAAGAGCAATCCAAGGACTTCAAATGGAAACTGAAGGATTGCGTCATGGCTCAGTCATTATACTCTGTTGAGGAGATCCTTGAACAATTAAGCTGATTGCTATGTTATATTGTTGATTGAGTGTACTTAAACTTGTGGCTTGTCTTTTTTTGGGTTCATAAACATTTTATTTTATCTGTTACTACTTCTATGTTGTAATTTTATGTACAGACACGTTCCATGATCTTCGAGGTTTGTTCCTCAATTCGGTGCTATAGAACTAGTCACGTATATAAATAAATAAGTAAACTGAGCAGTCACCAGGCGGGATAGTTACGATCTATTGTTGATGAAATTCCCCCGTGGAGTTTTCCTTACTTAAACCGCCAGCTCGGTTTCGCTTCGCGGCCCATGCCACTCGTCCCAGAGAGGGCGTCCTAACGGTCGGAACTTCAGCGGCTCATAAAACAAAACAACCTCTCGGAGCCCCCTCTAGGAGCGCCGGCAGCGCTCTTCAGCCCTCGCGGAACCACGGGGCGGCCCCCGGCGCCCGTATCGGGAAAGGGCAGCGGGGCAGATGTGCGGGGGCGGCGGAGGCGTAGGCGGCGGCGGGCGGCTCGGGCAAGCAGTGACAATATTTCAGCGGCGCGCTGAGAGCCGGGGCGGTCGCGGGAAATCGATGTGGCGGAGGCAGCAGCGGCCGTCTGGCCGCTCAAGGCCGCGACGTTTCAGTCCCGCTACGCGTCGCCCGACCAGGGGCTCCGGTTGACGCCGCATTCAGTGATCTCTTTCTAGGCTGGACGTTCAACCCCAACAGTCAGAGAACCTGCCAAAGATATTCCTACTCCTTTACTACATTTCCAGGGGAAGATGTGGAGTCTGACCACAATCTGTTGGTTATGAACTGCAGATTAAAACTGAAGAAACTGCAAAAAGCTGGGAATTTAAGGAGATGGGGCCTGGATAAACTGACTAAGCCAGAGGTTGTACAGAGTTTCAGGGAGAGCATAAGGGAACAATTGACAGGAATGGGAGAAAGAAATACAGTAGAAGAAGAATGGGTAGCTCTGAGGGATGAAGTAGTGAAGGCAGCAGAGGATCAAGTAGCTAAAAGGTGAGGGCTAGTAGAAATCCTTTGGTAACAGAAGAAATATTGAATTTAATCGATGAAAGGAGAAAATATAAAAACGCAGTAAATGAAGCAGGCAAAAGGGAAAACAAAAGTCTCAAAAATGAGATCGACAGGAAGTGCAAAATGGCTAAGCAGGGATGGCTAGAGGACAAATGTAAGGATGTAGAGGCTTATCTCACTAGGGGTAAGATAGATACTGCCTACAGCAAATTTAAAGAGACCTTTGGAGAAAAGAGAGCCACTTGTATGAATATCAAGAGCTCAGATGGAAACCCAGTTCTAAGCAAAGAAGGGAAAGCAGAAAGGTGGAAGGAGTATATAGAGGGTCTATGTAAGGACAATATTATAGAAATGGAAGAGGATGTAGATGAAGGTGAAATGGGAGATACGATACTGCGTGAAGAGTTTGACACAGCTCTGAAAGACCTAAGTCGAAACAAGGCCCTGGGAGTAGACAACATTCCATTAGAACTACTGACGGTCTTGGGAGAGCCTGTCCTGACCGAACTATCAATTTAATAAGTCACAGCTGCAAAATACTAACGCGAATTCTTTACAGACGAATGGAAAAACTGGTAGAAGCCGACCTCGGCGAAGATCAGTTGGGATTCCGCAGAAATGTTGGAACACGTAAGGCAATACTGACCCTACGACTTATCTTAGAAAATAGATTAAGGAAAGGCAAACCTACATTTCTAGCACTTGTACACTTGGAGAAAGCTTCTGAAAATGTTGACTGGAATACTCTCTTTCAAATTCTAAAGGTGACAGGGGTAAAATACAGGGAGCGAATGGCTATTTACTATTTGTACAGAAACCAGATGGCAGTTATAAGAGTCGAGGGGCATGAAAGGGAAGCAGCGGTTGGGAAGGGAGTGAGACAGGGTTGTAGCATGTCCCCGATGTTATTCAATCTGTATATTGAGCAAGAGGTAAAGGAAACAAAAGAAAAATTCGGAGTAGGTATTAAAGTCCATGGAGAAGAAATAAAAACGTTGAGGTTCGCTGATGACATTGTAATTCTGTCAGAGACAGCAAAGGACTTGGAAGAGCAGTTGAACGGAATGGACAGTGTCTTGAAAGGAGGGTATAAGATAAACATCAACAAAAGCAAAACGAGGATAATGGAATGTAGTCGAATTAAGTCGGGTGGTGCTGACGGAATTAGATTAGGAAATGAGACACTTAAAGTAGTAAAGGAGTTTTGCTATTTGGGGAGCAAAATAACTGATGATGGTCGAAGTAGAGAGGATATAAAATGTAGACTGGCAATGGCAAGGAAAGCGTTTCTGAAGAAGAGAAATTTGTTAACATCGAGTATAGGTTTAAGTGTCAGGAAATCGTTTCTGAAAGTATTTGTATGGAGTGTAGTCATGTATGGAAGTGAAACATGGACGATAAATAGTTTGGACAAGAAGAGAATAGAAGCTTTCGAAATGTGGTGCTACAGAAGAATGCTGAAGATTACATGGGTAGATCACGTAACTAATGAGGAGTTATTGAATAGAATTAGGGAGAAGAGGAGTTTGTGGCACAACTTGACAAGACGAAGGGACCGGTTGGTAGGACATGTTCTGAGGCATCAAGGCATCACAAATTTAGCATTGGAGGGCAGCGTGGAGGGTAAAAATCGTAGAGGGAGACCAAGAGATGAATACACTAAGTAGATTCAGAAGGATGTAGGTTGCAGTAAGTACTGGGGGATGAAGAAGCTTGCACAGGATAGAGTAGCATGGAGAGCTGCATGAAACCAGTCTCAGGACTGAAGACAACAACAAACAATATCTTCAGGTATTGGCTCCGAGCAGGCATAGATTTAGATCAATGGGGAAACTTGAAAAATTGTCCCGGGGCGGGATTCGAATCCGGGTCTCCTGTTAACAAGGCAGATGCATTGACCACAGTGCCATTCGTACACAACAGTCATCCCAGCTGCACGGACTAATCTACCGCGCCTCCCGTTGCGGCGGCGCGGTTCTTTCCGTCCCTTTACGGCGGACCTGCACCTACCTGTGAACATTGTCTCAGCAGATCATCAGTAGGAAAGCCGAGTGAAACCTACTGTACTTCGACGTGAACCAGGCTGCAGTTTAAGTCACTAATCTACGTTTCGGGAGAAATACGAAATGAAAGTTTGGAAATTTTGTCCTCAATTAATATATTCTGAATCTTAGGTGAACAAGTATCACTGCCAAGCCCGTGATTGTCTTAACACAGTCACTCACAATCTCTTTCACTCACATTAGCAAGTTTATGGTGTTGCATTTCCCGAAAACGTAATAGCTACAAAAATACTGACTGTTTTTGATTGAGAATGCTCGCTAAATATTAAGTCTGTAGGTACCAAATGCAGTCACGCTTTTTAGCCACCGACCTGCTCAATACACCACGCGGAATATATATCTTTTCTCGTCACAAAATTCACTCAAAAATTCCGAAATTTCTACACACAGCTCGGACTAATTATGCCGTCACTTTCCAATACTTTTGATGTATGAAACACTGCTAGATCCGGCAACTTATCATTTCCATCGGAACTACTATTACACACGTCCGATCTGTTTCGTGGCTAGGCTTCGACTCCTCTCTAGAACACTAAGTCTTCTCTACCAGCAGAGAAAGCGCACGAAGAATATTGCTTTACCATTGGTCAGTTTACTTAACAGCCAACAGCAAAACAACACACTCCCGCGTCAGTCGGCGCTTTTCATCCATAACCAACGGCAAAATAGTAAACCTAACGACTGCACCTTTTACCGACGTAATTATCTAACATGCTGAAGTTTTGTTTATGCATAAAGTTATTTACTATTGTTATTTATACCTGAATTAACTTCTCCTTTACCATAAACATACTTTACCAATCTATCTACAAAAATCCCCTTTGTTCATATCCATACTTCTTCGAAATGTTCCCTCACTATATCCTACTACATAACTCGTTAAACAATTATCTCCATATTAACCCTAAACCACACTCACGCATCATTCATGCTGCTAAAACATATTTACAATATTTTACACACATAAAAAGACTTATAACACTTTATGAAAATACTAGAACAGTTTATGAAAAACATTCAATTAATTTAATGCACTCTAGCGGGCACAATCGAAACTATATCAGTCCCCTATCCAATACTGTCCTCTATCGGCTGATACATAAACTACATGCTCATCCAGTCTCGCGTCACCATCTGCCACTATCCAGCTCTGAAAGACACATCTCCCACGTAACCGCCTCCAAGGCAGGATCGTTGTATGGTGCTACGCCTCACCATCAGACCAAAATTTTCGGTGGGTGCTTGTGTGTGTGTGTGTGTATGTGTGTGTGTGTGTGTGTGTGTGTGTGTGTGTGTGTGTGTGCATGGTGTCCTTTTGGACGTATTACTGCAGCCTGCTCGGAAACTCCGCTGAAAAATGATACAAATAAGGTCTTTGGAAAAGTTACTAATTGGTTTTCTGCGAATGGGCTTCCTTTGAAGTTTGAAAAAACATAGTACATCACATTTTCTGCTGCAAAAAGTATAACTTCTTCAGTAGACTTAACACATCAAAAGAAGTCAACAGCCAGGGTAGATCATACTAATGTTTTGGGTGTACATATAGATGAGATTCTTAATTGGAAAATTCTCATTTTGGATCTCCTAAAGCGACTAGGTTCAGCAACTTTTGCAATCAGAATAATTAGTAAGCTAACATACTTTGCATACTTCCACTCTCTGATGTCATACGGAATAATATTCTGGGGTAACTCAACACTTAGGCAAAAGGTATTCACTGCTCAAAAGAAAGTAGTTAGAATAATGTGTGGGGTTCATAGCCGCACATCTTGAAGGCATCTGCTAAAAAAAAATGGTTCAAATGGCTCTGAGCACTATGGGACTTAACTGCTGAGGTCATCAGTCCCCTAGAACTTAGAACTACTTAAACCTAACCTACCTAAGGACATCACACACATCCATACCCGAGGCAGGATTCGAACCTGCGACCGTAGCAGTCGCGCGGTTCCGGACTGAGCGCCTAGAACCGCTAGACCACCGCGGCCGGCATCATCTGTTTAAAAGGTTAGGAGTTCTTACAACTGCTTCACACTACATTTACTCAGTAATGAAATTTTTTCTCAACAACACGGACCAGTTTAAAATCAACAGCGACATTCGTGATTACAGTACCAGGAAAAAGAATGGCCTACACTATCGTTTACTTAACCTATCTTTGACACAGAAAGTGGTAAAATATGCTGTTACAAAACTTTTTGATAAATTACCTGATGAGATAAAATGTCTGTCAGACAGCAGTAATGATTTCAAAAACAAATTGAAGTCGTACCTCCTTGACAACTCCTTTTATACCATAGATGAATTCCTGAATATGAGTAAATAAATGTGGAGATATAATATACGCATTTTGTACCATTTAAGGGACTGGGATAGATAATAGAAATGTTTAGGCATAACACTATTATGTAAACAAAAAAGCTTGTTTCCTGTACGTATTTCTTGTGCACTTGACACGTTCCACATCATAACGGTTTTTCCGTGCTATTGATGAATGGAACACGTAACAAACTAACTGAAAGGTTAGCGCGTGTGCCACAGTCGTTTTATACCAGCTGGAGGCGTGTATTTCCGTTGCCAGAACAAAAGCTGTGATGAACAATTCTCTCGTTATTGGTCAGCATCCACACTATACAGCGTGAGTCACTAACTGTTGCCACCAGGAATAACTCCGAAAGTATGATTGGAGCTGAAAAATTTGTGGGACAAAAGTTGCATGCGACAAAGCTGGCCATAACACATTGAATAAATTATACTTTTTGTTGCTAGGTGGGATCGCTTCAGGGATATGAAGATCAACTTTGTTTTTTAAATGGGTTGCTATAGTTTGGTACTTATTTTCTGATAGCGGCTGTCGAGACGATCCAATGATGTGTAACAGCAAGGTGTTTGAAGGTCAACGAAGGTCAGAAAGGTGGCATGAACGTCCATTTACAGAAAATGTTCGAAGTGATGACCATCGGTATCAATGCAGTGCTGCAATCTTCTTATCATGGATTGAGTGGTATTCCTTATCACATCGGCACTTATCGGAGCACATGCTCTGACAATGCTCTCTCGTATATCTTCAGGTGTAGCTGGAACGTCTTGATAAACAATGTCTTTTACGAATCGCCACAAGAAAAAATCCAGAGGCGTCAAGTCTGGCGAACGAGCCTGCTACGACACGTCTCCTCCGCGTCCAACCCACCGATATGAGAATTGTCTCTGCAATTCATTTCTAGCCATCAGCGAAAAGTGAGTCGGACACCCATCGTGTTGATACCACATTCTGTTCCTGTTCTTCCAATAACAGACCTAATTTTTTCTTCCGGGAATGTGGTGTACTTCCTATCATTAAGATTTCCTGTTGGCACCCACCTACATTGGGAGAAAAGATCATCACGATAAAATAAGAGAAATCAGGGCTCTCACAGAAAAATTTAAGTGCTCCTTTTTCCCGCGTGCCGTTTGAGAGTGGAACGGTAGAGAGACAACTTGAAGGTGGTTCACTGAACCCTCTGCCAGGCACTTTATTGTGAATAGCAGAGTACTCACGTAGATGTAGATGAAATAGGGTCCTATACTTCTGTCCCCCAGAATCCCATACCATACATTCACCGACCACGGTTTTTGGTGTGCAACTTGCCACAGCCAACATGGATCTTCAGTTGCCCAATAATGCATGTTATGCAAATCAACATTACGATGGTTTGTAAATGTAGCATCGTCAGTGACTAAAATCAAATTAATACACTCCTGGAAACTGAAATAAGAACACCGTGAATTCATTGTCCCAGGAAGGGGAAACTTTATTGACACATTCCTGGGGTCAGATACATCACATGATCACACTGACAGAACCACAGGCACATAGACACAGACAACAGAGCATGCACAATGTCGGCACTAGTACAGTGTATATCCACCTTTCGCAGCAATGCAGGCTGCTATTCTCCCATGGAGACGATCGTAGAGATGCTGGATGTAGTCCTGTGGAATGGCTTGCCATGCCATTTCCACCTGGCGCCTCAGTTGGACCAGCGTTCGTGCTGGACGTGCAGACCGCGTGAGATGACGCTTCATCCAGTCCCAAACATGCTCAATGGGGGACAGATCCGGAGATCTTGCTGGCCAGGGTAGTTGACTTACACCTTCTAGAGCACGTTGTGTGGCACGGGATACATGCGGACGTGCATTGTCCTGTTGGAACAGCAAGTTCCCTTGCCGGTCTAGGAATGGTAGAACGATGGGCTCGATGACGGTTTGGATGTACCGTGCACTATTCAGTGTCCCCTCGACGATCACCAGTGGTGTACGGCCAGTGTAGGAGATCGCTCCCCACACCATGATGCCGGGTGTTGGCCCTGTGTGCCTCGGTCGTATGCAGTCCTGATTGTGGCGCTCACCTGCACGGCGCCAAACACGCATACGACCATCATTGGCACCAAGGCAGAAGCGACTCTCATCGCTGAAGACGACACGTCTCCATTCGTCCCTCCATTCACGCCTGTCGCGACACCACTGGAGGCGGGCTGCACGATGTTGGGGCGTGAGCGGAAGACGGCCTAACGGTGTGCGGGACCGTAGCCCAGCTTCATGGAGACGGTTGCGAATGGTCCTCGCCGATACCCCAGGAGCAACAGTGTCCCTAATTTGCTGGGAAGTGGCGGTGCGGTCCCCTACGGCACTGCGTAGGATCCTACGGTCTTGCCGTGCATCCGTGCGTCGCTGCGGTCCGGTCCCAGGTCGACGGGCACGTGCACCTTCCGCCGACCACTGGTGACAACATCGATGTACTGTGGAGACCTCACGCCCCACGTGTTGAGCAATTCGGCGGTACGTCCACCCGGCCTCCCGCATGCCCACTGTACGCCCTCGCTCGAAGTCCGTCACCTGCGCATACGGTTCACGTCCACGCTGTCGCGGCATGCTACCAGTGTTAAAGACTGCGATGGAGCTCCGTATGCCACAGCAAACTGGCTGACACTGACGGCGGCGGTGCACAAATGCTGCGCAGCTAGCGCCATTCGACGGCCAACACCGCGGTTCCTGGTGTGTCCGCTGTGCCGTGCGTGTGATCATTGCTTGTACAGCCCTCTCGCAGTGTCCGGAGCAAGTATGGTGGGTCTGACACACCGGTGTCAATGTGTTCTTTTTTCCATTTCCAGGAGTGTATATGTCTCACACCTCTGAATCTGAAGTTGGGCCCATCGGCAGAACTCAGTGCGACTCATACAATCCGTACCAATTAATTCTTGGGGGAGACTGCTATCGTAAGGATGTTATTTATGGCGATGCAGTATACGAACAACACTACTGTGGCTCATGGCAGATTCCCTTGCGATCTGACACGAACTGGCACAAGGATCTCGAACCAAAGTGGCAAGGCTATCAATTTCTGTTTCTTCGTTTGTAAATTTGCTTTGCATGATATGTTTCCGATGCTTTAAAAATCCAACTGTTCTCAATTTATCATACACGTATTTAAATGTACGACGTGTAGGGTGAGTACGTTGAGGATATATGTTTCAGCGTATAAGTCTCTAGCTCTCACTGAATTTCGCTGGCATTCTCCGTAAATGAGAAGGATATCTACTTGTTTTTCGGAGGAATACATCATTCACATTCGCTTGATTTGACGATATAATACCGTTCCTATTGATGTCGTATTGCGTAACGGTCGAATGATGTTTACATGTAAATGGCACGTTAGATGGATACGCCATATTCGGCGAATATTTTCTATTTCCTCGATATACGAGACAGAATTGTCAGAGCATGTGCTTCGATGCGTTCTAAAATGATAAGGAATACCACTCGATCCATGATAAGAAGATTGCAACATTGAACTGATACCAATGGTCACCTTCAGTAAATGGACGTTCATGCCACCTATTTGACCTTCGTTGACCTTCAAAGACGTTACTGTTACGCATCATTGGAGTGGTCTCGATAGCCGCTATCAGAAAATAAGAACCAATCTGTTTCATCCCATTTTAAAAAACGAAGTTAACCTTCATACCTCTGGTTACACATGATTGGAGTCCTCTCGATAGCCGCTACAATGAAATAAGTAGCAAACTATATCATCCCATTTAAACAAACAAAGTTAGTCTTGCCGGCCGCGGTGGTCTCGCGGTTGTATGCGCGCAGTCCGGAACCGCGCGACTGCTACGGTCGCAGGTTCGAATCCTGCCGCGGGCATGGATGTGTGTGATGTCCTTAGGTTAGTTAGGTTTAAATAGTTCTAAGTTCTAGGGGACTGATGACCTCAGCAGTTAAGTCCCATAGTGCTCAGAGCCATTTGAACCATTTTGAAAGTTAGGCTTCATATCTTTGAAGCGATCCCACAATAGTTAGTGGCATGATTGCCTACTTTGTAGCTTTGTTTTTTACAAAGATATGAACAGCGGTATGACTTTTTTAAATGGCACCCTGCATTTTTATTTGGTAATTCATTTCCTCTCCTAGAGACCTATTCAAAAATGTTTCACAGTGTACCATTAACTGAAACACAACGTTATTAATTACGTAACACAACACTGACCTTGAGCCCGAGATCAAATCCGTCCACTTGCTGGAGTTATCAGAAAACAAATGGAAACCAAGTAAACACGTAACATAAAGTTGACTTTGACTCTCCTGTACCATTGCCCAGGAGTAGAATATTCAAAGGTGCTCGAAGTGGTGACTCTGAATACCGATACACTGGTGCACCTCTTGAATGAAAGATTTATTTACTGTTTCCAGTGTTGCCTGCTGAAGAGAATTACAAGCAAGCACGATACGTTCCTGTATGTCCTCTGGAGTTGTGGGAATATCGCGTTAGACAACGTTTAACGCATCCCCAAAGAAAAAAGTCCATAGGATTTAAATCAGGAGTCCTAGCAAGGCAAGTAACTGTTCCTCCTCGATCAATTCATCTGGCAGGATTCTTTCGGCTCAGAATACGACGTGCACGCGAGGCATAATGTTCTGGACATCCATCGCGTCAATACCGCATAAGAATTCTGGTTCTTAGCAGCACTTCATCCAGAAGAGGAGGAAGAATTCGTTCGAGGAAGTTGACATACGCTGTTCCGTCTAGCCTACCATTGATGAAATAATTTCCAATAATTGTAGTACCAAGCATCCCATCTCCATTGACGCTGATGTTCCAACTATCTAAGTCATCGTGGGTTGTCGCTGGCCAATAATGCATGTTCCTTGTATTTACCTGTCCTTTGATTGAGAAGGAACATTCATCGGTAAATACAACATTGGAGAAGTTTGGGTTAGGGAGGATTTGCTGCTGTGCCCACTGACAGAACTGTACACGATTCTGGAAATCATTCCCATATAATTCTTGATGTAGGTCTAGGTCTACATCTACATCTACATCTACATTTATACTCCGCAAGCCACCCAACGGTGTGTGGCGGAGGGCACTTTACGTGCCACTGTCATTACCTCCCTTTTCTGTTCCAGTAGCGTATGGTTCGCGGGAAGAACGACTGTCTGAAAGCCTCCGTGCGCGCTCGAATCTCTCTAATTTTACATTCGTGACCTCCTCGGGAGGTATAAGTAGGGGGAAGCAATATATTCGATACCTCATCCAGAAACGCACCCTCTCGAAACCTGGCGAGAAAGCTACACCGCGATGCAGAGCGCCTCTCTTGCAGAGTCTGCCACTTGAGTTTGCTAAACATCTCCGTAACGCTATCACGGTTACCAAATAACCCTGTGACGAAACGCGCCGCTCTTCTTTGGATCTTCTCTATCTCTTCCGTCAACCCGATCTGGTACGGATCCCACACTGATGAACAATACTCAAGTATAGGTCGAACGAGTGTTTTGTAAGCCACCTCCTTTGTTGATCGACTACATTTTCTAAGGACTCTCCCAACGAATCTCAACCTGGTACCCGCCTTACCAACGATTATTTTTATATGATCATTCCACTTTAAATCGTTCCGCACGCATACTCCCAGATATTTTACAGAAGTAACTGCTACCAGTGTTTCTTCCGCTATCATGTAATCATACAATAAAGGATCCTTCTTTCTATGTATTCGCAATACATTACATTTGTCTATGTTAAGGGTCAGTTGACACTCCCTGCACCAAGTGCCTATCCGCTGCAGATCTTCCTGCATTTCGTTGCAATTTTCTAATTCTGCAATTTCTCTGTATACTACAGCATCATCCGCAAAAAGCCGCATGGAACTCCCGACACTATCTACTAGGTCATTTATATATATTGTGAAAAGCAATGGTCACGTAACACTCCCCTGTGGCACGCGATAGGTTACTTTAACGTCTGTAGACGTCTCTCCATTGATAACATGCTGTGTTCTGTTTGCTAAAAATTCTTCAATCCAGCCACACAGTTGGTCTGATATTCCGTAGGCTCTTACTTTGTTTATCAGGCGACAGTGAGGAACTGTATCGAACGCCTTCCGGAAGTCAAGGAAAATAGCATCTACCTGGGAGCCTGTATCTAATATTTTATGGGTCTCATGAACAAATAAAGCGAGTTGGGTCTCACACGATCGCTCTTTCCGGAATTCATGTTGATTCCTACAGAGTAGATTCTGGGTTTCCAAAAACGACATGATACTCGAGCAAAAAACATGTTCTAAAATTCTACAACAGATCGATGTCAGAGATATAGGTCTATAGTTTTGCGCGTCTGCTCGACGACCCTTCTTGAAGACTGGGACTACCTGCGCTCTTTTTCAATCATTTGGAACCTTCCGCTCCTCTAGCGACTTGCGGTACACAGCTGTTAGAAGCGGGGCAAGTTCTTTCGCGTACTCTGTGTAGAATCGAATTGGTATCCCGTCAGGTCCAGTGGACTTTCCTCTGTTGAGTGATTCCAGTTGCTTTTCTATTCCTTGGACACTTATTTCGATGTGCACATGGTAAGGATGGAACCGGTGACGCGTAAGAATACTATGTACACTGGTTTTAGGAATGCCAATCTCGTGTTCAAGCTGTGGTGTGCTCACATGTGATTACATGGCAACGAATGCGAGAACAGTAACGTCGGCAGCTTCGTCTGTGTGAGTGCTACGACGACTGCGTTGTGGATGGTCGAAAGTTCCCGTTTCCTGAAGCGTCGCAACGAGACGAGGAAAAAAAATGCGTCGAGAACGTGGGTTCTTGTCAGGATATCGCACTTTGTATAGTTCCGCTGGCTGTGTAGCGTTTCGCCTACCTTCAACAACTACAATAAAAGAACCGTTATGTCGATGCGGTTTGTAGGAAGGACAGCCTTTACCGTATGCCTGCTCTACACAACAGTATTTAAATGACTATGTGTACCCGTACATAAGGAAACAGTATTGCAATTACTGTCCTGCTAACTTACATTCCCCGAGAGATGAGTAGCATTTCTACCTTGTCTTCGTTGGAGTACATTCTACTCACACAACTCTTCAAAAATGGTTCAAATGGCTTCGAGCACTATGGGAATTAACAGCTGAGGTCATCAGTCCCCTAGAACTTAGAACTACTTAAACCTAACTAACCTAAGGGCATCACACACATCCATGCCCGAGGCAGGATTCGAAGCTGCGGTCTCGCGGTTCCAGACTGAAGTGCCTAGAACCGCTCGGCCACCCCGGCCGGCTATAGGCTATATATATATATATATATATATATATATATATATATATATATATATATATATATATATACAGGGTGTTACAGAAAGGTACGGCCAAACTTTCAGGGAACATTCCTTACACACAAAGAAAGAAAATGTGTTATGTGGACATGTGTCCGGAAACGCTTACTTTCCATGTTAGAGCTCATTTTATTACTTCTATTCAAATCACATTAATCATGGAATGGAAACACCCAGGAACAGAAAATACCAGCGTGACTTCAAACACTTTGTTAAAGGAAATGTTCAAAATGTCCTCCGTTAGCGAGGATACATGCATCCGCCCTCCGTCGCATGGAATCCCTAATGAGCTGATGCAGCCCTGGAGAATGGCGTATTGTATCACAGCCGTCCACAATACGAGCATAAAGGGTCTCTACATTTGGTACCGGGGTTGCGTAGACAAGAGCTTTCAAATGCCCCCATAAATGAAAGTCAAGAGGGGTGAGGTCAGGAGAGCGTGGAGGCCTGGAATTGGTCCGCCTCTACCAATCCATTGGTCACCGAATCTGTGGTTGAGAAGCGTACGAACACTTCGACTGAAATGTGCAGGAGCTCCATCGTGCATGAACCACATGTTGTGTCGTACTTGTAAAGACACATGTTCTAGCAGCACAGGTAGAGTATCCCGTATGAAATCATGATAACGTGTTCCATTGAGCGTAGGTGGAAGAACGTGGGGCCCAATCAAGACATCACCAACAATGCCTGCCCAAACGTTCACAGAAAATCTGTGTTGATGACGTGATTGCGCAATTGCGTGCGGATTCTCGTCAGCCCACACAAGTTGATTGTGAAAATTTACAATTTGATCACGTTGGAATGAAGCCTTATCCATAAAGAGAACATTTGTACTGAAATGAGGATTGACAGATTGGTGGGTGAACCATTCGCAGAAGTGTACCCGTGGAGTTCAAATGGCTCTCAGCACTATGGGACTCAACTTCTAGGTCATCAGTCCCCTAGAACGTAGAACTACTTAAACCTAACTAACCTAAGAACATCACACACATCCATGCCCGAGGCAGGATTCGAACCTGCGACCGTAGCGGTCGCGCGGTTCCAGACTGTAGCGCCCAGAACCGCTCGGCCACTCCGCCCGGCTGTACCCGTGGAGTGCAATCAGCTGCAGATAGTGCCTGCACACGCTGTACATGGTAGGGAAACAACTGGTTCTCCCGTAGCACTCTCCATATAGTGACGTGCTCAACGTTACCTTGTATAGCAGCAACTTCTCTGACGCTGACATTAGGGTTATCGTCAACCGCACGAAGAATTACCTCGTCCATTGCAGGTGTCCTCGTCGTCCTAGGTCTCCCCAGTGGCGAGTGATAGACTGGAATGTTCCATGCTCCCTAAGACGCCGATCAATTGCTTCGAACGTCTTCCTGTCGGGACATTTCGTTCTGGAAATCTGTCTCGATACAAACGTACCGCGCAACGGCTATTGCCCCGTGCTAATCAAATGGGCATCTGCCAACTCCGCATTTGTAAACATTGCACTGACTGCAAAACCACGTTCGTGATGAACACTAACCCGTTGATGCTACGCACTGATGTGCTTGATGCTAGTACTGTAGAGCAATGAGTCGCATGTTAACACAAGCACCGCAGTCCACATTACCTTCCCTCAATTGGGCCAACTGGCGGTGAATCGAGGAAGTACAGTAAATACTGACGAAACTGAAATGAGCTCTAACATGGAATTTAAGCATTTCCGGACACATGTCCCCATAAAATCTTTTCTTTATTTTGTAACACCCTGTATATATATGATGCCTATTCTCTGGGACATATATGAACAAATAGACACCACATATATACAAGGGGAATCATCTCAAACTAGCACTGCAAAAATTTGCGAAAATGGAAAGTTCTGTTGATGTGCGGTTTTCACAGGATGTGTTGGTAGTCAGAGGGTTCTATTGTTAGCGAATAAATATATTATAATAACTACAAAATGTATTTAATGCAAATATACACTTTTTAAAGGGGACAATGCCTATTGACATCAACAAACTAAAAGTAGGGTGAACTAGAATATCAGCGGAGCTCAAGAATAGGTTGCCCTAGCATCCTACACGCGGTCTCCTTTACAGATGAACCACGGTTTTCTAAAGTTCTCCCTGTACAGAGAAGTCGGCTATTCGCCTTCCGCACCATAGTACTCACATACTCGTTCCATTTCATATCGCTTCGCAACGTTATATCAAGCAATTTTTATGAGGTGAGTATGTCAAGCAGGACACTACTAATGCTGCATCCGAACACTACATGTCTGTTTTCCCTACTCACCCGCATTGACTTACATTTTTGTACTTTTAAGAGCCAGCTGTCCCAATTCCAACAGCACCGCAGGAACAAAATATCGCACGTACCTCGATTATGCCTATTGAAAGGAGTCAATATGTTCTTCAATAGCGATATTTAACCGCAGCTTTATCACGAAAATTGTATTAACGTGACTGTTAGAAGTTGTAGTCACTTTTCACTTCTAGAGGGATGTATGGTAGGGAGAGCTCGGATTTAACTAACCTGTCTTGCAGTATTCAGTGAACTTAATGATTTTCATCTCTCACAGTAAGAAACGGATAAAAATTTTCTTTCAAGGTTAAGGGGCTCCGGAAAGGCTCAAAATCATGAAAAGTTCAATTTTTACTTTTTTGCGTTTTCTGAATCTGCAGACTATTACCTTTTAATAGATATATAATTTATTCAATTCCGAAGACTACAACTATTTTTAAATTTTTATTCAAATGTGTTCTACATGGGCGTGACCCACTGTGGCGCTGTTAAACTGCTGTCAAATGGTGTTATTATTAACGTCCGTGTTCATCAGGTACATTTTAGTGATGTGAGATAAAGTATGTGTTGTGGCTAACCTGTGATGGTTCAATATATATCGCTGGTGTGATTGTCGATTGTTTCATGTTTATTTACTCTGTCGTTATCTCGAAAATATTCGTAATTAATTCTGTTTCTTGAGTCTCTGTTTTGTTGAAGTATAATAATGAGTAAAAGCAAACTTATTAGAAATCCTCTGAAGGCTTTTAAGAAAAGGAGAAATGTTGGAAAGCCCCCAGGTATGTGTTATTACTTTAAATAATAACATTCTAACATGGTACCAGTGATGCTTGCTTTAGACAAGGAATGCCTTCGGGCTGCAGACAGGGCTGTAAAGAGTCTAGAAATACAAGCAAGAGTAAACAGGAGGAGGAACAAGAGGAAGCTGGAGGAGGAGTTTGCAGAGGATGAAGATAATCCATCCTATGGTCCTGGAATGCACTAAAAAGTTAATCCAATCTTTGTCGCTCGATTCCCAATACTTTTATTTTCTCATACTAATTACATGTTTTCTAAGGATCTTCCAAACATATTTGTTTCAGACTTTCAGTAAATGTTACACAGTACCATCTGCATAATTTAACACAGCATTTTTCCAAAAAACTGTATATTTTAGAATATATAAATAAAAAATTGCAAAAAAATGTTGTGAATTTTCATTACAGTTGAAAAAAAAACCATCTTTAATAACTGAACTAAAATTTTGTAAAATCCCTGTGTTAAGTTGTAGCCCATATTCCAATAAATAATCTGTAAAATGTTCAACTTCCTACCTCAAATACTTTGTGAGGAAAAATGTAATTTATAAGCGTTATTTTAACATTGCAAGTACAGGGCGTTGCGGAGCCCCTTAACAAAGAAATCAAGAAAAACAGATAGGCGTAACGCTGTAGCTACTGCCAATAAAAGCCTGAACTACACCGTAGAAGTGAAATTCGAACTCGTTCTCCATCCCAGCGCGCAGAAGCAATCAGGACTCAACGTCAAGCTTAACGGGAGCATTTCCAATCACAAAACCCGCCTACCATTTTTAACGAGCGTTTGCTCTGAAAGGCGTGCCCTCAGTGAAATTGATCATAATCCTGTGAATAGGAGATTTACGGGCAGTAAACAGCAATGCCGTTTACAACACGCCTCTCCCTGGTGTTGATTAAATCAGTCTGATGCTACGGACATAAACGAGAACCTGTGCTGTCACATATGGTGAACGGCGGAGTAAAAAGAAGTACTGTGCTCTTATTTGAAGTTACTAAAATGTGCAATAGTAGCGGTGACCGTGGCTCATATTTGTGTTGCTGTATTACAATTAACAAGTTGTAGCTAATTTTCCATTGTGTCAGTAACGTCTCAGTAAAGAAATTTTATTTCTTTGACAGTTTTTGCCCTTGTGCCCTACTTTCTCGCGCAGTACAAAATGTTGAAGCGTGTGTGAATCCCTAAGGTACCAAACTGCTGAGGTCATCGGTCCCTAGACTTACTCACTACTTAAACTAACTACTTTATGCTAAGAACAACACACACGCACACACCCATGCCCGAGTGAGGACTCGAACCTCCGGCGAGAGGGGCGTGCAGTACAACTTCGACGGTACGCTTTGGTAAAGTATCGTGAATGTGGGAGGTATGAGAGAAAAGCCGCTTTGTAGACCGTAATGAAAAATTGAGGAAGGTAACAAAACTATGCAATGTTCTTGGCAATGTGGCTTTACCTCTGCGTGTCCTGCTCAGTGTTTGACCATTTTAGTTTTGAACTTGGTGTTTACATTTCATCCTGTTGGTAATTAATGTATACGTTTTTTATACGACTGCGAGCTAGTTGCGAGTAACGAGAACAAAATATAAACTCTTAATGGATGCAGCATTACTCGGGGATGCTAACTTATTTCTGATTCATTTGTATGTAACGAGAAGAATTACTCATGATTTTACTTGTGTTCTGGATTGGGCTACAGCGTTCTATAAGTGCGACTGTTATCAACGTTTCTTACGAATACGTTCAAGATATTTAAGAAGGTACAATACTTTTCCTTGACAAAACCTATCGAAATAATTACCGCTACAAACAGACAGAATTCAGGAGGTTGGAATTGGTGAGGAATGGTCATGGGTTCGAGCCTGCTTGAGGTCCGGCTGTATGTATGGATTAATTTTCTCTGTTAAACTCAATATGTAAAATATAAATTTTCTCCTTATGGACATCAATGATGGAGAGCACAACATTGCACGGTCGTCTCCAGTCTGTCCGAAGTTACAGCATCACAATAAACAGTAGCTGCAGCAGTGTTGATCATACAGAATTCTACGGCGACCGTCTTGTTAATATTTTCAGATATCGCACAGCCTGTGCAACAAACACAAACTGCTGACAAAGATGATCTCAAATGGTTTTAAGCACTATGGGACTTAACATCTGAGGTCATCAGTCCCCTAGACTTAAGCCTAACTAACGTAAGGACATCACACACATCCATACCCGAGGCAGGATTCGAACCTCCGACCGTAGCAGCAGCGCGGTTCCGGACTGAAGCGCCTAGAACTGCTCGGCCACAGAGGCCGGCAAAGATGATCTGTTCTTTAATTCGTTTCTTCTCATTTCACTACAGGAACTTCAACAGATCTATACAACGGACTTGAATGGACTGTAATTTAATAATTTTAATCAGCATTTAATGAACTTCAGTGACTTACACTTGGCAGTAGTAATAGGCTAGTGAAGTAAATGTCGCTAGCCATACAGCTAATTACCAGAATTATCTCACATAAATCGAATATCGCCGTTCCACTATTAAACCAGTTATTTTGAATAGCAAACTGCCTTCATTCAGTGCTCGCCTTGCTTCTGTCAGGCCGTCGACAGTGTGCTTATGTGTTCGTCATGTACCAGAACTTTCCTTTAAGTCTGCGTGAGATAAGTAGACTACAGGCACATTTTTGAGGGGATATGTGATAAAGACGTTGGCTATGTAACCTAATAATGATTCTTTAAAAGTAATTCTTTGTAACACAATAAATGTAGATCAGTGGCGATATCTTCTTAATTAATTACTTTTATTTTTTGATGGAAACAGAATAACCGCTGCAAGAATTCTTTGCAAATTTCTAAAAAAAAGGGTTAATTTTACGTCCAGGTTACTTTTGCATACATGACTTAATGTTACGTCAGGAATAACTAACACTGACTTTAATCATTGCAAAAACTTGGTATAATAAATGTGAGAGAAAGCTGTATACGTTTAAGAGACTTACAGACGCGTTTTGGTTTAGGACAGATATTTCGAAACCAGATTACAAACTGCAAAATGTTTTTAGAGGCAGATATTGAATTTAACCATAACTTTATTGGTTGTGAACTTGAGTTTATAACCGAAATTTCAGAAGGATAGGAAACTAAGGAGATGGTACGTGGACAACTTGAATGAATCAAAAGTTGTTGTGGGTGTCAAAGGGAGCATTACGAAACCATATACTGAAACAGGGGAAAGGAATGCAACAGAAGGCGAAAGGGTAGTTTGGAGAGCTGAATTAGTAGACGTAGCAGAGGATCAACAAGGCAAGAGCTAGAAAAAATCCCTGGCAAACACAGGAGATGTTAATTTTACTGACGAAAGGTCAAAATATATGAATGCAGTAAATGAAGGAGCGAAACGGAATACAAACGCGTAAAAGATGAGATTGATAGAAAGGGTAAAATGGCTAAATAGGAACGGATTGCTGAACGAATGCAAGCTTTCAGAGGCATATCTGACTACGGGAAAGATAGATGCCGCATTTACTAAAATTGAAGAGGCCCTTGGAGAAATGAGAAGCAGCTGTATGATTATCAAAAGTTCAGATGGCAAGTCAGTAGCTAGCAAAGAAGGACAGCTGAAAGGGGAAGGAATATACAGAAGAGTTACACAAGGGAATTTGTCATGAACATAATACAATATTAAGGGAAGACGAAGCAGACGAAGGACAGTTGGAAGACAAGATGCTGCAGGAAAATTTTGACACAACACTAAAAATTATGAGTCAAAACAAGGCTTCTGGAGTAGACGATATTCCGTCGTAATTACTGAGATTCGTGGCACAGTCGCACGTGACAAAACTATTCCACTAGATGTGAAAAACGTATGAGACAGAAGAAGTACCCTCAGACTTCCAGAAGATCATAAATACGGACAACGTGCTTCGTAACAGCTATCTGGTGATACGACTCGATTAAAAGAACAGTCTAGATCACAGTAATATTTTATTAACGACCGATTTCAGCTAAATGTAGAAATCATCTCCAGAATATGAGCAAATTGCAGTTTACTATCGTGTTGCCGCGTGAGCATCCGAGAATATGCAAACAGGAGCTAGATGGTGCTCATTTTCTGAAGATTACTTTTACATGAAGTCTAAACCCGTCATTAATAAAATAGTATTGTGATTTGGATTGTTGTTTTAACCCAGTTCAGATAGAATGCAGTGATTCCGATTCCAATGAACTGTTAGTTTAATAAGTCATGGCTGCAAAACAGTGTTGTGAATTATTTACAGAAGTATGGAAAACCGATAGAAACCGCCTTGGAGAAGATCAGTTTGGGTTCCGGAGAACTGTCGGAACTCGCGAGGCAATATTGACCTTACGACTTATTGACTGTAGAAAGGCAAACCTACATTCATCCTGTGATATTTGTAGATGTAGGGAAAGCGTTTGATAGCGTAGGCTGCACTACACTATTTGAAATTTTGAAAGTAGCACGGATAAAACATAGGGAAAGAAAAGTTATATACAACTTGTGCAGAAACCAGGCTGCAGTCATAAGGTCGAATGAGAATGAGAGGGCAGACGCAGACGAGAAGAAGGTGAGATAGGATTGAAGCCCGATGTTATACAGTCTGTATATAATAAAAGCATTGAAAGAAACTAAGGAGAAATTCGATACGGGAATTAAAGTTCAGGGAGACGAAGTGAAAATTTTAATCTTTGCCGATGACATTGAAAATCGATCAGTGACAGCAAAGGCTAGAGTCTTGGCGAGAGATTATAAGATAATACCAACAGGTATATCAAGATTAATAGAACCTAGTCTTATTAAACAATATGATGCTGTGAGAATTAGATTATGAAGTGAGTCATTAAAAGTAGCAGAAGATTAGTTTTGTTATTTTGGCAGCAAAATTACTAATAATGGCAGAAAGAACATAAAATGCAGACTGGCTGTAGCAAAAAAAGCATTTCTGAAGTAGAGAAATTTGTTAATATTTAATAAAAAGTTAAGAATCAGACAGTGTCCTGTGATGGTATTTGTTTGGAGTGTAGTCTTCTACGGAAGTGAAACATGGGCTGCAATCAGTTCAAACAAGAATTGAAAAGAAACTGTTGAATGTTGGTGCTACGGAAGAATGGTGATTTGTAGAGCAAGTCACTAATGAGGATGTACTGAACTGAATTTCGGAAAATATAAATTTTTAACACAACTAGACTAAAAAAATTTCTTGAAAGAAGAAACAAAGCCAGTCAAGTGTTTTGTGAAATTGTTTGGATAAAAATAAAATGTATGAGAGAAATATTTGACGCTCCTTGTAGTGATACTCGAAATCTTATACAGCAAATGAGGTACTAATTGACAATTTAAAGGTAAATGCTTAGTTAGAATCTTAGAATTTTAAAGAGCATTATGCTGTATTTGTGTGCTGGATTATGTACACCGTACAGGCCACTGTTGTTTGCTTTGAAATCATTTCCACCCGAAGACATAAAAAAGTTCCAACAATTCCTTCAACTATTAAGAAAGGTACTGCACATTCTCAATCGGCACTTCATCCGCTGGACATGACTTCGAGCATCATTCAAATGCACGTCAAGTGAGTCTCTACACTATTTCATTTCTTACTTCTGGACAAATGATTTCGCAAAATATTTGAGTGTTGTTCTAAAAAATATTATTGCGAAACTAGACCTCACGTTGTTCAGTTTGATACCCTAGTTGTCCATTTCCCACTTTCCGTTTGTCTATGAAAATTCTGACAAAATTCCACTGTTTAATTTATAGGAAATCGTGTTTTCGTTCCACTGGATCATATGTCCAAAAAAGAAGGAATCAGTTGAATGGACGTACGCTGAGGCATCGAGAAGTCGTCAATTTGATAATGGAGTAAAGTATGTGAAGTAGAAATTGTAGCGGCAGTCCAAAGGACGAACACAGTAGGCGAGTTCAAAGGGGTATAGTTATGCAGAGATGAAGAGACATGCACAGGATAGATAGACTGCATGAAATCAGTCTTCGGTCCGAAGGGCGCCCAAAACAAACTAAGACTGCGCTATGTTGTCAGGAATAGTTCCTGGGGTTAGAACTTCTAGTGAGAAAGGAAATTTAAAATTACGTTGCATCACTCGAAAACCGCATCGTTCCAAGTTAGGTCTTTATTATAGAAGAGTTCTCCTGCTTGTTCATCCAAGAGTATAGTTACAGTACGTATGTTACTGACTTTTCACAGCGCATTAGGGCAAGTACGCAAAACTAACAATAGAATGAGGCACTATATTAAAATTTCTCAAACAATTTCCGTGAGCAATGTAACATACAGAATAGGGCTTGCCTTCATTATGAAGCTTAAAAGAAAAAATAGTTTTCTTTGTCTAACGTTTACTACGCGAATGTTCCGGTTTCCTTTGAATGCGTCTATAATACTAATGACAAACCTCATGACAGAATTTTGAGGCACACAAACAACGGCCTTCACGAAAATCCCCAACCGACACCGTTTATTTTTTCTAGTCACTGTTTCTTAAGCAAAAACTAACCCTTGGGAACTGAAAATGTGAAACCACAGGATCCAGTAGAGTGAAAATAAGCATAGTTTACAAGACAGCATGTTACATTTAAAAATGATTTCTGGATTTTTCTTCTGTTAACTGCTTTAATGATTGAATTAGAAGATGAGGATATTGTTTTTATAATGTTAACACCGAGATTTGGTTTATGCACACGGCCCAGAATCCGACACCTTCAAGAAATATTTTCATCTATCGGCAGCCGTAAAAATTCAAAGTATTGGGCTTCAAAGACTTCGTGATCGTCTTGTGGTAACAGATTTTCAGGAGTGTCACTTACCAGAAACTATGTACACTGCAACATGTCTAATTCTAGCTACAGTCTGCGCACCGTAATTAACATGGTGGACTTACAAACTACGCCGTTTCCTAAACCATTTATATCTCATTCCAAATTTTTTACACTCACACCAGTAACGCAACTAGAACTTATTTAGGAAAATCTGTCATTTTTTGTGGTAGATCATTTTTATTTATGAAAAGCAGTTGGCCCAGAGCAGCACCGTTTCGCATCCTGCAGTTCACACTGGAGCCTGATACTTATATCTTGGTTCTTTATGGAGTATGTTATAAACACACGAGAAGAACCGATTACCACATTTTATTATAAATCGGCAATGTTCTAATTTAGCGAAAACTACAGCATGTTTCTCAGAGTCAAATGTTAGTAGTTGTTGTGGTCTTCAGTCCTGAGACTGGTTTGATGCAGCTCTCTGTGCAAGCTTCTTCATCTCCCAGTATCTACTGCAACCTACAACCTTCTGAATCGGCAGAGTGTATTCATCTCTTGGTCTCCCTCTATTATTTTTACCCTCCACGATGCCCTCCAATACTAAATTGGTGATCCCTTCTAGTGACGTTGTGCCACAAACCCCTCTTCTCATCAATTCTATTCAATACCTCCTCATTAGTTATGTGATCTACCCATCTAATCTTCAGCATTCTTCTGTAGCACCACATTTCGAAAGCTTCTATTCTCTTCTTGTCCAAACTTCACTCCCATGCATAGCTACACTCCATACAAATACTTTCAGAAACGATTTACTGACACATCTATACTAGGTGTTAACAAATTTCTCTTCTTCAGAAACGCTTTCCTAGCCATTGCCAGTTTACATTTTATATCCTCTCTACTTCGACCATCAGCAGTTATTTTGCTTCCCAAATAGCAAAACTCCTTTGCTAATTTAACTGTCTCATTTCCTAATCTAATTCCCTCAAAATCACCCGAATTAAGTCGACTACATTCCATTATCCTCGTTTTGCGTTTGTTGATGTTCATCTTATATCCTCCTTTCAAGACACTGTCAATTCCGTTCAACTGCTCTTCCAAGTCCATTGCTGTCTCTGACAGAATTACAATTTCATCGGCGAACCTCAAAGTTTTTTTTTCTTCTCCATGCATTTAAATACTTACTCCGAATTTTTCCTTTTGTTTCCTTTACTGCTTGCTCAATATGTAGATTGAATAACATCGGGGAGAGGCTACAACCCTGACTCACTCCCTTCCCAACCACTGCTTACCTTTCATGTCCCTCGACTCTTATAACTGCCATTCAGTTTCTGTACAAATTGTAAATAGCCTTTCGCTCCCTGTATTTTACTCCTGCCACCTTCAGAATTTGAAAGAGTATTCCAATCAACATTGTCAAGTTAGTAGTATACGTGCATAAAAGAAAAACTAAAGGTTTTGTTGATGCTCCTTTGCTGAAACTAAATTCAGACAATAAATCGTGTCTACTGCTTTATATTGCTACTCGTCTGTTCATGGATTTCTCAAAAATCTGCTACATAAGGGTTAGTAAGTAATCTGATTTCTATGAAGTCGTTACACTTACGAGTATTTTAGTCAGTCTGGAAAATGACGCCATCTGAGAAATGTTTTGTACTGGTAACAGGCTATACCAGTAACCTATGGTACACCGATCCTCACACAGTATAAATTAGTCTTGTATCTGAATAAAATCAGTTTGGGCGTTAGGCGTCGTTATTACGAAACATTAAAAACAAGTAAAATATCAACGTTTCGACAAGTATTACAGCAGTCCTTTTCAGGCGACTAACATCAGTTATTGTCCCTGAAGAGGACTACTAAAAATTCTGTCAGATGAAAGATAATTTAGTAGTTTCAGTGTTTTATGACAATGCAGTCTAATGTCCTAAATGATTTTATTCAAATTGGCAATGCCGTGAAATCCTATACATTAGTGTCAAATAGATCGCATCCACGACGTAACGATGTATGTACTGCAGTCGCACAGAACGTACGCTAAATTTGTATTCACGAAGGACAAAACACGCAGTATATTGGCGAATAAATTTTCACCGCTTCCTAGTAGACAAAATGTTGATCTCCGAATATTACAGGCAGCTACAATTCAGCTGGATTCAATAATTCAAGAACTGTTTAAGGTAAAAGCATTGCCAAAGGCTAAGAATAAGGATCATTTCGACAGCGTCCGTCACAGAGAAGATTTATAACACTGAAGTGAGAAGTTGAGTGTGAAGTAGACGTTAAGGGCTATAACGTGGGGTGCTGACAGTGGCTTTGCATAGCTCTAAATTATTTCTTCTGTGATAATGATCAAAGCAGACGAAATTAATTAAAATTTGTGCTACGGCCGGAACTCGAACCCGGGTCTTCTTGCTTGCTAGACAGAAATGCTAACCATCACACTACCGCAGTAGAAAGGTCAACACTGGTACACGACCTACCCAAGCGGAGTGATAGGCATATCTGCCTACCAAACAGGAAGACGCAGGTTCGAGTCCCAGCTACAGCACAAATTTTTAATTCGTTTCGTCTGCTTCGTTCATTATCGTAGATAATAAAGAGACTTAAATGTCTCAGGGAAATATTTAATTATAAGATCCATAATATTATTTCTAGGAAGTAATCTATATTACTAAATGGCTAAGGCACTCGCTCCCAGTTGCATGTTACCTATCCAACGGCTTACAGGGGCAATAAAAATTTGATTTTTAAGGTTTTATATAATTTCTAACCAAATTCAAAACTCTGTCATAATTCACACATTAAATGATACAAACTTACGTAAAAGATGAAATGGGAGATATGATACTACGTGAAGAGTTTGACAGAGCACTGATAGACCTGAGCGGAAACAAGGCCCCGGGAGCTGACAACATTCCATTAGAACTATTGACTGCCTTGGCAGTGCCAGTCCTGACCAAACTCTGCCATCTGGTGAGCAAGATGTATGAGACAGGCGAAATACCCTCAGACTTCAAGAAGAATATAATAATTCCAATCCCAAAGAAAGCAGGTGTTGACAGATGTGAAAAATACCGAACTATCAGTTTAATAAGTCATGGCTGCAAAATACTAACACGAATTCTTTACATACGAATGGAAAAATTAGTAGAAGCCGACCACGGGGAAGACCAGTTTGGATTCCGTAGAAATGTTGTAACACGTGAAGCAATACTGACCCTAAGACTTATCCTAGAAGAAAGATTAAGACAAGGCAAACATACGTTTTCAGCATTTGTAGACTTAGAGAAAGCTTTTGACAATGTTGACTGGAATGCTCTCTTTCAAATTCTGAAGGTGGCAGGAGTAAAATACAGGGAGTGAAAGGCTATTTACAATTTGAACAGAAACCAGATGGCAGTTATAAGAGTCGAGGGACATGAAAGGGAAGCAGTGGTTGGGAAGGGGCTGAGTCAGGTTGTAGCCTATCCCCGACGTTATTCAATCTGTATATTGAGCAAGCAGTAAAGGAAACAAAAAACTTCGGAGTAGGTATTAAAATCCATGGAGAAGAAATAAAAACGTTGAGGTTCGCTGATGACATTGTAATTCTGTCAGAGACAGCAAAGGACTTGGAAGAGCAGTTGAACGGAATGGACAGTGTTTTGAAAGGAGGGTATAAGATGAACATCAACAAAAGTAAAATGAGGATAATGTAATGTAGTCGAATTAAGTCGAGTGATGCTGAGGGAATTAGATTAGGAAATGAGGCACTTAAAGTAGTAAAGGAGTTTTACTATTTGGGGAGCAAAACAACTGATGATGGTCAAAGTAGAGAGGATATAAAATGCAGACTGGCAATGGGAAGGAAAGCGTTTCTGAAGAAGAAAAATTTGTTAACATCGAGTATAAATTTAAATGTCAGGAAGTCGTTTCTAAAAGTATTTGTATGGAGTGTAGCCATGTATGGAAGTGAAACATGGACGATAAATAGTTTGGACAAGAAGAGAATAGAAGCTTGCGAAATGTAGTGCTACAGCAGAATGCTGAAGATTAGATGGGTAGAACACTAATGAGGAGGTATTGAATAGAATTGGGGAGAAGAGGAGTTTGTGGTACAAATTGACAAGAAGAAGGGACCGGTTGGTGGGACATGTTCTGAGGCATCAAGGGATCACAAATTTAGTATTGGAGGGCAGCGTGGAGGGTAAAAATCGGAGAGGGAGGCCTAGAGATGGATACACTAAGCAGATTCAGAAGGATGTAGGTTGCAGTAGGTACAGGGAGATGAAGCTTGCACAGGATAGAGTAGCATGGAGAGCTGCATCAAACCAGTCTCAGGAGTGAAGACCACAACAACAACAACAACAACAACAACAACAAGAGTTTTAACTCAATATGTTAAGTATTAAAATAAGAAATTGTGTATATGTGTTCAGGCAGCATTACTCACCGCTCGCAAATTGCAAAGATTATTTTCATACAGTTTCTGAGAACAAGAGCACTCCGCGTCTTCTAACGAACTTCTCGCATCAGTTCAAATCTCTTAGAAACTTTTTTCACTGACGTTCCCTCGCAAAATAGTAATATTTTTTCTGTTCACAAAGTAAAACTTCTGTATCAGGCACAGGCTTTTCATTTATTACTTCATTATCACTACCTCTATTCGCTAAAAAATTTCCAGACAGTATCCACATGCCACTCAGGAGATAGGACATGATAAAGACTGAATTTGGTTATTTAAAGAATCGGGGTGAGGTAGAGTATTATTAGTTGCTAATTAAAGAGATAATGATGTCAAGGAACTACTGAAAAGACGGAATATGAGGAATATTGTTTCAGCCGTAAATCTATTAACATCATCATTGTAGGATGTGGAAGCTTAGACGCAAAAAGATAAAATGGCAGATGTTTCCTAAATGTAAACTTATTCACTGTCTAACAGCTGTACAAAGAACGCAGAGTATCTGACGACCCCGTCATCTACGGGACGTTGAAGCATTATCTTCGTCTTTAATAGCTAAATATACAGAGTGGTCAAATAGGTGCCGAAGCATCATTACGAAACAAAATCACGAGGATGAAGAGAAGTTCAAAGTCACGTAGTATGAAAAGGGAGACGGGGAAAACCTTTGAGACTGTGTTACCAACGGGTCTGCCAGTTGGACGCACCGTCTTGGGTGCAGTTCGTAATTTCGAAATGGAATAGAGGTCAGAAGCCATCTCAAAAAAAGAATTACACTCCTGGAAATTGAAATAAGAACACCGTGAATTCATTGTCCCAGGAAGGGGAAACTTTATTGACACATTCCTGGGATCAGATACATCACATGATCACACTGACAGAACCACAGGCACATAGACACAGGCAACAGAGCATGCACAATGTCGGCACTAGTACAGTGTATATCCACCTTTCGCAGCAATGCAGGCTGCTATTCTCCCATGGAGACGATCGTAGAGATGCTGGATGTAGTCCTGTGGAACGGCTTGCCATGCCATTTCCACCTGGCGCCTCAGTTGGACCAGCGTTCGTGCTGGACGTGCAGACCGCGTGAGACGACGCTTCATCCAGTCCAAAACATGCTCAATGGGGGACAGATCTGGAGATCTTGCTGGCCAGGATAGTTGACTTACACCTTCTAGAGCACGTTGGGTGGCACGGGATACATGCGGACGTGCATTGTCCTGTTGGAACAGCAAGTTCCCTTGCCGGTCTACGAATGGTAGAACGATGGGTTCGATGACGGTTTGGATGTACCGTGCACTATTCAGTGTCCCCTCGACGATCACCAGTGGTGTACGGCCAGTGTAGGAGATCGCTCCTCACACCATGATGCCGGGTGTTGGCCCCGTGTGCCTCGGTCGTATGCAGTCCTGATTGTGGCGCTCACCTGCACGGCGCCAAACACGCATACGACCATCATTGGCACCAAGGCAGAAGCGACTGTCATCGCTGAAGACGACACGTCTCCATTCGTCCCTCCATTCACGCCTGTCGCGACACCACTGGAGGCGGGCTGCACGATGTTGGGGCGTGAGCGGAAGACGGCCTAACGGTGTGCGGGACCGTAGCCCAGCTTCATGGAGACGGTTGCGAATGGTCCTCGCCGATACCCCAGGAGCAACAGTGTCCCTAATTTGCTGGGAAGTGGCGGTGCGGTCCCCTACGGCACTGCGTAGGATCCTACGGTCTTGGCGTGCATCCGTGCGTCGCTGCGGTCCGGTCCAGGCACGTGCACCTTCCGCCGACCACTGGCGACAACATCGATGTACTGTGGAGACCTCACGCCCCACGTGTTGAGCAATTCGGCGGTACGTCCACCCGGCCTTCCGCATGCCCACTATACGCCCTCGCTCAAAGTCCGTCAACTGCACATACGGTTCACGTCCACGCTGTCGCGGCATGCTACCAGTGTTAAAGACTGCGATGGAGCTCCGTATGCCACGGCAAACTGGCTGACACTGACGGCGGCGGTGCACAAATGCTGCGCAGCTAGCGCCATTCGACGGCCAACACCGCGGTTCCTGGTGTGTCTGCTGTGCCGTGCGTGTGATCATTGCTTGTACAGCCCTCTCGCAGTGTCCGGAGCAAGTATGGTGGGTCTGACACACCGGTATCAATGTGTTCTTTTTTCCATTTCCAGGAGTGTATTTTGGAAAAACAATGGTGCTTTTAAATTAATCGCAGCGTTATTCATTCTCCAGCATCACTTGTTGAGAACAGAGTCTTTATTTAACTTTTTTGATCGATGTGTAGTTTTCGCTGAATATAGATACGTCAAGGTAAATGGATGGACCTGCATAATCAACCCAACCACGAAACCGCCGCCCTGGAACCCTGCGAGGCTGAAACTGCCGCAACTCAATTTCCATATGAAGTGGGCGGTCGGACCACAGGGGGCTTTGCAGACGTCGAGCCATGGAAATCAGAATTGCCCGTCTGCCCGCACCGTGGCTGACGGTTCACCTGCGCTCTGATAACGTGCGAATTACGTTCCCGTTTAAAGATGGCTCTCAGCTCCACTGCCGGAAATCCGATTACTGGCTTGAGAGGGCTCTGAAAAGCTGGTGTGTGATAAAGTGTCATATACAATGTGACCTATTGTCTGGCTTGAAAATGTGCCGCGTATGACGTCAGAATTTTGCGGCTAGGCTCCTACATTGTGTGTGTTGTTTACGACTTCGTACAACACAGTAAGGAGACACAGGCTGAGAGTGGTACAGCAACTGTCAGCTTAGGGAAGCTGCACAGGAGTAGAAATGATTAGTGAACAAGTTAACAAGGTAAACAGAAGATCTACTTAACTTCTGTTTCCCCAAGCTTTTGAAGACTTTCAAACTATACCCAGCTACTTCAACAGCAAAAGCGATTAGGCTCTCTCAACTAAGCATGGAAGCTAGTGTTGTAGCGAAGAGGCTCCAAGTGTAGGGTGAGTGGCTGCCGCCCGCCATACTGTACGAGGTGCATTCAAGTTCTAAGGCCTCCGATTTTTTTTCTAATTAACTACTCACCCGAAATCGATGAAACTGGCATTACTTCTCGACGTAATCGCCCTGCTGACGTACACGTTTTTCACAACGCTGACGCCATGATTCCATGGCAGCGGCGAAGGCTTCTTTAGGAGTTCTGACCACTGGAATATCGCTGAGGCAATAGCAACACGGCTGGTGAATGTGCTGCCACGGAGAGTGTCTTTCATTGTTGGAAAAAGCCAAAAGTCACTAGGAGCCAGGTCAGGTTAGTAGGGAGCATGAGGAATCACTTCAAAGTTGTTATCACGAAGAAACTGTTGCGTAACGTTAGCTCGATGTGCGGGTGCGTTGTCTTGGTGAAACAGCACACGCGCAGCCCTTCCCGGACGTTTTTGTTGCAGTGCAGGAAGGAATTTGTTCTTCAAAACATTTTCGTAGGATGCACCTGTTACCGTAGTGCCCTTTGGAACGCAATGGGTAAGGATTACGCCCTCGCTGTCCCAGAACATGGACACCATCATTTTTTCAGCACTGGCGGTTACCGAAATTTTTTTGGTGGCGGTGAATCTGTGTGCTTCCATTGAGCTGACTGGCGCTTTGTTTCTGGATTGAGAAATGGCATCCAAGTCTCATCCATTGTCAAAATCGACGAAAAGAAAGTCCCATTCATGCTGTCGTTGCGCGTCAACATTACTTGGCAACATGCCACACGGGCAGCCATGTGGTCGTCCGTCAGCATTCGAGGCACCCACCTGGATGACACTTTTCGCATTTTCAGGTCGTCATGCAGGATTGTGTGCACAGAACCCACAGAAATGCCAACTCTGGAGGCGATCTGTTCAACAGTCATTCGGCGATCCCCCAAAACAATTCTCTCCACTTTCTCGATCATGTCGTCATACCGGCTTGTGCGAGCTCGAGGTTGTTTCGGTTTGTTGTCACATGATGTTCTGCCTCCATTAAACTGTCGCACCCACGAACGCACTTTCGACACATCCATAACTCCATCACCACATGCCTCCTTCAACTGTCGATGAATTTCAGTTGGTTTCACACCATGCAAATTCAGAAAACGAATGATTGCACGCTCTTCAAGTAAGGAAAACGTCGCCATTTTAGATATTTAAAACAGTTCTCGTTCTCGCCGCTGGCGGTGAAATTCCATCTGCCGTACGGTGCTGACATGTCTGGGACGTATTGACGATGAACGCGGTATCATTTTAAAACAATGCGCATGTTTCTATCTCTTTCCAGTCCGGAGAAAAAAAAATCGGAGGCCTTAGAACTTGAATGCACCTCGTATTGTGGAGACAGACGTCGCCCGTGGTACCGAGATGCTGGAGACGTTGCCTTGTGGGTGTGGACCATTGGGTCTTCGAGATCCCGCACAACCGCTATTAGCGTCTGACGCAACCTTGTTACACCGTTGCCAACTTCGAGACGCCAGTGGGATAGTATCCATACATGCTATTTCTGTATGTCAAGTGTATAGAATCGATATCTGAGGAGTGTGTTGGAGAAAGATGTGAAATGAACATGGTAGTGGATCCCAGTCCCAGTGGGACCAACAACAGTGGCCAGACGGCATCGTCATTGTCATCGACATCGCAAGAGAGTGCTCGAAAACATCGGTCGATAGCTTGATCACGCTGTGTCCGATCTCCTTCGTGCTTTTGGCAGAATCTACGCCACGGCGCTTCTGTACCTAGAAACAAGCCCAGCTTCGCGGTTTCTCCTATTAAAACGACACCAGCTGCATGTGAATGAACCATATCTCTCTCGAGTATAATGTGGCGAATACATTAGTCTTTTCAGTTATTCGAATAACAAGACAAGTTTTTATGTAAAAAGGAGGATTAAGAGAGAAACGTTCTATTACATACTCGAGGTTATTTGTGGTGGAACTGAAATGCAACCCAACTTGAAAGAACGCATTTAAAGATACTGTAGGGAAGCAGCCTACTCACGGCGTATAAAATTCACATCAGTCTTTCCATTGTATGCCAGCCTAGTCCGCTGTAACTAGCTCTGACGTCATAAATGTTGCGCAATACTTCAAAAGTAAAGTAAATAACCTGAAACGTTTCTGGCATGTCAGGAGTAATACTAAATCAATATGTGTTGAATATCAGTTCAATAACTTTAACCATTTTCGAAATTTGGATGTTTTTCTATAAAAAACATTGGCGCAACAGAAAAGTGCTAGAAACTTAAAAATTTATATTTACATTCCTTTTTCATAATAATTTAATAGAAACAGTATTCTGGATCTCACAAATTAAAATTTTTGTTGAAACCCATGATTTTCTGGTTTTTGTCTTAAAAATTAAGTAAGCAAGACAGATTAAGTAGGCGAATAAATAAGGCTAGGATGTTTAAATTTAAGTAGAACGGAGATCCGCTATAATCACAAAAATGTGAGATGTTTCAACTGAATAACTATAAAACTATAGCGATAGCGTATCTCCAAAGGGCAAGTTCAGAGCTCGTCTACTGCGTGTAGTGTAATTAAATTAATTCTCTCGCCCAAAATATTTGACTTAGCCACGTCAGACTTTTATTATGAGTACTTCCCTGTGTGCTGATTGTACATTTAAATTGAGAGCTTCATCGGCCATCAGCAAAGGAAGCAATGATTTATTCGATAACTTAAAGTGGTGCATTACTAGACTAGCGACTAGTCGGGAGAGCGGAATTGATCAGGCGTTCCCTTAGCCGTCCGCACCGCGGCTTTATATATATTTATGACAGCAGTTTCCGCTACAGTGACAGTCTCATATAAAAATATTTCACAGGTCAATAATTTGCGTTACAAATCTGTAGAAACAAAATCCTATTGATATAACAGTGTCCAAAAAGTTTTCGTCGGCATTGTGATACATTCACGCATTTACACACATTTCATAACTATTAAAGTACGATTCTTGGTTTCCAACAACCTTTTTCACAAACCAGAGTCCCTAGCCACTACTCATTATTCCTTACTGTATTATACATATACATATTCGTCGACACTTTTTCAATATTTCATCATAAGAAATACGTAGCATAATCAAATTCCTCATATATGGTAGCATCATCTTATTGATCATAAACATACCGCAACAGCGTAATACACATCGTCATCATAACATCATAAAACCTCAGCCAAATCTCAAAATCGTCGTAGCTTCCTTCAATAATTTCAAAACCTAAAAAAATTCTCTGCTCATTTTCAATAGTGTCATCTACCTCAAACGTACTTTAAAAATCATGATCCCTTACCAAATACATCATTCAAAGCTCTCATAGTATCACAATGGTTCCGAAAAAATATGAACAGTTCACAAAGTACAGACAAAATATAAAGTCGTAAGTGTGAAGTTACTCAACGGTGTAATTACGTAAACATGTGTCACTGACGTAGTAAAAAATGTTTGTTTCTCTCAGTTAAATGATCAGATAGCTGTGTATTTTATGTGTTAGAGAAATATGGTACCGATGTGTAAAGTTGTATAAGCAAATACCATATTAGCTAGGGCTCCTTGTGCTTGCCAAACACATGGTACACAAAGCAGGCGTGTACCCCCCCCTAAGGATTCATGTAATTGTACGCTCAGGTGTTACAGATTACAGCAATGGAGTGAAATGTATCACGGAAAACCTTTGTATCATTTTACTTTAAATATCTTTAAAAATAAATGATTTAAGTACAAAATTAATCACTCAAATACGTGTATTGTAGCGTTAAACTGTGCATCTTGTTGTAAGATAATCTCTGTGGAAGTGTCTTAGTCATCGTCCTCCAAAAGCTAAGTTCTGCAGAAGCCAATGTACTTACCTCATGATAAACAAAAGTGAAATGCTTTGCGTATAGATATCTTAGATATTACGCTTATTGCCGTGATGAAGAAAGTACTGTGCTGTAACGTATTGTTGTGCTACGGAAAACGCTGTCTCCTTGTAGCTATGCCACAAAAGTTACTACTAAAACATGTTTTACTTTCCAGAAGAATTCAGAAAAACTGTGCAGATATAAAACAGATACACCGCAAAAGCAACATTGTAAATTTTCACTCATTACTAGCGTCGTGATAAAGTCGTGTAGCTGTCACATAAACTAACCATTGTGTCATCTGGTATCTCACACAAAGTACTTTAAATCCAGAATGTATTTTCAAGTAAACCAAAATGTTGCATTAAAATCCCATTAGCAGTACTGGTAAATGTTCTAAGTATATGAGCCTTATAGTAGTTACGTAATCGTGCAACTAACAAGCAAGAATGTACACACACAATAACACTGTGTTGTCTGATCACAATAACAATGCATGCTTAATTTCTGTTTAAATAAGTTCTCTTGGTTCTTGACTGGATATTTAACTTCAAACATTGTTGCATGTTAACAGATTCTAAGTCTGACAAAGCATACTAGCAATGTAAAGTGAAAAGTTATATGGCAAAGACAAAGTTAAAAAGCTGATTATCTTTCAATAAACGGTTTTACATGTGAAATGTGGTGTAAACCTTTACTTTCCTAATACACAGAGTTTCAACTTCAATGCAGTTATCATGTGGTATACGTCAGTAAGGAATGCTAAAATTTTTCTCAAGGTTAGCGTCTATGTTATTTTTCTCTGAGCCAGCCGGCGCACGTGGCTGCCTGCGGTGAGAGTCATTGTCTGTTTCTTTGTTGGCGCACGTCGTTACTAGGATTAGGAGACCTAAGTTCTACAAATTCACCTTGACGAGAAGGCCCTGCCCTGTTTGAAGCTCGGCAGTTCTGATGCAATTGAAGTCTTTCGTTACGATTATATCGTCTGTCGTCATGTCGGTAGTTCCTGTAGTTTCTTTCTTGTCGGTCACGTGATGGAGAATTTCTCCCTGAATTATCACTGCACGGTGGACCATTGCATCTGAAGTTATTCTGTCACCCTTGATAATAATTATTTTGGTTCCCATATTGTCTGTTTCTATGGTTACCTCTGTCAAATTCATTACTACGGAAGGGCGATCTTCCTCTGTAACTATTATTCTGCCAACGGTTGTCATATGGGTCATGTCTGTTTTGGTCACAATTTACGTCGTAAGAATAGCCTTGTCGTGTATTATTTCTGTCATTGTGGAATTCTGACAGATGTGACCTGTAATTGTTGTGCTCCTGTTTTCGCGTTCCGCGATTGTCAGTGTCCATTTCCAGTTCTTGTAAGAGCCCCTGAAAAGCCTTAATGTCGTCTTTGCAACGTCCTGCCAAAATAATATGTCGTAAATGTTCAGGCAGTTTGATTAAGCAAATGCGGATGAGTTCTGAGGGGCTGTATGGGTTTGAAAGATACTGATTCTTATGCAACATGTCTTCAAAATATTTCATAAGACTGGAAAATTCAGATTGTTCGAAACGTTTCATCATTATGATGCTACGTTTTACTCGGTCTTGTGTAGCTTGAGAGCAATACGCTGAGAGGAAGGCATGATAAAATTCTCCTTCACTGTGACAATCGTGAATGACCGATCGCATTCTTTCAGCTGGTTCATTCTCTAAGCAGCCACACACAAATTCTAATCTATGCTCTAATGACCAGTTGGGAGGAAAACAATGAGATAATTGATGGAGCCATGCTTGTGGATAAATGTCGTTGCCAGAATTCTTAAATGTTTTGAATTTACGTGTAGTAATGAACAGCTTATAGTCAAAATCATCATGTCGGCGAGTCGCATGTCGGTCACTGTTACGTCGTTTCGGCGGTTCCATCTCAAAATTCGGTGTACCTTGCCAATTTCTTTCATAATTTCTGAAGTGCCCTGTGTTATTATTTTGTGGCTGTTCTGTATTTCTATGTCCCTCTTCCCGTATTGGAGCGCGAGTGTCCTCTGAAATTAGTAATTCTTGTATTACATGTTTCAGCTGATCTTGTACTTCCCGGACTTTTCTTTGGTGTTGCGTATTAATTTGATTCTGATTTTGTTTGAATTTCCTAATTTGTTCGCACTCTTCTGTGTCATTAAAGACTACCGGTTTTGTGTCATTCAGATTATCATCTGCCTTCGAAGATAAATTATTTAGCTGATCCGAAAGTTCAACTACATTCTCTGATAATGAACTAATTTCCTCCATGTGTCTTTCTGAACCAACCAAGTATCTACTGTGTCCTTTAAGTTTTCTTGAGTTTTTGCAAGTTGCGTAACCGAATCGGTAGATGCAACTGAGTCAATTTTTGCTTGAAAGGTCTCATGATTTTCATGAACAATAGTTTGCAGTTCTTTTATGGCTGCTTCATGATTCTGTAATGCATTTTCATGCCGCGAAAAAATAGGTTGAAAATGCTCACAAATCTGTGTTTTTACGTCATTACAGACTTTTTGACATTTCGATTCAATGTTATGTAACTCAGTAGTTAAATCTTCATGTGTTTGTTCAAGTGTGGTGTCTAACTTTTGAAGCTTTTGCTGTGTTTGTTTCTGATTTTGTTCAAGCGTTGTGTCTAACTTTTGTAGCCTTTGTCCCATTTGTTGCATTAACTGTAATAACAATGCACTGGTGTCTGAAACATGTTCCTCATTGCTATTCGGCAGTGCATTTGAACCGGCAATATTAGCATTTTGAAAAGCAGAAAATGTGTCTTGATTTATTTGAGAAAACGGTGAGGGCGCAAAACCTGAATCTACAGTATTTGCAAGATTATGTCCTGTCATTTCGGAATCCTAAGGCGAGCTGTTGCCGACCGATCGATCGATAATGCTTCCCTGTTCACTAATTGTTTCACTGCCTACACCAATATCTGCAGCCCGCTCCATTTCCCTATGCACAATTACCAAATTACTACTTTGAACATTAGTTAATTCATTACATGGTGGCGCTAACACACTGCTTTCGTCTTCGCTGTCATTTCTCAGTTTACTTTGGAGCCTAGTATTACGTTTTTCACACGCCATTATTGTCGCAATATTTCACACGACAACACAGAAAAACACAATTTGAAGAGCAAAAATAAGAGAACGCATTAACATAGCACTGTTACCTTAATAGTCATAATATATATAGCAGTTCATGACATCCATTCTTACAAATGTACTGTTTATGATGCTCTCAAAAAACCACCATCTCACTTCCCCACATCCACCACTGCTGGCGGCTCACCTCCAACTGCACAGCGCTACGCGCTGTTAACATCCATCTGCCCAACACTACAATGGCAGACAACAATGCAAACTAGCCACAGACTGCACACAGCACAGCCAGTGATTTACATACAGAGCGCTACGTGGCGTTACCTATATAAAAACCTAAACAGCCTACTCACAGGCTCTCAACAAGGGAAGTGTCCAGGCGTCTCGGAGTGAACCAAAACGATGTTGTTCGGACATGGAGGAGATACAGAGAGACATGCCTCGCTCAGTCCGCCCAAGGGCTACTACTGCAGTGGATGACTTCTTCCTACTGATTATGGCTCGGAGGAAACCTGACAGTAGCGCCACCATGTTGAATAATGTTTTTCGTGCAGCCAGAGACGCCGTGTTACCACTGAAGCTGTGCGCAATAGGCTGCATGATGCGCAACTTCACTCCCGACGTCCAAGGCGAGGTCCATCTTTGCAACGACGACACCATGCAGCTCGGTACAGATGGGCCCAACAACATGCCGAATGAATCGCTCAGGATCTGCATCACGTTCTCTTCATCGATGAGTGTCGCTTATTCTTTCAACCAGACAATCGTCGGAGACGTGTTTGGAGGCAACCCGGTCAGGCTGACCGCCTTAGACACAGTGTCCAGCGAGTGCAGCAAGGTGGAGGTTCCCTGATGTTTTGGGGTGGCATTATGTGGGGACGACGTACGCCGCTGGTGGTCATGGTAGGCGCCGTAAGGGCTGTACGATACGTGAGTGCCATCCTCCGACTTATAGTGCAACCATATCGGCAGCATATTGGCGAGGCATTCGTCTTCATGGACGACAATTCTCGCCCCCATCGTGCACATCTTGTGAAAGACTTCCTTTAGGATAACGACATCGCTCGACTAGGATGGCCAGCATGCTCACCGGACAAGAACCCTATCGACATTGCTCGGGGCAGATTGAAAATGGCTGTTTATGGAAGACGTGAGCCACCAACCTCTCTGAGAGATCTACGCAGAATTGCCGTTGAGGAGTGGGATAATATGGACGAACAGTGGCTTGATGAACTTGTAGATAGTATGCTATGACGAATACAGGCATGCATCTATGCAAGAGGGTATTAGAGGTACCTTGCTGTATAGTGGTACAACATGCAATGTATGGTTTTTATGAGCAATAATAAGGGCGGAAATGATGTTTATGTTGATGTCTATTCCAATTTTATGTACAGGTTCCGGAACTCTCAGAACCGAGATGATGCAAAACGTTTTTTTTTTAACTATGTAGTAACCATAAGGTAACGTTTATTTCATTACTTCTACTTGTACCTTCCCCAATACTTTGAGCTTGCTCTGTATGTGTTACGAACTCCAATTGTACTAAAGTATTACACAGTAGTGAATCTCACACTAGGTCTATTCTCTTGCAAAATTCAACTAGTTCAGTCCATCCGAGTGACGTAGACAACGGTGCTAAGGTTGACGCCGTGTTTCTTGACTTCCGGAAGGCATTAGATACAGTCCCGCACTCTCGTGTAGCGAAGAAAATACGAAATAGCCGAGTAAAGGACCAGATTTATGATCGAATATAACGGAAGAAAATCGACATACGTAATGTTAATTTCAGGATTAACGCAAGGAAGGGTTGTAGGTAGGCTACGATTTACATTTTATATTAATGATATACTGGACATCGCTGGAGAACCACCAGGCTTTCTGCCGACGATGCTGTTATCTAAAGGTAAGTTGCAACACCAGAAGACTGTAGCACAATGCAGAAAGACTTTTAGAAAATCGACATAAATAAATGTAAGGTATTGCACATAAATAGTCGAAGAGGTCCATCACCGTACGATTGCTCTGCACTGAGGAAAAGTCATGAGATAACTCCGAATATCGCTTCGTACCCTCTTTCGTCCAGCGTAGTGCAGCAACTCGAAGTTGCATGGACTCAACTAGTCATTGGAAGTCCTCTGCAGAAGTACTGAGCCATGCAGTCTCTATAGCCGTACATAACTGCGAAAGTGTTTCCAGTGCCGGATTTCGTAAACGATGTAACTTCTCCAATATGTCCCATAAATGTTCGATAGGATTCTAAACCGTGAATTTACGTTCAAAATCTTTTCTTAAAGAATTACCTTATTTACTGGCGATTCACCATGAACATCGACACATTTAATCACACTGGGTGAGCGTGGAAGTAGTTGCCATGAAGTAACTGATGGAAAATTATCTTCTACAAATGTGAATTAATTCCTAAAAGCTTTCTAAAAACAGATTCATAATTATAAGCAGAAAAGCACAGTTACAGTTTTATTTAGAGTCAAAGAACAATATTTACGGTAGGAGCCTCGGGCTGAGGAGCTTGCCTGCTCCCTTTCAACACGGCCGTAGTCATGACCGCTCACAACAACCTCTGAAAGAGTACACTGGTGCAAATGTGCAACACACCAGATTACTTGAAACAAAATTTTTTAACAACTCACACAAACATGTAAACTATGCACTCCGTAAGAGGAACCGAAATGGTACAATCCTCAAATTATCTGCCACCGAAAGTGCAATTTTTTTAAGGACTCTTACGGTGGAAGGGTGACAAGCTTATGACCTAAAATGACTAAATAAAACCCATAAAATGCAGCAGACTTACATAAAACGTACAGCATGCTCTACACTACACATATACCACTTCGCAAGATGATAAGCAAGATAGAAACATATTTCAAGAATTCGGCGTTTAAGCAATAAATTCGTCAACACCGAATCCGACAAACATGACAGAGGCAGCTATTAACGTATGTCAGATTGGCAGGGGTTACTAAACCACCCGAACCGCAGATTGCTCTAAACCTCCCCAATTCCACAAGGGAAAAACGGACCACCCAATTCACAATAACCACCTTCCCGCGGGTGGGCAAACGGAGGAGAATGGTGGGACGAACCCAAAACAAAGCGGCTGGTGACCTCACCAAGAAAACAAGTAGAATTTAACAAGTAAATGAAACAACATATCTCCAATCACTTAACTTCTAATAAACTGCGATTTCTGGCCAAGACCTGGCACAGCACTCTCAACGCTCTCCTGAACAGTCCGCTGCCAGCCGCTTCAACGGACGCAGGAAGGCGCGCCGATCTCCCGTCTCACGGCGTCGCAGCTCGCACCGGCCAGCCCGATGTAGTGGTTTCACTCCTGCTGCCCTCTTGTGAACCGCGAAGCCACTACCCCTTTCTATACAGCGCTGCCCACTGGACTCACAGGGGAACCTCACATGCGCGGACGCTCAAGGGGAACAATCATCTCGTGTTTCATTGCGCGACCGACCAACCAACCAACCAATCCAACCACCACTGACCGTTGCCCGAGCAACTCGAGCAGACTGGCTGCCTAACGCGCAGACTCAGATGCAGGAACTCAGCCCCTACCGGGCGACCACTAGCTGAGTTCTCTTACTGGTGGAGTGGCAAGACTCATTTTCTGGCTTTAAGGTCTGATCCAAACGAGAGACATACTAGCACTCCAACGACAGACAGACACCAACTGCTGCACAAATGCAAACGAGAGAGAGACCAGCAACTGGTGACGCGAGACTGGCCTAGCCTCACTCCGACTGACCCCTTTAACGTAGAGCAGACCGACTGACAGACAGACAGACACTGACTGCCCGACACTGAGCCAGCTGACCAATTTTTTTTTTTCCTTTATTGTATTTCAATTCCCCATCGGGGCGGGCTGGCAGCAGCATAGGCGCTGCTCTTCAACCGAAAGACATATAACAAAACAATAGAAGACATTTAAAAACAGCAAAGGAGAGAATAAGGTGAACATAGAGATAAAAAAGGGGAACATCATGGAAGGCAATAGACAAAAAACGGGGTGACTGTAAAATGGAGATAAAAACTGTTTAAAAGTAGCACACACAAAAAGCCACACACTGCAACAGTTAAAAGAACACAAGGCACAGTATGACTGGAGCATAAAGGTAGCGACGGATGGCATAGTACATAACGTAACACTGACGGCGAACTTCAGGACACAAGTAAAATCACACCTCTTGACGCACACGAGAAACAGCGCTAAACACAACACTGATGTGGCACACTGATGATGAGCAATACAGAGGATCTGCCAGGCGCTAGGAGATGAGGGAGACCTGAAGAAGGGAGGGAGGGGAAAAGATGGGGGAGGTGAGCGGGGGGCGCACGGAAGAGGGCCAAGTAGGGAGGGATGTGGGAAGGAGAGAGGCAAGTATGGGGTGCAGGGTCTCAGGGGAGGGGGGGACAGAGGAAAATCCGCTCTGGGAGAAGGAGGAAAGAGGAAAAGGGGGCCCTGGGGAGGGGGGGGAGGAACAAGGCCAGGTTATAGTTGGAAGGAAGGGTAGATGTCACGGCGAGGTTCGTCATCTGGGAGGGGGAGGTGTTGGAAATTGCCCTGATGAAGGAGATGGAGGGTGTGGAGGTGGAGAGAGGGAGGGATACAGCAATAGAGGCGCGGCAACGGGCGGGGGGTGGAGAGGAAGGAGGAAACCAGAGGGTGGGGGGATCAAGCCTGCGAACAATGTAAAGGATGCGGAGATGTTGGAGGAACAGGAGGAGGTGGGGGAAGGGGATCAGTTCATACAGGAGCCATGTGGGGGAAGGAAGGCGGATACGGAAGGCAAGGCATGGCGTTCAAGGATTTGGAGGGCCTTGTAAAAGCGGGTGGGGGTGGAGATCCAGGCAACGCTGGCATAACAGAGGATAGGATGGATGAGGGATTTGTAGGTGTGGAGGATGGCAGAAGGATGCAATCCCCATGTCCGGCCAGACAGGAGTTTCAGAAGGCGGAGGCGGGAATGGGCTTTCTGCTGGATGGTCTGGAGATGAGGGGTCCAGGTGAGGTGTCGGTCGAGGGTGAGGCCAAGGTATTTCAGGGTGGGGGTAAACTGGATAGGACGACCATAAAGGATGACGTAGAAATCATGGAGGCAAAAGGAGCGAGTGGTGCGGCCTATGACGATCGCCTGGGTTTTGGAGGGGTTGAGACGGAGGAACCACTGGTTACACCAAGTGGTGAACTGGTTAAGGTGAGTTTGGAGGGTACGTTGAGACCGTTGAAGGGTAGGATAGAGAGCCAGGAAGGAGGTGTCATCAGCATACTGGAGAAGGTGGACTGGTGGGGGTCAGCTGACCAACTGACTAGACTCAGAATGACAGACTGACCCACTGCGTAGCTCACGGCGCCCTTAAATGCACGTGAACAGGCAACTTTTTTCCTTTCCCACCAGAGGGAGACACCAAAGTTGGGATTGCCACAGCGGCGCCACCGCCAGAAACGGAGGGCGACTGCTTTACACTACGCGGTGCGGCGCGCTCTTCAAAACAGCAAATTTTACGACGGCTCAGATTCATGTCGGGCGATCTGGTGGCCACATCATTCGCTCGAACTGTACAGAATGTTCTTCAAACCAATCGTGAACAGTTGTGACCCAGTGACATGGCGCATTGTCATCCACCACGAAATGTTGCGAATGGTGTCCAAGCAGCGCAATTTAACCCAAATATATATGGACAGAAAAATATTGCAACACCGAGAAATTGTGCTTCATAAATGAAAGTTGGCAGGCATGAAAGATGATGTCTATTAAAATTTCTCGCAAGTCGCATAAGAGTAGCGACAGTAGTGCTACTTCGAGGATGCAAACCAGGTTTGCTTTAAATACACTATGTAACGGTCGTGATGAGTTGATGCTAGTCAAGAATGCCTTTAAGGCGACAAAGACGTCACTGTCAACACCCCAATGAGTTTGAACGAGGTCCTGTAATAGGGCTACGAGAAGTAGGATGTTCCTTTTGCGATATTGTAGAAAGACTTGGTAGGAATGTAGCCACCGTAATTGATTGATGGCAGCGGTGGTCACAAGAATGTGTGGTTGCAATGAGGCCAGGCTCCAGACGACCACGTGACACTACCGACAGGAAGAACATCTTGGCCGGCCGCTGTGGCCGAGAGCCCCTAGGCGCTTCAGTCCGGAATCGCGGTGCTGCTACGGTCGCAGGTTCGAATCCTGCCTCGGGCATGGGTGTTTGTGATGTCCTTAGGTTTAAGTAGTTCTAAGTCTAGGTGACTGATGACCTCAGATGTTAAGTCCCATAGTGCTTAGAGTCATTTTGAAGATCATCTTGTTCGGAGTATGACTCTGGCTTTTCGTATTTCTTCTGCACCAACAATCTGGGCAGCAGTTGGCACCACAGACATATAACTAACTGTTACAAATCGGTTACTTCTAGGATAGCTCCGAAACAGACGTTCTGTAGACCACCCGCATTTATGACTTCAGTTGTGTGAAGTGAGAGCATGGAGATCTGATGTGTTTTTTGATGGATGCTGGTTCTGCGTCAGTGCAATTGATGGCCATGTGTTGGCTGCAACCAACCTGTTAGACACAATCGATGCACACTTAGTTATGGTCTGGGATGCGATTTAGTATGAGAGCAGGTGCAGTCTCGTGGTTATCCCACTCTCCGTGGCTGCAAATTTGTACGTCAGCCTGGTGAATCGACCTGTTGTGGTGCCACTTATGAAGAGAAATCCGGGGGGAGTTTTCCAACGAGATAACGCTGGTCCACATACTGCTTTTGTAACCCAACATGCTGTACAGAATACCCACACATGTCGCCTTGGCCTGCCCGATCACCGGATCTGTCTCCAATGGAACACATATGGGACATCACCGTATGACCAACGCCGCCGGCCGGGGTGGCCGAACGGTTCTAGGCGCTGCAGTCTGGAACCGGGCGACCGTCACGGTTTCAGGTTCGAATCCTGCCTCGGGCATGGATGTGTGTTTTGTCCTTAGGTTAGTCAGATTTAAGTACTTCTAAGTTATAGGGGACTCATGACCTCAGAAGTTAAGTCCCATAGTGCTCAGAGCCTTTTTGAACCAACTCCAACGCCATCCGTAAATAGCATTAACCGTCCCTGTATTGACAGAGAAGTGCGACAGGCGTGGAACTCCACCCCACAAACTGACATCCGGCACCTGTACAGCACAATGCGTGCAAGTTTGCATGCTTGCTTTCAACATTCTCACGGTTGCATCGGTTATTAATATACCAGCACTTCAAATTTAGAATGGATTATCTTGCGCTTACATTAACATGTGATCTGGCATGTTAATCGTTAAGTATGTAACCTACACAAATGTACTCCATAAATTTCATTTCTCTGCACTAATTAATTTTTGGTTTTGCGTTTTTTTCCGTGAGTGTAAAATTTATGGTTAACAGAATTGTGTAGGTTACGAGTGAAGCTTTGACCTATTTGAGGCCTTGTCCTTGCATTTCCTCAGAGCTGAGCTTATATCTCATGTTTCATGGAACGATCACATAAGACAAATATTAGGAAAAGGGTATTGCAGACTGAGCTTGACTGGGAGAATGTAATTCATCCACAAAAGAAGTGGCTTACAAACCACTCGTTCGACCAATTCTTGAGTAGTATTTATCGATCTGAGACTATTACGAAGTAGGATTAATAAAAGAAGTAGAAAGATCCAAGGAAGAGTGGATGCCTATCGTGACTGGATCATTTAGCCGACGTGAGAGAGTTATAGCGACGTCCAACAAAGCCCTGAAACGTACTATGTGATGCGATCGACAGGAGTACTATAGACATTGCGGAACACACCTGCGCAAAGCTTCTTCAGATTTTCACTGTGGTTTTAATTTCACGACCGGTCAAACCTTGAAAAAAAAATAGCCCTTGTACATCTGTATACACACTCATCAAGCCATCTTAAGTGTGTGGCGGAGTGCACTTCTGCTAGCATATTTTTCCCTCTACAGTAGAGGCGTTGGTGCAGCACGGAGAGAGGTTTAATCTCAAATACGGCTAGCGACATAACCACGACGCGAGAATAATCAGTAAAGAGAGGGAAAAATATGCTAGCAGAAGTGCCTTCCGCCACACACTTAAGATGGCTTGATGAGTGTATGTACAGATGTACAAGGGCTATTTTTTTTTCAAAGTTTGACCGGTCGTGAAATTAAAACCACAGTGAAAATGTGAAGCAGCTTTGCGCAGGTGTGTTCCGCAATGTCTATAGTACTCCTGTCGATCGCATCACATAGTACGTTTCAGTTCTGAGTGCTCAATGAGCACGTAAAGATGTCTAGAAACATAGTATCCCGGCATGTGTGAAGTGCTTGCTGTCATTCTATTTCTTCGTGCTGAGGGGTTCCGCTTGATTTCATGCAGCCGACATAACGTAACTGTCTTGCATGAGAGCAAAATGCTGCAATGGTGCAGGAAAATTAGCCTTGTACGTTCAGACATTCGTGATAAGGTGATCAGGAAGGAAGGCGAGTGTCAACCGACGACCTAGTTCAGCGAGTGGATCAGGTAATTCGAGAAAATCGTCTGCGAAAGGCACTTCAGAACAAACCAAGAAGAAAGTTGTCATTAGACGCTTTTCTTCATGACAATTTCGGCCGCACACGTCAGCTGCGACAAAGACGCTCATGCAGCGTATTCAATGGGATGTGTTTGGCCGCCTACCATACAGCCCGGATTTATCTCACGCTAGTTTTTATATCTTTGCTCACATGAACCGCTGGCTATGAGGATAGCATTTTGGTATAACACAACGAGTTGCAGTCGAGTGTAGAGAACTGGAGCAAAGCACGAGCGACTGCCTTCCATGACGAGGGTATTGGAAAGGTGGTACAACGTTACGACAAATTCTAAGTCGGTGTGACTGATATTAGAGAAGTAGAAGGAAGATGTTGCTAAATGTTGCAAATAAAATATTTGTGATTGTCACTGTGGTTTCCATTTCGCGACTGGTCGGACCTTAAAAACATAGTCCTCTTGTATGTAGAAGCGGACTTAAAATCGCGATGACGGGTGAAAAACTTTAATATTCATTATTTCATGAACGCACTCATGTTCAAGGTCAGGTGTGCGCGTTTATTCGCGTAATCGACAGACCACAGCTGGAGAAAGCTAGCAGAAAAGGCAGAGCACCGGGAAGCCTACGCATGTAAACATTTCTTCTATCCCGTGAATACTGGGTCGATGGGCAATAACGGTACTCTCGTAATCTTCGCAACCCCCTTAAATGTTGATTCGAATGAGAATTCGCATCATTTGCTGCTTGGTTGTTGGCACAATTCTTCCTAATAATCCTTTTCAATTTTCGTGCATATCAACCCACTTCAAGCCGGGGCTGTGACTAGTAAATCTTAACGTTACAAATATTGTTGTGGGAATGTTCAGTAAGTTAATTACGTGCTTTATCACAGCTTTCATACGAACGCGGCTTGGTAGGGTGTTATTAACGCTGTTCTGTGTAACACGGACCTATTAGTACAAGCATTTCCAGATATATGCGCTTTGATGTCCTATAAACGCGAAACTCATATTAATGGTCTCAAATAATCTGCTTATTGATACCATGCAACTAGTTTAGCAAACCGTAAACCTCTTCAGCATCATTATGGTCTGGTAATTGGGCGGTAGCAAAAACAAGGCTATGAATTTGAACGGCTAGGAGCGCTAGTGTAATCTGTGAACATGAAATCTAAATACTGACCTCTGACTCGTGTCATTAAATATATCTGTCCAATTTAATCCTGTAATTTGTAATTAAATCAGATACGAAAAAATTATGTTGTTTGCAAGTTCCTCTACATATTTACATCTACATATTCAATCTGCAATTAACAATAAAATGCTTAGAAGAGGGTTTATACGACCACTTTATAACTATTTCTTGATCGTTACATTATGGAATAGTACATGGAAAAAATGAACAACTAAATCTTTCCCTGTGAGCCCTAATTTGCCTTATTTTATTACAATTGTCATCTCTCCAGGTGTATGTGGAAGTCAACAAAATATTTTCGCATTAAGAGGACTACGTCATCGAAATGCTGTGAGAAGTTCTCGTTGCAGGAAAAACGCCATTGTTTTATTGATTGTCTCCACCTCGTGTGTCATATTCGTGATACTCTCCGCCACATTTCGCGATAATATAAGTGGCAGTCAAACGAAGACAGTTGAAAAAACAGGAACTGTTTATTTCAAAAGTAATTACCTTCACGGAAAAATGATTGCGGTTGGCTACGGTACTATGGTTGTACTCAGGGGTGCACCTCTTCGTCAGCCGGCCTCTGTGGTCGAGCGGTTCTAGGCGCTTCAGTCCGAAACCCCGCCGCTGCTACGGTCGCAGGTTCCAATCCAGCCTCGGGCATGGATGTGTGTGATGTCCTTAGGTTAGTCAGGTTTAAGTAGTTCTATGTCTAGGGGACTGATGACCTCAGACGTTAAATGCCATAGTGCGTAGTGCCATTTGAACCATTTTGAACCTCTTCGTACGAAGCAAACAGACGACCACGAATGTCTTTCTTGAGGGTGCCGAAAACATAGAATAAGCAAGAGGGGAGGTAGAGTCTGCATGGAGCATGTGTGAGGGCTTCCCATGTGAAACTTGTGCAGCGTGCTGAAAACAACTTTGGCAACAGGTGGAAGGGCATTATCCTGCAATAGAATGGAACCTTCCGTCAACGTTACTGAGCGTTTTACTTGGTGGGGCACTAAAATTTTTGAAAAGTGTTCAAGTCTCACTAAGTTAAAAAAGGAGAGGTGTGGAGTAGCACTTGTCTTATTAAGTTTGAGACAGGGGGGTACAACTGAAAACGCAAAACTCTTCTCACCAACCGAACAGCACAACAACACAGCACAGAATTAAGAAACTGGTCCTATCTGTTATAACAATGATGACAGGTCGCCTTTCTTTGACAAACAAATTTTTCTAGAAATACGAGTAATTTTGTTAGAGACGGATTTGTTGTGTTTCTATGCAAGGAATCTCGCTGTGGCATCCGAGTTCGCTAATTTTGGTTCACCTTGTTAAATATACAGCGTGTTTCAAAAAGAAAGAACAGATTTCAGTTTTTTATTACAGACCAACCATAAAAGACAGAAACAAATTACACTCCTGGAAATGGAAAAAAGAACACATTGACACCGGTGTGTCAGACCCACCATACTTGCTCCGGACACTGCGAGAGGGCTGTACAAGCAATGATCACACGCACGGCACAGCGGACACACCAGGAACCGCGGTGTTGGCCGTTGAATGGCGCTAGCTGCGCAGCATTTGTGCACCGCCGCCGTCAGTGTCAGCCAGTTTGCCGTGGCATACGGAGCTCCATCGCAGTCTTTAACACTGGTAGCATGCCGCGACAGCGTGGACGTGAACCGTATGTGCAGCTGACGGACTTTGAGCGAGGGCGTGTAGTGGGCATGCGGGAGGCCGGGTGGACGTACCGCCGAAATGCTCAACACGTGGGGCGTGAGGTCTCCACAGTACATCGATGTTGTCGCCAGTGGTCGGCGGGAGGTGCACGTGCCCGTCGACCTGGGACCGGACCGCAGCGACGCACGGATGCACGCCAAGACCGTAGGATCCTACGCAGTGCCGTAGGGGACCGCACCGCCACTTGCCAGCAAATTAGGGACACTGTTGCTCCTGGGGTATCGGCGAGGACCATTCGCAACCGTCTCCATGAAGCTGGGCTACGGTCCCGCACACCGTTAGGCCGTCTTCCGCTCACGCCCCAACATCGTGCAGCCCACCTCCAGTGGTGTCGCGACAGGCGTGAATGGAGGGACGAATGGAGACGTGTCGTCTTCAGCGATGAGAGTCGCTTCTGCCTTGGTGCCAATGATGGTCGTATGCGTGTTTGGCGCCGTGCAGGTGAGCACCACAATCAGGACTGCATACGACCGAGGCACACAGGGCCAACACCCGGCATCATGGTGTGGGGAGCGATCTCCTACACTGGCCGTACACCACTGGTGATCGTCGAGGGGACACTGAATAGTGCACGGTACATCCAAACCGTCATCGAACCCATCGTTCTACCATTCCTAGACCGGCAAGGGAACTTGCTGTTCCAACAGGACAATGCACGTCCGCATGTATCCCGTGCCACACAACGTGCTCTAGAAGGTGTAAGTCAACTGCCCAGGCCAGCAAGATCTCCGGATCTGTCCCCCATTGAGCATGTTTGGGACTGGATGAAGCGTCGTCTCACGCGGTCTGCACGTCCAGCACGAACGCTGGTCCAACTGAGGCGCCAGGTGGAAATGGCATGGCAAGCCGTTCCACAGGACTACATCCAGCATCTCTACGATCGTCTCCATGGGAGAATAGCAGCCTGCATTGCTGCGAAAGGTGGATATACACTGTACTAGTGCCGACATTGTGCATGCTCTGTTGCCTGTGTCTATGTGCCTGTGGTTCTGTCAGTGTGATCATGTGATGTATCTGACCCCAGGAATGTGTCAATAAAGTTTCCCCTTCCTGGGACAATGAATACACGGTGTTCTTATTTCAATTTCCAGGAGTGTACATACACGATGGTGGTGTTACTCAGTAGGCATCGTTTAAGAAGGGATTTTCGAAATTACTTTCCTACGGCGCTGAAACAAGGCATGGAATGCTCTTGGAAAATATGTCGCCACTATATATATATATATATATATGTGTGTGGGGGGGGGAGTGGGTGGGTGGGTGGGTGTGCATGGATATCCCAAATGTACTAAAACCATTGGACCGTTTGCAACAAAACTTGTTACACATGTGCGCTTCTGTCAAGTAAAAGTCGCTGATGTTGTAGGAGCAACCTATCTATCTATTCATATTTCAGGAGATATGACAGCATAAACAATGAGATGCGTGAAAAAATGTTCCGTTATGCATGAAGTTTTAATACATTTACCCTTCACTACTACGATACTCCTACAGTCGAGTCATCAATGCATATTTCTTTGTTCGACTGTTTCATAATTTCAAAGGTGTTTTCACGAATACATGCAGCTGAAAGTTTTTCGATATCACAGCACAAATATAATTTATATATTGTTTCCGTTTCTAATAGCAACTGACAAAATAAATACCCCGGCAATAATAGGTCTGTCATCTAGTGTGTATATGCGGGTAGATACACTGATGAGGTAAAATACTGTGACTACTGGCTTAATAGCAAGTTGGCCACGTTTGGAATGCAATAGAGTAGCGATTCTGCGCGTCAAGGATTTGACAAGACCTTTGCAGGTTTCCGGAGGAATGTGGCGCCAGAGGTTTACGTACAGGTCTCACAGCTCCCGTAAATTATGGTCCGGTGGTTTGCGGGCGCGGGGCTGACGCACAGTAGTGTCCTAGACGGGTCCCATCGCGTGTAGATAAATCGAACGTGAGGCCAAAACTTTTTTTTTTTTTTTTTTTGAGTCGTTCGTCTTGTGACTGGTTTGATGCCGCCTGCCACGATTTCCTCTCCTGTGGCAATCTCTTCATCTCAAAATAGCACTTGCAACTTACGTTCTCAACTATTTGCTGGATATATTCAAATCTCCGTCTGCCTTTACAGTTTTTCCGTCTTCGGCTCCCTCTAATACCATGGAAGTCATTCCCTGATGTCTTAACAGATATCCTGTCATCCTGTCCCTTCTCCTTGCCTGTGTTTTCCACATATCCCTTTCCTCTCCGATTCTGCGCAGAACATCCTCACTCCTTAGCTTATCGGTCCACCAAATTTTTAACGTTTGTTTGTAGCACCACATTTCAAATGCTTCGATTCTCTTCTGTTCCGGTTATCCCACAGTCCTAGTTTCACTACCCTACAATACTGTGCTCCAAACGTACATTTTCAGAAAATTATTCCTCAAATTAAGGCCTATGTTTATCCTAGCAGATTTCTATTGGCCAGGAATCCCCTTTTTTGCCAGTGCTAGTCAGCTTTTGATGTCCTCCTTGCTCCGTCCGTCATTGGTTATTTTACTGCCTAGGTAGCAGAGTTCCTTAACTTCATCAACTTCGTGACCATGATGTAAAGCTTTTTGCTGTTTTCATTTCTGCTACTTCTCATTATACCTTCGTCTCTCTTCGATTTACTTTCAGTCCATATTATGTACTCATTAGACTGTTCATTCCATTCAGCTGATCATATAGCCCTCCTTTCACTTGGAAATTTTAAGTCCAATCCTGAACCTTCCTTTTATTACAATCATGGCTTCTTCGATGAACAGATTAAACAGTAGGGGTGAAAGACAGCATCCCTGTCCCAACCCGTTGTAATCCTGTCTCAATCCCCTGTCATGCATTAGTCCCTCTTGGCTCTTGTGCATATTGTATATTACCCGGTTCTTCCTATAGCCTACCCGTATTTTACTCAGAATTTCGAATATCTTGCAACATTTTACATTGTCGAATGCCTTTTCAGGGTCAACAGATTCTAAGAACTTGTGTTGATTTTTCTTTAGCCATCCTTCCATTATCAATTGCAACGTCAGAATTGCCTCTCTGGTGCCTTTACCTTTCCTAAAGACAAAGTTATCGTCATCTACACATCCTCAGTTTTCTTTTCCATTGCAGCACGATTCCCCCTATTGACGAACGAAATTTGTGTTCAGTTCCGTGGGAAATTATGATGCTTCGTGCTGATATTATTCAGGTAGAATACCGTATTTGAGCAGTTATATCGCTTCTCCCTTGGTCGTCTTTTGTCTGATGGTGTCCTCATTTTTCTGGACGCCATACATGGTGTTTCGAGCTGCTAGTATGACATATTCTTAATTGTAATTTTAATTTTGAATAACTATGTAAGTCCTTAATATACACTCCTGGAAATGGAAAAAAGTACACATTGACACCGGTGTGTCAGACCCACCATACTTGCTCCGGACACTGCGAGAGGGCTGTACAAGCAATGATCACACGCACGGCACAGCGGACACACCAGGAACCGCGGTGTTGGCCGTCGAATGGCGCTAGCTGCGCAGCATTTGTGCACCGCCGCCGTCAGTGTCAGCCAGTTTGCCGTGGCATACGGAGCTCCATCGCAGTCTTTAACACTGGTAGCATGCCGCGACAGCGTGGACGTGAACCGTATGTGCAGTTGACGGACTTTGAGCGAGGGCGTATAGTGGGCATGCGGGAGGCCGGGTGGACGTACCGCCGAATTGCTCAACACGTGGGGCGTGAGGTCTCCACAGTACATCGATGTTGTCGCCAGTGGTCGGCGGAAGGTGCACGTGCCCGTCGACCTGGGACCGGACCGCAGCGACGCACGGATGCACGCCAAGACCGTAGGATCCTACGCAGTGCCGTAGGGGACCGCACCGCCACTTCCCAGCAAATTAGGGACACTGTTGCTCCTGGGGTATCGGCGAGGATCATTCGCAACCGTCTCTATGAAGCTGGGCTACGGTCCCGCACACCGTTAGGCCGTCTTCCGCTCACGCCCCAACGTCGTGCAGTCCGCCTCCAGTGGTGTCGCGACAGGCGTGAATGGAGAGACGAATGGAGACGTGTCGTCTTCAGCGATGAGAGTCGCTTCTGCCTTGGTGCCAATGATGGTCGTATGCGTGTTTGGCGCCGTGCAGGTGAGCGCCACAATCAGGACTGCATACGACCGAGGCACACAGGGCCAACACCCGGCATCATGGTGTGGGGAGCGATCTCCTACACTGGCCGTACACCACTGGTGATCGTCGAGGGGACACTGAATAGTGCACGGTACATCCAAACCGTCATCGAACCCATCGTTCTACCATTCCTAGACCGGCAAGGGAAATTGCTGTTCCAACAGAACAATGCACGTCCGCATGTATCCCGTGCCACCCAACGTGCTCTAGAAGGTGTAAGTCAACTACGCTGGCCAGCAAGATCTCCGGATCTGTCCCCCATTGAGCATGTTTGGGACTGGATGAAGCGTCGTCTCACGCGGTCTGCACGTCCAGCACGAACGCTGGTCCAACTGAGGCGCCAGGTGGAAATGGCATGGCAAGCCGTTCCACAGGACTACATCCAGCATCTCTACGATCGTCTCCATGGGAGAATAGCAGCCTGCATTGCTGCGGAAGGTGGATATACACTGTACTAGTGCCGACATTGTGCATGCTCTGTTGCCTGTGTCTATGTGCCTGTGGTTCTGTCAGTGTGATCATGTGATGTATCTGACCCCAGGAATGTGTCAATAAAGTTTCCCCTTCCTGGGACAATGAATTCACGGTGTTCTTATTTCAATTTCCAGGAGTGTAAATATATGAATGTCTAACATTCGCCATTTTCCTAGAACAAAGCAAAGATCTACATCTACGTGATTACTCTGCTATTCACAATATAGTGCCTGGCAGAGGGTTCAGTGAACCACCTTCATGCTGTCTCTCTACCGTTCCACTCTCGAATGGCACGCGGGAAAAACGAGCACTTAAATTTTTCCGTGCGAGCTCTGATTTCTCTTATTTTATCGTGATGATCATTTCTCCCTATGTAGGTAGGTGCCAATAGAATGTTTTAGCAATCGGAGGAGAAAACTGGTGATTGAAATTTCATGAGAAGATCCCGTCGCAACGAAAAACGCCTTTGTTTTAATTATTGCCACTCCAATTCACGTAGCATGTCTGTGACACTATCTCCCCTGTTTAGCGATAATACAAAACGAGCTGCCCCTCTTTGTACTTTTTCGATGTCATCCGTCAGTCCCACCGGATGCCAGTAGGTATCTTTCAGTTTGTCATGTTTCGGGTTTGGCTTGTGGTAACTAATGAAATTCGGTTTTCAGTTTACACTTAGCACCTCACTGTTTTTGAAGACGTATTACAATTACTTTTTCCTTCCTTTAAAGCAGTTCTAATAAGTAACAATTAAGCGTACGTCTTGACGGGAGACTCAGGTGCGCTTCTGTTAAAGACAGTGAAATAACTGAATACGGTACGGTGGAGCTTCAGTTGCAATATATACAGCAGTTCGATGTGTTACAAGTTTTGTTTCATCATATGAAGTGAGATGTAGATTTTTGGAGCAGAAATACTCATTTACGAGAACGTATTTTTACTGAACGAAACTGTTCAGTGCACTGGTCTGTCCGTTGCACGGACTAGTTTAAATGCAAATGAGAAACGATCGTGCCGAAACCGATGGAGCGAAACACAACAGACTGGAAGCGTGCTGTTGCATTAAATACGGTTCGTGTGGTTTTGACAGCACTGCCACGTTCATCGCAGCATAAATATTCTCTTCGCTTTATTTACTTTGTTCAGGGTGCCTGGTCTAATATAAGGCAAGGCCTATGCAAAATGAAAAAATATTCGTGTGAGAAAAGGAACTGTTGGCTGAGTAGAGTGAATTATGTCAGCCAGTGTGCCTTACCTGTTATGTGAATGATATTGGCTTGGTTTTTAATAAACGATTAAAGATGAATCTATACCCTCTGGCACTCTTGAATTCGACTGTTATCAAATAAATATTCCAGTATTAACTTGCCAAAGTTGTAAGATATGCTGCCTCACCTGTCTACATTGTAACAGGATTGTTAACGAATTGTTTCTCAAGAAATCTGATGAGAATTACAACCGAGATTACTATGTTTGTATAAAAACTTAAGAAGTGAGTGAGGAAGTTACTACAGTGGTGACGCTGTGTGTTTAGTTCATGAAGTAAGTATTCTAAGACTGCAATATATACGAAATTCACTTTGCGTAAAACCCTTAAATTACTTTTCGACACCCAGCCAACGACCTCTCCTCTTTCCGCTTCCAAAATTTCTTCAGTCTTTATCTTACAATGCCTAGGTTCGTTAAATAAATCTTTTTGAAGGTACTGTGGACGCCATTGACCGTAAAAATATTAACTTTGATTAAAATGTACTACTCAAATTTTTACTGTGAGGCAATTATCAAGCTGAGTATTGAGAAAATTCATATAACCGATATCTATGTTACTAAATGGATAACCGGATGCTTATCTAACGGCTTCCAGTGACAACCAAAATTAAATTTTCAATATGGCATATAATTACTGACCGAATTAAAAAATTTAAAAGCTGGAATGAGATTTTCATTCTGCAGCGGAGTGTGCGCTGATATGAAACTTTGGCTGTGGCTAAGCCATGTGTCCGCAGTATCCTTTCTTTCAGGAGTGCTAGTTCTGAAAGGTTCGCAGGAGAAGTTCTGTAAAGTTTGGTAGGTAGGAGACGAGATACTGGCAGAAGTAAAGCTGTGAGCACCGGGCGTGAGTCGTGCTTCGGTAGCTCAGCTGGTAGAGCACTTGCCCGCGAAAGGCAAAGGTCCCGAGTTCGAGTCTCGGTCGGGCACACAGTTTTAATCTGCCAGGAAGTTTCAATTTAAAATCTGTTCGTTAAAAAATTACAATCTTACGTTAAAGGTTTAACTGAGTAAGACAAGTTTTACAGGGATTAACTCTCTATGTATCTTGAGGTAGCTTAATCAAGGCGCGCAAATTACCCAGACTATATTCATCAAGTTTTTAAGAATAAGAACAGTTTGCAACTTTCAACAAACTTTACACATAATTTCAAACCATTAAGAAAATTTTTCTCAGTGACAACACTCGCAAAACAATGGAAGGAAAAAGGTTTATTGCTTTCTACACTTTCGCTCTTTGTGCAGTAAAACTTACCAGGCACGATTCTTTAACCTATTGCTTCTCTAATACCATTCGCAACATATTTTGCAGACACTGAACATAATTGCAAAATTATATCATCTATGATACACAGCTCGGGAGATATGACCTCTTAAATATTGAGATGCGAGGAAAACTTACATTTGCTTAAAATAGAGGGCAAATCCAGTATTTTGCAATTAGAGGACACTCAGCGAGTTTCAAAAAACTTCAAACGTAACTTCAAATATTTTCCAAACTTTTTCGCGCTGTTACGGCTTGCGTCAAATATTTAACACATTAAATCATTTTTAAATTCATAAAAATTCTGAATCTGTTTTATACGTGGGAGCTCGATTCCTGAAGAATCGATAAGTTACTAGTTTTCAAAGATATGAATTGCGTTGCAGCACAGTACTCCACTTGATAATGGCCATACGGCCAAAACTGCGTTAGTAGACCAATGTGTTCTTTCACAGTGGATTGTTCGCAACAGAGTTGTGCTGCGAAAAACACTTGTTGGTTTTGTTTAATAACACTGTAGCTACTGCTCGTGATGTGTCTGTTTATGACTTCTACTCAAATTGACGGTTCAAGATAAGGATAGTTGAACTGTTACAGACCCTTTTTCATTTAAAAACATCTCTTACCAGCGACAGAACATGATGTCATTCTGTTCATCTCGCTGCGCTTTCCATATATCTGAGATTGACTGCGACCAATCGATTTATTCCAATGCCGATTGATACATGTGCTTTGTTCGACATAACCTAAGTTCTATGTAATAATAGTTGGTTTAGATGAAACATAATAGACACTTTCTGCCGCTACACAAAAATGCTTGAACTTACCTGTTCCTCTTTTTGCTTATATTTACTTTATCAGCTTTCTTCTTGTGGTTCAGGTTTTTGTACTTGGTTTACTTTTATATAAAATGGCCACTAACTTTACTAATGTGTATTTGAAGTCAGAATACTTCTCATTCAGAGTGATGTAATAGATTTAGCAGGGATGGCTTCCATAACTTAATCGCACATAGGATGACGGGAGACGCTACACGTATTAATTTTGCCACTTTTTTTTCGGAAAACCCATTTGAAGCAATTTATGTACTCCACTCGAAACAAGCGGTCCTAATACTTCGAAGCTGCGAATTAGTTTAGTTAAAAGACGATGTTTTGATTAGTATGGATTAATTAATAACATCGATAACTATACATCGATAACTTTTGTATTGCTTTGTCTAGACGAAATGCAATTTCAGCTTCGTAATCCTCTTATCATATATCATATCGCTCTAAGCACTACGGGACTTAACATCTGACGTCATCAGTCCCCTAGAATTAGAACTACTTAAACCTAACCAACGTAAGGGCATCACACACATACATGCCCGAGGCAGGATTCGAACCTATGACCGAAGCAGCAGCGCAGTTCCGGATTGAAGCGCCTAGAACCGCTCGGCCATAGATGCCGGTTAGTCTTCTTATCAGACGGAACCAATTACTGCACTGATTGGCTTCATTAAAGTGCAGCATCTCATCTAGGTCCAGTGGGGGATGTAATTATAATATTGCAGCGAACTTTGTTAGATATGCTAATACATTGATGCGGAACCGACTTACAATACAAAAAATTCAGTTTCAGTTTTCGCCATCTGGTGTGTACCTAGAGCCGTACAGCTTCTCGTCGATGTATCCCGTGATCATACTGAAGAAATTGCGTTAGCGGCGGTTATGAATAAAATCAACGTGATGCCTTTCTCACTTGATTGATCTTTTCTGCCCACGTACACTTCCTATTACATTACATACGGAAACATTTCTATACGTCTTTCATGCATTCACGTCGTCAGATTTGCGTCCGGTGGCCAAAATTGTAGCTAATTATTTTCCAACATAAATCGGTTCCTCATTAAAGCATTAGAATATCTACCATGTTTCTCTGCCATCCGAAAACCACAGCCCACACTAGACCGCTGTTTGTTTTTGTATGCTCTGAGCCCTTCCAAACGCATACATGTTTAAGCTTATCAATTAGGATTTATTATGTGAAAGAAAAGAGGATGGAGCCCATGGTTGGTAGCGCACCACGTCTTGTACTCGTCCACCGCGGCGCTCGGGCTCACAGCACCAAGTTACACCTGAAGATGGGCGCGGTTGTGTGTTAAATAAAGTAACCTTACAACTGTAGCGGTATTTTCAACCTCTGGTATAATGCTTAGTTGCGGATGTTCCTCCGACAAGACTGTTTGTCATAATTTATAGTATATACACTACTTAATTACATTTGTAAGGTCTGCAGTGGTACCTCACATAAAAAATAAATACAAAATTCCCTGTTTTACACGCTATACTACAATACTAGAATGGTGGAAACCGCGAGTTGGTACCAAATGACATAATAAATTTTACGACGGTTTAGTAATCAGCCGACCCTGGTGGCCACGCGGTTCTAGGCGCTGCAGTCTGGAACTGCGGGACTGCTACGGTCGCAGGTTCGAATCCTGCCTCTGGCATGGATGTGTGTGATGTCCTTAGGTTAGTTAGGTTTAAGTAGTTCTAAGTTCTAGGGGACTGATGACCTCAGATGCTAAGTCCCATAGTGCTCAGAGCCATTTGAACCATTTTAGTAACCTAGGGCAAAAATTTCTATAGTTTCATTTCTCACAGACCTCATATTCCGGTTTTTTTCTTACAGATACTCGCTATTAACGAAAGAAATTCTGTTGATTCTGATAAATCTATAGCCGTTGACTATTCTTTTAACAGCCATTTACTCTTAATAGATCAAAATTACCAGTTTCAATTAATAGTTGGTCGAGATACGAGTTACTTCATCATCGCAGAGAACGCCACGAATAAATATTTTAGGCAACTCATTACCAGCATTTAAACTTACTGCTGGTCAAATACTGGCGAAGAACTAGCATTATCTCTGTCTATGAGGTTCTGGAAGATTAATTAAAAAACATAATTTCGTAAAACTATAATCAGTCTCACTCTAATTCACATTTCCTTTGAAATATATATGATGGCTTTTACGTAATAAAGTTCCAAATGTAGTTTATATTAATGCAACAGCATTTCAGCGGGGAACCAAACTCTAACTCTTCTTGAATTTAAGATCGAAATTAACACTTGAATCTTTTTATGATTAAGTGATAAAAACCGACTACATCGCAGATGGCTAAGGTAGATCCACTGAAGAGCGAGGACTCGAACCACTCGTTCACGTAACAGTCATGCCGTTAACGGTCTGCGAATTGTGCAGGATGGACTTCGATCGGCCTTAATCTCAAGAGGTGAACATAAAGCGTACAAAATCAATTCTTATGCTATACAGTGCAAATAAAAAAAAACTTGTTATTTGTTCTCATTACCGGGTGTTGCTGAACCAAACGATATGAGTGATGTTGTTCCATTAAATTTGGGGTGTGCAGCAGCACAAATTCATCTTCTACTATTCTGGCTGTATATCGTTCAGAGTGATCTGGGAGGCTGACGCTCCAGCACTCGCTCCGTCCCTTTAAAATGGCGGACCGCGCCACTGTGCATGAGGCCGCGAATACACAGGTGCCAGAGATGTTGATCGACGCTAAGGCAGTACAATGTGTGTTAATTATATCTGAAGCGGCGCATTCGATCCACGCTGGGATGTCGATGTATAACTGTGAGGTGCACTTTCTCGATGTCTGTAAGATTATTACAGACTGCACCGGATTTTAAGACTTACCCAACCTCCTCTATTATACGAGGCAAAGTCAATTATTATTCGCAAAGTAGTTATAAAATTTTATTGCAATCAAATAGGAAACTTACAAGAACATCGTTTTCCGACATAGTGTCCTTGCGTTTCAACGCACTTGGTTCATCGTTGTACAAGCTTCCTGATGCCCTCATAAAAGAAGGTTCTCGGTTCAGCTGCGAGCCAGGAATGCACCGCTTCTTTCACTGCTTCGTCCGAGGCAAATCGACGGCCCCTTAATGCCTGTCTGACTGGACCAGACAAGTGATAGTCAGGAGGGGCAAGATCGGGACTATATGGAGGATGTCCAGTACTTCAAATTTGAGTTACGGAGTGTTTCTGCCAAGTGGGACGGGAATTGTCGTGAAACAACAAAACACCTTTCGACAGCAATCCTCGGCGTTTGCTTCGAATCCTAGACTTTAGCCTGGCAGTAAGCATCTCACTATGACCTACACTGTTTATTGCTGTGCCCCTTTCCCCATAATGTTCCAGTACTGGACCCTGTACGTCATAAAAAGCCGTAAGCATCAGTTTTCCTGCGGACGGTTGGCTCTTGAACATTTTGTTGCGCGGCAAATTTTTATGTTTCCATTCCATACTCTACCGTTTACTCTCCGACTCGTAATGATGGATCCGTGTTTCGTCACCATTAATGATTCTGTCTAAGAAGCTGTCACCTTCGTTACCATAACGATCCAAATGTTTTTTGCAGATGCCCAACCGCGTTTGTTTATGCAACTGTGTGAGTTGTTTTGGGACCCATCTTGCACAAACTTTATGAAATCCAAGTCTGTTGTGGATGATTTCGTAGGCAGAACTAATTTGCAGACGATGTGCCACGTCGTCTATAGTTAATCGTCTGTCTCAGAGAATCATTTCACGTGAACGCTCAATGGTTTCTTCATTTGTGGCGGTAAACGGTCGCCCGGGTCCTTCATCGTGTGTAACATTTGTAACGTCCCCTTAGAAAAATTGTACAGGACTGTGCTTAAACTGACACACAATATTTTTAGCGCAACGCAATCTGACTTTCAAAAATCCCTACAAAAGAATGGCCCTGACTAACATTAACCTATACGTTTCACAAATCACTTACCTCACCAAAAATCTTCGTTACTCGAACTACTGCAATACAGCGAGCACCACTACTGCCAGCTAAATAAAAGATTCAAACTACGGAAGGCACTAACTACTGATAGGCATAGTTAGCAAATGAAAGACTTTAATAGAGAAGAAACAATGTATTTACCTCAGTAGTGTTCAAAAGTCATAATGTATATAGCAGTTCATGATATCCAGTATTGCAAATTTCAAAACTCCGCCATCTCTCTCCTCACATCCACCACTGCTGGCGTCTCACCTCCAACTGCGCAACGCTAAGCGCTGTTCACATCCAGCTGCCGCTGCCCAACACTACAATGGCAGACAACAATGCAAACTAGCCACAGACTGCACACAGCACAGCCAGTGATACACAGCACAGCCAGTGATTTTCATACAGAGCGCTACGTAACGTTGCCAATAAGAAAACATAAGCAGCCTACTTACATAGCCCCCATGCTTCCTACAAAAAATTTTTCAAATTGTTTTGGGCACTGGCTAATACAATCTGAAAAATTTTTTTTTGTGGGGAGCATGGGGGCTATGTAAGTAGGCTGTTTATGTTTTCTTATTGGCAACGTTAAGTAGCGCTCTGTATGAAAATCACTGGCTGTGCTGTGTATCACTGGCTGTGCTGTGTGCAGTAATAATGTATTAGTGTCTGGAATCTGTTCCTCTATGCATTTCGGCAGTGCATTTGCACCGGCAGCATTCACATTTTGACAAGCAGAAAATGTGTTTTGACTTATTTGAGAAAACGGCGAGGCCCCAAAACCTGAATCTACAGTATTTGCAAGATTGTGTCCTATCATTTCGGATTCCTGAGGCAAGCTGTTGCCGACCGATCGATCGATAATGCTTCCCTGTTCACTAATTGTTTCACTGCCTACACCGTTATTTGCAGCCAGCTCCATTTCCCTATGCACAATTACCAAATTGCAAACATTTCGGAATTTTTCAATCCATCGTAGACACTCCGTTGTGGCAAAACACTGTTCCCGTACTGTATCGGAAGTCTTCGATGAATTTCAGCCCCTGATACGCCTTCCGACCACAAAAAAAACGGATCACTGAACGTTGCTCTTCTTTGGTGCAAATACACAGCGGAGCAGCCATGATTAACAGCACGGCAGCGATAACGAAACAAACCTAGCAGCTTGAAAATTGCAAAGATATAACAACAAATAAACAAAGCATGCGTCATCAATGTAAAACGACAGTACTACCAAAATAAACAAAAATATAACTAAATTGAGGATAATAATTGACTTACCCTCGTACATTCGTCGCCAAGAGAGTTTTAGTTGACTCTTTACCTACAGAGTCCCAGAAAGATGACGTATACGCTCACATTTCCAACTTTTGCTACAACATAGTGACCAGTATCTATAGTGTTGTGACACAGACGATTTATTTGGCAGTAGCAAGCGGTGTTCCGAACATCATTCATCGGCTGTACGAATCGTCTGTCCAATGTATGAGATGCTACGTTGGCAGGGGATCTTCTAAATTTCAGGCTTCCGTGCATCAAATCACGTTTAACGGAACCCAACAGAGCTGCTGTCTTCGGTGGGCGGCGAAAAATCACTTGTACTTTGTTCTTACTGAGGATTTGTTCTATTTTTGACGATAGGCTTCCCACATCAGACAGGAGAAAAATCTTCACATGTGTATGAAATCTTATGGGACTTGGGTCATCAGTTCCTAAGCTTACACACTACTTAACCTAAATTATCCTACGGACAAACATACATACCCGTGCCCGAGGGAAGACTCGATCCTCTGCCGGGACCAGCCGCACAGTCCATGACTGCAGCGCCCTAGACCGCTCGGATATTCGTTGTCTTGAAAAACTCTCTAAGCTTAGGAACTCGTCCACCAGACTGCTCTCGTCAGCAATGGTGTGTGCTCTGTGAAATTCAGTTCTGATAACACTCATCGGCAGCGAAAGAAGGTGGCAGATATTTGCACGTCAATACAGGACTATTACAAATGATTGAAGCGATTTCATAAATTCACTGTAGCTCCATTCATTGACATATGGTCACGACACACTACAGATACGTAGAAAAGCTCATAAAGTTTTGTTCGGCTGAAGCCGCACTTCAGGTTTCTGCCGCCAGAGCGCTCGAGAGCGCAGTGAGACAAAATGGCGACAGGAGCCGAGAAAGCGTATGTCGTGCTTGAAATGCACTCACATCAGTCAGTCATAACAGTGCAACGACACTTCAGGACGAAGTTCAACAAAGATACACCAACTGCTAAGACCATTCGGCGATGATATGCGCAGTTTAAAGCTTCTGGATGCCTCTGTAAGGGGAAATCAACGGGTCGGCCTGCAGTGAGCGAAGAAACTGTTGAACGCGTGCGGTCAAGTTTCACGCGTAGCCCGCGGAAAATTGGCTCATGCCACAGCTGGAGACCGACAGCGCCGACTTCATCTTTCAACAGGATGGTGCTCCACCGCACTTCCATCATGATGTTCGGCATTTCTTAAACAGGAGATTGCAAAACCGATGCATCGTTCGTGGTGGAGATCATGATCAGCAATTCATGTCATGGCCTCCACGCTCTCCCGACTTAACCCCATGCGATTTCTTTCTGTGGGGTTATGTGAAAGATTCAGTGTTTAAACCTCCTCTACCAAGAAACGTGCCAGAACTGCGAGCTCGCATCAACCATGCTTTCGAACTCACTGATGGGGACATGCTGCGCCGAGTGTGGGAGGAACTTGATTATCGGCTTGATGTCTGCCGAATCACTAAAGGGGCACATATCGAACATTTGCGAATGCCTAAAAAAACTTTTTGAATTTTTGTATGTGTGTGCAAAGCATTTTGAAAATATCTCAGATAATAGAGTTATTGTAGAGCTGTGAAATCGCTTCAATCATTTGTAATAACCCTGTATAAAGCTCCATGCGTCGGTGTCCGATATGCTATATGACCCAAAGTGCATTCACCTTCGCGCCACCGAAAATTCCTAACATGGGAGGAACCCATCTGTTTCACTTTATATTGTAAACTTCATTTTTCATGGATGTGATTCAGAACAACGGAACGAGTGCTGGAGAGTCGCTCTTTTGGCTCACTCTGAAGATCGATGAACGTTATATAGCCGAAACATTAGCACCCGAAATTTAGTGGAGCAATCATTACCCAGCAAGAACTTGAAGATGGCGTATGAGTGAGGTTGTGCACATTTTGTGATATTACATGCGATCTTTGTTCAGTAATGGTGGCCAGTGTACCATGACCGGTATCTGAATGTTTGAGTTCGACTACAAAAGTCGCTTTGGAGAATTGCATTAGTACTCAGTTTCCGTGCTGTTTCCTAATTAAATGAATGTAGTAGTAGGCACACGGCATTATAGTGACTTTATCGTTTTACGATACCATTATGTTACTGCCCAGATTTCAGAGTACTTTTCATTTCATTTGTAGAGGTCAGTTGGTGGAGATATTACCCGCGAAAGGCAAAGGTCCCAGGTTTGAGTCCCCGTCTGGCTCACACTTTTAAACTGTCAGGAAAATACTTTAATCAAAATTTTTACTTTCTTACATTTATCAGTCGGATGACATACTTTGTTTTAATTCAATGTCCTTCGGGCGTATGATGCCCATCATCAGTTGTTTTTTTTTGGATTCAGACGACAATAAACGATACTGAAGTAATTTAAAAGCAGCTGTTCCATAAATTGCAAATTATGTCTGACGTACTCTTTACACAGCCGATTCTTCTGAGGGAGATCGTGGTGCAGTAAGGTGGGGGGGGGGGGCGGAGAGAATCCGAAAAAATTATGTCCAACGGTGTCAGCTACCGTTCCAGCTGTCGTGATACAAGGATGCATCGTGCATTTTCACAGTACTGCTCGTGTCGGCGAATGACAATATTATGGATGCAATTACTAAGTTTCACTTATCGTTTAACGTTCTCTCTGCAAGCCAGACGTTTCGCTGATGACTTAAGCACTAATTAAATTCCAGCATACCTGTTTGTCAGGTGCCAAACTTAATTTCCAAAGCAGTGTTACAATATCGAACGAGGGAAGTTGCTGTAAAGCTGTAAGAAGCTGAGGGTGTACGCGGCTGGCATTGTTCTCTCTGTGCTCGTAACTCATTAAAGTCTTTCTGCCAGACAAAGTGGTGGTTCAGAATGTCAGTAAAGAGAAAGTTATTTTGCGTTTCCACCAACTTCCGTCACCAGCTACCGCCGCGCGTTTCATCGTACAACTCTAAGTTGAAATACAGTTTGTAAGTTCACGTGGCCCACAAATTGCTTTTCGCTGCAGCCTGCATTGGTTCTGGAAGCTGAAGCATTTACTGGTACAAATAATTCTCCACCTTACGAAGGCAACGGTAGTTATAAATGAAGACCAGGACTTTAAACAGAAATTTAAAAAATGAATATTCTCAAATATTTCGCGAAGACCGCACGGACTTAATTTTTAACAGAATAGTAATGTATACGATTCCAAAATCCACACGAGTAGTTTAAGTAGACGACATTTCCTAAAGGGAAGTGATATTGTCAGTCAAACGGAGTAAAATGTATGCACTGTTCTAAACTCTATCGCTGCGTCCATTAGGTCCAAGTACCACTCAATCTTCGCGATGGTAGTAATACGCCAACCTGAAACTAAAAACTCGTCACAGTAAGTCGCTAAACTTCCTCATAGAGATGATGCTCTATTTCGGAATTTTTTGCGTATGTCTCTACCGTAAATGAGATTCAGTATTCGAACAGTACAACTCGAAGCGTCATTGGAAAATTGATGTTATTGAAATTGTAGCAAAGATTTTCCTAAGCTCAATAGCTTTGAACGATGTACAAGAGAACGTGATACAGTTCTAACTTTAACAGGAGTTAGTAGTTCGGTGGTCCATGTCTTTTCTCATACCTATTATTTCAGTTTGGTGATGGTTTAACTGCGGAAGCTATGTGGAATGAGTCCGAGGTGCATTCATGTCCTAAGGCCTCCCTTTTTTTTTCTTCGGACTGGAAAGAGATAGTAACATGCGCATTGTTTTAAAATGAGGCCGCGTTCATTGTCAATACGTCCCAGAGATGGCAGCACCGTACGGCAGATGGAATTTTACCGCCAGCGGTGAGAATGAGAACTGTTTTAAATACTTAAAATGGCGACGTTTTCCTTACTTGAACAGCGTGCAATCATTCGTCTTCTGAATTTGCGTGGTGTGAAACCAATTCAAATTCATCGACAGTTGAAGGAGACATTTGGTGATGGAGTTATGGATTTGTCGAAAGTGCGTTCGTGGGTGCGACAGTTTAAAGAAGGCAGAACATCGTGTGACAACAAACCGAAACAACCTCGGGCTCGCACAAGCCGGTCTGACGACATGATCGAGAAAGTGGAGAGAATTGTTTTGGGGGACCACCGAATGACTGTTGAACAGATCGCCTCCAGAGTTGGCATTTCTGTGGGTTCTGTGCACACAATCCTGTATGACGACCTGAAAATGCGAAAAGTGTCCTCCAGGTGGGTGCCACGAATGCTGACGGACGACCATACGGCTGCCCATGTGGCATGTTGCCAAGCAATGTTGACGCGCAACGACAGCATGAACGGGACTTTCTTCTCGTCGGTTGTGACAATGGATGAGACGTGGATGCCATTTTTCAATCCAGAAACAAAGCGCCAGTCAGCTCAATGGAAGCACACAGATTCACCGCCACCAAAAAATTTCGGGTAACTGCCAGTGCTGAAAAAATGATGGTGTCCATGTTCTGGGACAGCGAGGGCGTAATCCTTACCCATTGCGTTCCAAAGGGCACTACGGTAACAGGTGCATCCTACGAAAATGTTCTGAAGAACAAATTCCTTCCTGCAGTGCAACAAAAACGTCCGGGAAGGGCTGCGTGTGTGCTGTTTCACCAAGACAACGCAGCCGCACATCGAGCTAACGTTACGCAACAGTTTCTTCGTGATAACAACTTTGAAGTGATTCCTCATGCTCCCTACGCACCTGACCTGGCTCCTAGTGACTTTTGGCTTTTTCCAACAATGAAAGACACTCTCCGTGGCCGCACATTCACCAGCCGTGCTGCTATTGCCTCAGCGATTTTCCAGTGGTCAAAACAGACTCCTAAAGAAGCCTTCGCCGCTGCCATGGAATCATGGCGTCAGCGTTGTGAAAAACGTGTACGTTTGCAGGGCGATTACGTCGGGAAGTGACGCCAGTTTTATCGATTTCGGGTGAGTAATTAATTTGAAAAAAAAAAATCAGAACTTGCATGCACCTCGTACATTAATTTTGCTGCGATCGAATATGCTCTTTGGATTTGGATCTTAGTTTGAAGTTCCTAGCAGTAATTTTAATAATGTAGAAGTGTAACTGTTATATTTTACTCAAATGTTTCTGAAATATTGCAGTTATCTTTTTTTCGGTTGGTTAGTTGGCCGATTTCGGAGAGACACGAAACAGCGAGGTCATCGGTCCCATTAGAATAGGGAAGGATGTATCGGCCGTGCCCTTTCGAAGGAACTATCCCGGTATTTGCCTGAAGCGATTTAAGGAAATCACGGGAAATCTAAGTCAATGTAGGGCACCACGTTTTGTATTATCGGGAAATATCGGAGAGAGTGTTACTGAAATGATACAGGATTTAGGTTGGACATCATTAAAATAAAGGCGTTTTTCATTTGCGACGGAATCTTCGCACGACATTCCAATCATCAACTTTCTCCTCTGAATGCGAAAACATTTTGTTGGCACCGACTTACATAGGGAGAAACGATCACCACGATAAAATAAGGGAAATCAGAGCTCGTACGGAAAGATGTAGGTGTTCGTTCCTTCCGGACGTTATACGAGATTGGAATAATAGAGAATTGTGAAGGTGGTTTGGTGAAGCCTCTGCCAGGCACTTAAATGTGATTTGCTGACTATCGATGTACATGTAGATGTAGGATGGCCGGACGCGGGTTTGAACCGTTGTCCTTTCGAATGCGAGACCAGTGTGCTAACCACTACGCGATCTCACTCGGTATCTCTCTTGTAAGTTGTACTATTCGTCTCAAATGCTACTATAATACCTTCCTTTTTCAGTGTCACAATTTTTGTTTGTGAGCTGGTATCAAAATGTCACTCTACGCCGACCTACTTTTTAATTGTTCACTGAGCTTACTGTTGTGATATTGTATTTCACGTTGTGTGTGAGAACGTTCAGTGTGCTCAATAAAATATTTATTGTTGTTCGTAGAACCATCGTTTTCTACACTGTTGCAAGCGGCTTTCTCCACAGTGATGTGCAAAGCTGTACCGTCGCAGAAGCGCTGATTTTATAAACAACATTACGACGCTGTCATGTACACTAGCTGCTCTAAAGTATCCGGACACCTATCAATGGGGGAGAATACCCTTCGCGTTTATGACGATTTGAACTCACACTCGGTGACACATTCAACGAGGTGTCTGAAGGTGTTGGAAGAATGGCAACCCATTGGTCTGTAAGAGCCAAATTCAGAGAAGATAGTGTTGAAACTTCCTGGCAGACTTGCCCGCGAAAGGCAAAGGTCCCGAGTTCGAGTCTCGGTCGGGCACACAGTTTTAATCTGCCAGGAAGTTTCATATCAGCGCACACTCCGCTGCAGAGTGAAAATCTCATTCCAGATAGTGTTGTGAGACGGTGGGACGTGGTGCGAAGACGACATTTTGAGTCATCCCAGAAGTGTTCCAGTGGGTTCAGGTCAGGTCTCTGGCAGGTCAGTCAATTTCAGGAATGTTTTTCTCCTCGTGTCATTGCTGCTTTACGACAAGGTATTGTCATATCCATACAATCATCCTCTCGAACTGTTCCCGTACTGTACGCGGAACACAACGCTAAAATGTTTTCATAACCTTTCCGATTTCCCATTTTCTTAAGCATAAGGGGAACACATAATAACAACGGAAAACGTTCCAGTGCCGTAACAGCACCTTCTCCGTATTTCACTGTTGTTGCTACACATGATGGCAGGTATCATTCTCGAGGCACTAGCTAAATCCAAACCATTCCGTCTGATTGCCACAGGGTGTTGCATCATTGAGCACTCCAGATCACGTGTTTCCAGTCATCCACTGACCATTGTCGTCGCTCTTTTACACCACCTGAAACGTCGGTTAGTATCGAGTACCGGAATTTGTGGCTTATGACTGCTTGCCGGACTACTGTACCTCATTTGACACACACAGCCATTCTGCTAGGTGGACTACTGACAGCTCTGGAACTTATGGTGATTTCTTCCGCTGATGTCAAGCGATGTTTTACATTCACCTTCCGCAGTAGTCGACGGCCCCTGTCCGTCGGAACACGTTGCCTGTGTCGTACTGTTTTTATCAGACATAACGAACAGTCGACTCTGGCATCTTTAGAAGCGTTGAGACGTCCCTGGTGGATCTGTTGCTCTCGTGGCATCCAGTGACTACTCCACGTTCCAAACCCCTCAGCTCTTGCGATCGGAGCATTCTGCTGTTATTGCTTTTCTACTGACAACACACATTCTGGTGTGTTGGCAGAAGAGCCAACACCGTGTTGCTAAAGGAGGCCGAAATGCACGCGCTTAAGCTCACGCAGGCTGGCGTGAGGTCTGAAACATTACAATGTAATTAATATAGCAAATAAAGTACGTAGTTGATGTAATACTTAACTTTATTCCATAATTGGTGAACATCGGTCTGACGGTACAGGCTTTATAAGATAACCAGCAAAAGATAAATGGCGCCTTGCTAGGTCGTAGCAATTGACGTAGCTGAAGGCTATGCTAACTATCGTCTCGGCAAATGAGAGCGTATTTGTCAGTGTAGCTTCGCTAGCAAAGTCGGCTGTACAACTGGGGCGAGTGCTAGGACGTGTCTCTAGACCTGCCGTGTGGCGGCGCTCGGTCTGCAATCACTGACAGTGGCGACACGCGGGTCCGACGTATACTAACGGACCGCGGCCGATTTAAAGGCTACCACCTAACAAGTGTGGTGTCTGTCGGTGACAACACACATTCCCTGCCTCCCTTTATACCGGAATGTCCTCCTATTACATATTCTGGTCAATTCCGCGCTACTACGGGGTGTCTGAAGCTTTTGATCATATAGTGTATTAGTCCGCCTCCATAGTTGACTAGTGCCGGCACGGTAGCTCAGCGTCTTCGGTCATAGGGTTAGCTGCCCTCTATAACAAAAAGACTGAGTGAATGGGGCAACAAGGAACTTGAATGGGTGTCATTGGTCATCCGCCCCGAACAAACGCAACGAACCATAACGAACAAATCGAGATCAATTAAAAAAATAATAAAAAAAGAAATTGTCAGCGCGGCAGAATGCCATGCGAGGGGCTCCGGGTTCGATTCACGGCAGGCTCGGAGATTTTCTCTGCTCGAGGACTGGGTATTGTGATGTTCTAATCTTCATATCATCCTCGTCGGCGCGCAAGCCGCCAAAGTGGCGTCAACTAGAAAAGACTTGCTCCAGGCGACCGGTCTTCCTGATAGGGGGCACTCGCCACACGATATTTCACTTGATTTTTTCATACAGTGTACTTGGAAACGTTTCCAATTTTGTCAAATAGAGACATGGTTGGAGATGGAGGCTTGCATGTGAAATAAATTGTTGGTGGTAGTCTTGAAACGGCCACAAGTTGCTTTCAGGTTACTTTATTCAAAAAGTACCGTTAATGGTTTCGAATTTATGCAGTTCATCATTTCATCATTAGACGACTTTCATGCGTTCGGCTGAACGTACAATGCATAGGTTTATTCACCAATAAACCTATGATAAACAATAATTCACCGCTACAACGTGTTATAAAGAAGGATGCGCTTAGCTCTTTTGTTGGAATGTAACTTAGGTGAAATATCCGCCTGTAAATTCCTGAAAACAAATGCTTGCATTTTTATGCCTTCCATTTGTGCATAGTATTGCTGTTATAATCTTTTTTCCATTCTGCAGTCATGATTATGAGTTAACTTCTGTTATTAGTAATTTTTGTGGTGTTTTCTTGTAGATATTTATATTCTATGGCGTTCTGTTAATACTATAAACTGCGAGCCTGATTGGAGAAAATTTTGGGACAGTGCACTGTTTGGTTTCTTTTGTTTTGCCTGATCCGTAGCTGTTCGTTTTCTGAAGATACTAAAGCCTAGTCTATTGTCGGATTGTGGAATTTTTACGTCACTACATTGTGTTTCCACTACTTCAATCTCTATTGTGTTTCGTATGTTCTGATGAACCTTTTCTGAAAAGAAAAAAAATATTTATCATTGCTTACCGCGACCTGTAGAGCGGGCTGTTCGAGTAATGGCCCAATGTAGAGCAATGGTCTTTGCGGGCAAGCTGGTGGCGGGGTGGAGGAAGCCGAAGTGGAAATAACTGGCAGGCGATTTCCTGTGACAGCATTTGGCTTACAGCCTAATTAAAAGTGGGGGGGGGGGGGGGGAGGGACGTGGATGGGCACTACTTTCAATTTAATTCTGGGAGAACACGTACCAAACAAAACAAAAAAATGTGAAAGCCTAGGTAATGTATAGGAGTTTATGTCAATACATACTAAAGTGTTACGACTTGCTTGACAGGCACAGTATATCGAAGCGGCGTGGTGAGTCGGTGTGTGACGTACATACATAATTTATCTGCACCTGTAATATGTTTTATCCGTCGGTTAAACCTGTGATATGGTCTGTGTGTCCTGCCAGCCGACAGTAATTTTTTTGAAGAAAGAAATTTTCACTCTGCATCGGAGTGTGCTCTACCATGATGGTAGAGCACTTGCCCGCGAAAGGCAAAGGTCCCGAGTTCGAGTCTCGGTCGAGCACACAGTTTTAATCTGCCAGGAAAGTTTCAATAATTTTTTTGTTAGTAATATGTGTAAGAAGTTATTCTGTTTCATTATGGTTCGTTATAGTACAAAATAACACTTACTGCGCTTTCGACTGGGGAACCTTCCTTTTGAAGATAAAATGAACAACTGAACAAGGAGTCGTTTTGCTTTTGGATTGTTGTTATAATTTCATTCAGTCCTTGTCTGTTGTGTCCGGTATTCATTGCTAGCCTTTTAGCTGTTCTTGCATTATTATTATTGTTCTTTAAATCAACGTATATCTAGTGTGTAGTTGTCAGCATGAATAGATTTTATTTTCTGTAACAATTTTGGTAGCTTTTTTTCTAGCTGTTTGGTTTTCTAGATTGAAGTGTCATGAGGTTCTCTCCATTGGCGTTTGGATCTCCGGGAGGGGACAGCCAAGGGGATGGTGACCATAAGAAAATCGTTGAATAACTTTCGAAAGTATAACGTTCTACGAACCGGGGCGTGGAATGTCGGGAAGTTTGAATTTGGTAAGGAACCTAGAAAATCTGAAAAGTTAAAAGCTAAGGCTCAGTCTAGATGCAGAGGGCGTCAAAGAAGTGAAATTGAAAGAAGACAAGGATTTATGGTCAGAAGAGTTTAGTGTAATACAAATAGCACCAGAAAGTGGTACAATGGGAGTAGATTTCCTTATGAATAGGATGGTTGGGCAGAGTTACTGTGACCAGTTCAGTGACAGGGTTGTTCTCATCAGAACTGACAGCAAACCAGTACCGACAACGATAGTTCATGCATACATACATAGGTCGTGCGCCGAAGATGAAGAGATAGAGGAAGTATACAAGGATATTGAAAGGGTAATTCAGTATGTAACGGGAGAGGAAAACCTAATAAGCTAATGGTGACGGATGACTAGAATGCAGTCTTAGGGGAAGGAGTAGAACAAAGGGAAGGAGAATATAGGCTTGATGCTTGGAATGAGAGAGGAGAAAGACTAATTGAGTTCTGCAATAAATTTCAACTAGTAACAGCGAGTTCTCTGTTCAAGAATCACAAGAGGAGGTGGTATACTTACAAAAGGCCGCGAGGTATTGGAAGATTAGCGTTAGACTACATCATGGTCAAGCAGAGATTCCGAAATCATATATAGGATTGTAAGGTGTATCAAGGAGCAGATATAGACTCGGATCACAGTTTAGTAGCGATGAAGAGTAGGCTGAAGTTTAAGAGACTACTCAGGAAACATCGGTGCCCAAGGAAGTGGGATACGGAAGCACTAAGTAACGAAGAGACACACTCTGAGGCTAAATATATTGCGATAAGGTATGGTTCAGTTGTCGAAGGCAAATGGACAACTCTAAAAAGTCAGTCATAGAAGTTTGAAACAGAAACATAGGCACAAAGGAGGTAACTGGGAAGGAACTATAGGTAACAGAAGAAATACTTCTGTTGACAGATGGAAGATAAAGCACAAAAATGTTCCGAGAAATTCAGGAATACAGAGGTACAAGTTACTTAGCAATGAAATAAATAAGTAGCACAGGGAAGCTAAAGCAAAAGGGTTGCATTAAATGCGAAAATATGGAAAAAGAAATGATTGTCTGAAGGACTGATTCAGGATAAAGGAAAGTCAAAACAGCCTTCGGTCAAATTAAGAACAAGCGCGGTAACACTCTGAACAGGTGGAAAGAGTACACTGAAGGTCTCTATGAGGGGGAAGACTTGTCAGATGACGTGGTAAAAGAAGCGACAGGTGTCGATGTGGAAGAGATATCTGCACCTAGATCGATACTCTACAAATAACACTTAAGAGCATGGCAGAAGGAACAACCTTCCGTATAATTCTCCATTATTCCCATCTCGAACACCGCGTGGAAGAAACGAACACCTATATCTCTCCGTGGGAGCTCTGGTTTCCCAAATTTTATTATGATGATCGTTTCTCCCTACGTAGGTCAGCTCCAAAGAAGTATTTTCGCATTCGGAGCAGAACGTTTTGACTGGTATTTCGTGGGAAGACACCGCCGCAACGAAAAAAGCCCAAGTCCTGTATCACTTCAGTGACACTCTCTCCTCCATTTACAAACACTCTCTCTTCTACACTCCTGGAAATTGAAATAAGAACACCGTGAATTCATTGTCCCAGGAAGGGGAAACTTTATTGACACATTCCTGGGGTCTGATACATCACATGATCACACTGACAGAACCACAGGCACATAGACACAGGCAACAGAGCATGCACAATGTCGGCACTAGTACAGTGTATATCCACCTTTCACAGCAATGCAGGCTGCTATTCTCCCATGGAGACGATCGTAGAGATGCTGGATGTAGTCCTGTGGAACGGCTTGCCATGCCATTTCCACCTGGCGCCTCAGTTGGACCAGCGTTCGTGCTGGACGTGCAGACCGCGTGAGACGACGCTTCATCCAGTCCCAAACATGCTCAATGGGGGACAGATCCGGAGATCTTGCTGGCCAGGGTAGTTGACTTACACCTTCTAGAGCACGTTGGGTGGCACGGGATACATGCGGACGTGCATTGTCCTGTTGGAACAGCAAATTCCCTTGCCGGTCTACGAATGGTAGAACGATGGGTTCGATGACGGTTTGGATGTACCGTGCACTATTCGGTGTCCCCTCGACGATCACCAGTGGTGTACGGCCAGTGTAGGAGATCGCTCCCCACACCATGATGCCGGGTGTTGGCCCTGTGTGCCTCGGTCGTATGCAGTCCTGATTGTGGCGCTCACCTGCACGGCGCCAAACACGCATACGACCATCATTGGCACCAAGGCAGAAGCGACTGTCATCGCTGAAGACGACACGTCTCCATTCGTCCCTCCATTCACGCCTGTCGCGACACCACTGGAGGCGGGCGGCACGATGTTGGGGCGTGAGCGGAAGACGGCCTAACGGTGTGCGGGACCGTAGCCCAGCTTCATGGAGACGGTTGCGAATGGTCCTCGCCGATACCCCAGGAGCAACAGTGTCCCTAATTTGCTGGGAAGTGGCGGTGCGGTCCCCTACGGCACTGCGTAGGATCCTACGGTCTTGGCGTGCATCCGTGCGTCGCTGCGGTCCGGTCCCAGGTCGACGGGCACGTGCACCTTCCGCCGACCACTGGCGACAACATCGATGTACTGTGGAGACCTCACGCCCCACGTGTTGAGCAATTCGGCGGTACGTCCACCCGGCCTCCCGCATGCCCACTATACGCCCTCGCTCAAAGTCCATCAACTGCACATACGGTTCACGTCCACGCTGTCGCGGCATGCTACCAGTGTTAAAGACTGCGATGGAGCTCCGTATACCACGGCAAACTGGCTGACACTGACGGCGGCGGTGCACAAATGCTGCGCAGCTAGCGCCATTTGACGACCAACACCGCGGTTCCTGGTGTGTCCGCTGTGCCGTGCGTGTGATCATTGCTTGTACAGCCCTCTCGCAGTGTCCGGAGCAAGTATGGTGGGTCTGACACACCGGTGTCAATGTGTTCTTTTTCCATTTCCAGGAGTGTATATTAAAAAATTCTGCTGCATATCGACGTTAATGATATGAGCCTGTAATTTAGTGGCTTAATTCTACTAACTTCCTTGAATATTGGTGTGACTTACGCTATTTTCCAGACTTTGGGTATGGATCTTCCGTCGAGCGTGCGTTGTATATGATTCTTAAGTATGCAGCTATTGCAACAGCATACTCTGAAACGAACTTAATTGGTACACAGACTGGATCGGAAGACTCGATGTTTTTAAGTGCCTAATGAATGCGTGGTGTCTGTGCTTTCGGACATGTCCGAAAGCACAGACAGAACGCATTCATATAATTTGATTGGTCAAGCTGCGCAATAGATCTACCTACTTCAGTGCGGATGCACAAAAATATGTCCCACATCCTGTGGAAATCCCAGAGAGCTAATGTGGAGGAAATTGGCAGGGACTGTGGATAGGCGGTGTTCTGTGAGAACGACGATTGCGCCTGCCGGAGTGGCCGTGCGGTTCTAGGCCCTACAGTCTGGAACAGAGCGACCGCTACGGTCGCAGGTTCGAATCCTGCCTCGGGCATGGATGTGTTTGATGTCCTTAGGTTAGTAAAGTTTAATTAGTTCTAAGTTTTAGGCGACTGCTGACCTCAGGAGTTAAGTCGCATAGTGCTCAGAGCCATTTGAACCATTTTTTTGAATGACGATTGGCCGTGAGACGTGTCGAGATAGTCCTCGCAGTTGCGTCAACGCTGTATCTCGGATGGCTCAGTGGTTAACGTACCTGCTTTGTAGGCAAGAGAACTCTTGTTAGAATCCTGGTCCGCCGATGATTCCGCGTAATGTCCCGATGCAGCTTATAGCAGTGATCCCGCCCCTTTCCTTTGCTTCCCCTCTTCGTCTTCAATTTATATTTTATTAAGTGATTTAAGTTGCTTCACTACTCCGAGGTTATCTACTAAGTTACCCACGTTGGCAGGCGTTCTTGATCCGAATTCTGGAACATATACTTTCTTTAGCACAGGAACTTCGGAAGGCCGTATTTAGTAGATGTGCTTTGGCACCAGTGCCGTCCATTGGTATAGCGCAGAGAAGGCGTTAATTGTGTCTTGTCCGTAGCATACTTTACATACGACCAGAATTCCTTTGCATTTTCTGCCACGTTTCAAGACAAAGTTTCGTTGTGGAAACTATTAGTAGCATCTCGCATTGAAGTCCGCGCTAAATTTCAAGCTTCTGTAAAAGATCGCCAAACTTGGGGATTTTTCGTTCGTTTTAATTTGGCCTTCTTTTTTTTTCACTGTTTCTGCGACAGTGGTCTGACCCGTACCAAGGAGGAAAAACTTCGCCCTTTGTTAATTTTTTTGATACAAACCTTCCCGTTGCTGTTGATACCATTTCTTTGAGTTCAAGCCACAACTGGCCTACACTTACGTTGTTTATTTGGAAGAAGTGTCTCTCAGGAATGCGCCAAGCGAATTTTTATCTGCTTTTTGAATAGGAATATTTTTCGTTTATTTTTGGAGGATTTGGGATTTACAATATTCAGTGTCGCTACGACAACCCTGTGTTCACTAATTCCTGTCTCCGTTTTGATGCTCGTTATTAACTCTGGCTTATTCGTTGCTAAGAGGTCAAGTGTGTTTACACAACCGTTTACTATTGGGCTGGATTGATAAATTAACTGCTAGAAATAATTTTCAGAGAATGTGTATAGCACAATTTCGGATGATGTGCGTATCACTGGATTTAAAAATGTATTTTCGTCAAGATATCGAAGGTAAATTGAAGTGATCATTAACTGTAAATGTATGAGTTGGGGACGTGTTTAAATTAGACTCAGGTTTTCTTTGAACTTTTCAGCATCTGTATCAAGTGAGTTGGTCGGTCGGTAAAAGGATTCATTTTTTTTTTTTTAATTCTGGTTGCCAAGAATGATCTCTACCCATAATACCTAACCGGAGCTATCTACTTCAATTTTGCTACAAGGTAAACTACACTCCCGGAACTGGAAAAAAGAACACATTGACACCGGTGTGTCAGGCCCACCATACTTGCTCCGGACACTGCGAGAGGGCTGTACAAGCAATGAGCACACGCACGGCACAGCGGACACACCAGGAACCGCGGTGTTGGCCGTCGAATGGCGCTAGCTGCGCAGCATTTGTGCACCGCCGCCGTCAGTGTCAGCCAGTTTGCCGTGGCATACGGAGCTCCATCGCAGTCTTTAACACTGGTACCATGCCGCGACAGCGTGGACGTGAACCGTATGTGCAGTTGACGGACTTTGAGCGAGGGCGTATAGTGGGCATGCGGGAGGCCGGGTGGACGTACCGCCGAATTGCTCAACACGTGGGGCGTGAGGTCTCCACAGTACATCGATGTTGTCGCCAGTGGTCGGCGGAAGGTGCACGTGCCCGTCGACCTGGGACCGGACCGCAGCGACGCACGGATGCACGCCAAGACCGTAGGATCCTACGCAGTGCCGTAGGGGACCGCACCGCCACTTCCCAGCAAATTAGGGACACTGTTGCTCCTGGGGTATTGGCGAGGACCATTCGCAACCGTCTCCATGAAGCTGGGCTACGGTCCCGCACACCGTTAGGCCGTCTTCCGCTCACGCCCCAACATCGTGCAGCCCGCCTCCAGTGGTGTCGCGACAGGCGTGAATGGAGGGACGAATGGAGACGTGTCGTCTTCAGCGATGAGAGTCGCTTCTGCCTTGGTGCCAATGATGGTCGTATGCGTGTTTGGCGCCGTGCAGGTGAGCGCCACAATCAGGACTGCATACGACCGAGGCACACAGGGCCAACACCCGGCATCATGGTGTGGGGAGCGATCTCCTACACTGGCCGTACACCACTGGTGATCGTCGAGGGGACACTGAATAGTGCACGGTACATCCAAACCGTCATCGAACCCATCGTTCTACCATTCCTAGACCGGCAAGGGAACTTGCTGTTCCAACAGGGCACTGCACGTCCGCATGTATCCCGTGCCACCCAACGTGCTCTAGAAGGTGTAAGTCAACTACCCTGGCCAGCAAGATCTCCGGATCTGTCCCCCATTGAGCATGCTTGGGACTGGATGAAGCGGCGTCTCACGCGGTCTGCACGTCCAGCACGAACGCTGGTCCAACTGAGGCGCCAGGTGGAAATGGCATGGCAAGCCGTTCCACAGGACTACATCCAGCATCTCCACGATCGTCTCCATGGGAGAATAGCAGCCTGCATTGCTGCGAAAGGTGGATATACACTGTACTAGTGCCGACATTGTGCATGCTCTGTTGCCTGTGTCTATGTGCCTGTGGTTCTGTCAGTGTGATCATGTGATGTATCTGACCCCAGGAATGTGTCAATAAAGTTTCCCCTTCCTGGGACAATGAATTCACGGTGTTCTTATTTCAATTTCCAGGAGTGTATTTCTAACAGCAATAAACACGCCACCTCCAACTGAGTTTAGCCTATCCTTTTTGAACAGCGCTAGATCCTTCGCAAAAATGGCAGCTGAACTTATTTCTGGCTTTAGCCAGCTTTCAGCGCTTACAACTATTTGAGCATCAGTGGTTTCTATTAGCGCTTGGAGCTCCGGTCCTTTCTCGACTCAGCTATGACAATTGATAACTGTGTATACCGATGGTTCGCGGATCTACGTTCTTCCTGCGTTCGACCTGCACCGTTTGAGGCTGAAGGCTTTTTTGTGTTTCCCCGAGACCCTCTAACCTAAAACATTAGAGCTGAAACGATTTAACAGACGTTCAAGTAAGGCGCAGGGCCCCGTCGAGGCTACAGAGCTACCTTGCTGTTGCTGCGGAGCTAATCCATGCCCCGTCCCGCGGCTTACCAGGCTGAGGTAAGCTCACACTGTGGTCAGACAGCACACGGCGCTGCTGTGTTTACCGTAGCGCGGCTGGGGCGTTGTAGTTAGTGCCCGGTCTGGAGGTAACCTTCTCTACGGCCCAGATGTTTGCCTCACTTGCTCTTCTTTTCTTCTCTTATAAAAAATGCCGATTAGCTGCCCTGCTAGTTGACTTTTAAAATACTGGCTGGAAGAATACCATTGTTCGACACGAAGGCGAGAGCGGATAGATGGAAAGAGTATATTGGAGATTTATAGGAGGCGGAAGATGTGTGATGGTGTTATAGAAAAAGAAATGTGAGTCGACATCGAAGGTGTAGGTACAGTTAAACACAGCTTCGGAAGACTTGCAAAGAATCCAGAAGGCAAAGATCAAATTCCTTAGGAATAGTAAAAATCATTGGTGAAAGTGGCAACCAGACGACTAGTCTATGAGACTGGCGATACCGAAGATGACAACGGCAGACAAGTGCGAGAACTATCACATAATAACAGCTTGTGTATTCAAGTTGCTGACAGGAATGATATTCAGAAGAATCGAAAAGAAAAGATCTCTTAGAAGACGCAGAGCTCGTCTTTAGGAAAGGTAAAGTCACACAAGACTTCTAAAGTCGCAAGACTTCAGAAAAATAAAGACGCTTTCATAGCATTTGCCTACCTAGGAACAGCGTTCGACAATGTAAAACGGTGCAAGATGTTCGAATGTCTCGGAAAAATAGGAGTAAGGTATAGAGGAAGAGTGGTAAATACAACATGAACAATAATGAAGATGGAAGAATAGAACTCGAAGTCCTAGAACGTAATGGGATTAAAAGCATGTAAGACAGGAATGTATTGCTCCTACTCTTAAATTTACACACCGAAGAAGCAATGGCGGAAATGACAAAGTTTCTTACGAGTGAAATAAAAATTTAGGATTCAAGGGTATCAGTTGTAAGATTCCATGACGTCATTGATATCCTGGGTGAAATTGAAGAAGCAAGCGAGGACCTGTTGAATGCAGTGAACTGTCTAATGAGCACACATTATGGATTGGAACTAAACTGAAGAAAGATTAAAATAATGAGAAGGAGCAGAGATGAGAATAGTGGTTACATTAACATTAAAACGGGCCTCACGAATTAGGTGAAGTTAAGTAATTCTGCTACCACGAAAATAAACTAACTATGTACATTCTCTTAAGTTAGGAAAGAGGGCATAAAAACGAGATTAGTATAGGCAAAGAGGCCATTCCTGGCCAAGAGAAGCGTGCTAGCATCAAACATAGACCGTAACTTGAGGAAGACATTTTGAAAAATATACGTTTGGAACACACCATGTTTTGTAAATGTTTCATGGACTGCAGGAAACCCAGAAAAGAAGAGACATGGTGAGGAGACAAACACGTGGAAAACATTGAAAAGAAGAACAGACAGTTTGATAGGACATCTGTTAAGAAATCAGGAAAATGTTTCATGATACCTGATGGAGCTAGATAATGTAAAAACCGTAGGGGAAGGTAGAAACTTAGAAACTGGAATACGTCCAAAAAATAATTGGCCGTGCTACGGCTCGCGTTGGTGCCGTGTGTAGGTCTCTACCAGACCGTATCGTTTAGTTGGCATGGTTGCATGGTTTGTCTTCTTCTCGTATTCACTGGCGCCACTCGGTTTCGTAAGCGTTGCCTGTCCGCTAGTGGCAGCAGCGGCGCTTATCGATATGTAGTTCTGCTGCCCTATCTTTGGGGCGACCTCGTGCTTCTTCCATGTGGTGTGAATGTGGAGGTTGTTAGGGACGCAGGAGCAGCGAGGTCCATCTACATCTACATCTACATCCATACTCCGCAAGCCACCTGACGGTGTGTGGCGGAGGGTACCTTCAGTACCTCTATCGGTTCTCCCTTCTATTACAGTCTCGTATTGTTCGTGGAAAGAAGGATTGTCGGTATGCCTCTGTGTGGGCTCTAATCTCTCTGATTTTATCCTCATGGTCTCTTCGCGAGATATACGTAGGAGGGAGCAATATACTGCTTGACTCTTCGGTGAAGGTATGTTCTCGAAACTTTGACAAAAGCCCGTACCGAGCTACTGAGCGTCTCTCCTGCAGAGTCTTCCACTGGAGTTTATCTATCATCTCCGTAACGCTTTCGCGATTACTAAATGATCCTGTAACGAAGCGCGCTGCTCTCCGTTGGATCTTCTCTATGTCTTGTATCAACCCTATCTGGTACGGATCCCACACTGCTGAGCAGTATTCAAGCAGTGGGCGAACAAGCGTACTGTAACCTACTTCCTTTGTTTTCGGATTGCATTTGCTTAGGATTCTTCCAATGAATCTCAGTCTGGCATCTGCTTTACCGACAATCAACATTATATGATCATTCCATTTTAAATCACTCCTAATGCGTACTCCCAGATAATTTATGGTATTAACTGCTTCCAGTTGCTGACCTGCTATTTTGTAGCTAAATGATAAAGGATCTATCTTTCTGTGTATTCGCAGCACATTACACTTGTCTACATTGAGATTCAGTTGCCATTCCCTGCACCATGCGTCAATTCGCTGCAGATCCTCCTGCATTTCAGTACAATTTTCCATTGTTACAACCTCTCGATACACCACAGCATCATCTGCAAAAAGCCTCAGTGAACTTCCGATGTCATCCACCAGGTCATTTATGTATATTGTGAATAGCAACGGTCCTATGACACTCCCCTGCGGCACACCTGAAATTACTCTTACTTCGGAAGACTTCTCTCCATTGAGAATAACATGCTGCGTCCTGTTATCTAGGAACTCCTCAATCCAATGCAGAGCAGCAGAGCAGCAACACGCCGGGACCGCTGGCGGCGTGTATCGACTGCCGGATCACGAGGGTGCACGACCTCGTCGAAACCGGATCCTGCATGTTTAAGTTGAGTGCATTGCAATTCGCGTAGAGAAATCTCCACCACTGTGATATCTCGCGATGTTCCAGTGCCTTGGGTTCGTGTTGCTGCTCGTAGTGTCACCGAGGCAAAAAGCAGCGAGTAAAGTACCTGGGGAAGGCGGTTCTGATTAGCCCTCCTGAGGTTCTAATTACTATTTACTACTTTCAGCTTCTTACATTGTTAAGTTCAACTAGCGGTATTTTTCTGTCTTGTGGCAGCTAACGCCCCAGTTACCTGCCCTGGGCGGTAGTGTATGTAACGGCAGTGTACAATCCCTCACCTTGCCGCCGCTGTCCGATGAAGCATGTGAGTTTGACAGATTCTTAATTGTAGGCTGGGTAGCGTTCTTCTACCTTAGTGGAAGTCATTTCTTCTTGTTCTGCCGCTCTAAGCACAGTATTCTGCAGGCGGAGACCAGACCGCCCGTCCCGTCTTTGGCATAATTTTTCATTTTGCATGTGTTTTGTTGGCTGTCAGGTAGCCCCACCAAGATTGTCATTAGTCACTCGTTAGACTGCCACTAGTCCGAGTTACCATCTTGTGATCTGAATGCAACTCTTGGCTGCTTTTCTCTTCTTTCGCGAAAATGTTTTTGGTGTGTTCTACTCAGAGGTCGATTCCTGGAGCACCGTCTGTCAGTGGCCCTTGTGTTTTATTTTATTATTGTATTATTAAGTTACCATCATTTGTCTCACCTGTTTGGTGATCTGTTGTTTGTTTCTTTAAATTAACTTTTGCTATGCCATTCGCCGTTTGACAGTATATTTGTTAAATGTTTTATAATTGCCAGTTTGGCCTTAAAGGCCTTCAGCCGTGATTGCGGTTGCTTCGCAAAAAATTCTGATTGCGGCCACATTAAGTTGTTTTCAAAAATTATTTGCTGTCTGTATTTTATGTATGTTTGTTTATTTTTTTATAATTGCCTTTCTGGCGTTAAAGGTCTTCAGCCATGATTATGGTTTCTTGCTTTAAATTTCTAATTGCGACCGCATTGAGCTGTTTTCAAAAATAATTTGCTGTCTGTGTTTTATGTATGTTTGCTAAATGTTTTAGTAATTGCCATTTTGGGTGTTAAAGACCATCAGCCGTGATTGTGGTTACTTGCTTTAAATTTCTGATTGCAACCACAATGAGTTTTTTTCAAAAATAATTAGATGTCTGCATTTTATGTATGTTTATTTTTTCATAATTGCATTCTGGCGTTAAAGGCCTTCAGCCGTGATTGTGGTTACATGCCTTAAAAGTCTGATTGCATCCTCATTGGCTTGTTTAAAAAAATTATTTATTAAAATAAATGAGTGAAATTGCAAAGCAAACCAATAGTAATTGATTCGGGCGCCGTCCATAATCGTAATACAATCTTGCCTTCCTTAACTACCAGGTTTCAAATAATTGCTGGCGTTGGGTGTAAGTGCTACTCTGCGACGAAGAGGTTAGCACAGAAAGTCGTGCCCACTCGCATCCAACCAGGAGGAAGACTGGTTAAGAGAACAGGCTCCATTTGCTATGTTTGATTGTCTGTGGATGCAATATTAGCCTAACTAATCAGAAGAAATGAAAATACCTTTACCCAACAGCGTTTCTTGTTACAAGATTTTGTTCCTCTAACAAGAAGTCACCAAAAACTAGTAGTTTTAGAAATGACAAAATTTGCTGTCTGTACTATTATTGAATATCTATGGGATAGACAAATGAAAACAGGACAGGTAAAAAAGTAAGTAAACTGTTTATCATTTCAAAATTAATTCCCATAAATTAAAAGATTTATCTCACTGTGAAACAAGACGCTGAATTCCTACATGGAAAAATGTCACCTACGGAACCATGATCATATCCAGGCGCGCACCTTGTCATCTGACGCAGATCGACGAGCACGAATCTATTTTTTTAGAGTTTCAAAAATACTGAAACCCTTTCGGGAGAGAACGGGACTGTATGGAGGATGTCTAACGGCATTCCAGGGACACTTCTGCAGCATAGTCCAAACAATCTGTCAGGGAATTTTCCTGCAGCAGAATAACTGCCCTCCGTCAGCATTCCTGGCAGTTTAGACTTGATGTGCGCTTCAGTCATTGCAAAGTGTCCACGTACTGCTGGACATTAATTGTGGCGCCGTGTATCAGAAAGTAAATTCAAGGGTACTATCACGTCTAAACGCTGACAGACGGCGTCATTCTCTTGCAGCATAATCGCCGTCCATATTTTGCCAAGTTTATTTCGAGTAGGCCCTAGAACGTTCGTTGGGAGTCACCTACACACCCTCCAAACAGTTCCGATATCTCTGTATGCGATTTCAGTATCTTTTGGAGCTCCGAAGAAAGACGTTAGCGGCCGTCGATTTGCTTCAGCCGAAAAGGTGCACGCCTGTGTACACTCATGATTCCGCCGGCAACCGCAAACATTTTTCCATTAAAGCACTGACCGCCTTGTCTTACAGTTTGTACCAACAGTGTGTGTTACTTTTTAGATGATAACAGTTTAATTAATTTTTTTCTCATTTGTCTCCTTTTCATTTGTTGGGCCCTTACATTTACTCACGATCGAGTTTCAGGCAATTGTCCTATTCTCAAGATACAGCTCACTGTAAAGCACGTCAATGCGTACCAGAATCGCGAAGATTATTGTGTTATTATGCGCATGAATCAAGTAAAAACTGTTGACACTTGAACCAGAATGATTCTGCATTGACATATGAGCTGCTAATAGAGAAAGGCCGAAATCGCGGTCGTGAATAAATATATTTAGTAAGAGTACAGGCGCAAAATGTTGTCGCTTCTAAAATACTATGGGCAGTGGACACTAGACACCACAATATATTACATTCAGATAAGTACACAAACTGATTTCGTTATTTTATAAAATGCACGGCACACAAATACTTACTTAATTTATATATCATTCTGGTCGGCTTAGGTTATAAAACACGTTCATAAAAAAAGAATCATCAAAGTGCAGAAAGGAAAAGACCTGAAAGGTCACTATATTATTTATAATACAACAATAAAGTAATTACTTACGTCGAAAAATTATCTGCGGCCAAAATTATATATAAAAACGAAAAGTATTGTTCATTTCGTACATTACTAGTATGATATCTGCGTGACGACCAAGTAACCGAAGAGAACGAACACGAGACACACACTGACATTACAGGGCCAAAACTCTTACTGAACAATTCAAAGATGAAGGACCACGAAGGCATTACATTTGCAGCCAGGATGATTGGAACACTAATCAAACGTCTCGTATCAATTTCAAGAAGACAAAGTAATAAACATTTAAAATTAAATGATATAAGGGGTATTTTTTACCAGTTCTTATCGTTTTACATGATTTTGACTGTAATAACTTGATTACCTTTGCTGAAGTTGTTTCAGGTAGTTGGGATTACTTTTTCTGTAGATGTTTCATATATTGCGTTCAATAGTTATTGTGTTATTGGACGCTTCATTCTTCTTAAGAAATGTGAAGACGGAGTTAATACCTTTTAGCTACGTATGTTAGCAGGAACTGCATCTTTGCAGTATGGTACTTACCCCATTCAAATAACTTTGTTACATTTTACAGTAAAGACCTTACACTGTAGGCTTTATGATGACAAAGGATCTGCTGTCGTAAAGTAACAAAGTATGTAAAAAGCACTTATGTAATCTAATTTTCAGTGTTTATTACCGTGTGTTCTTCGAAATGTTCGATTGGAATACGATTTTGTTACGATATGTGTGGTTAGTGTTATCTTCATCCTGGTTGTGTTTGTAATATCTTCGTAGTCCTTCAACTTTGAATTGTTTGCTATGAGTTCTGGCCCTTTAATGCCAGTTAGCTGCTCTTCACACTGATAATATACTCGTAATGTTCGAAATGAACGATACTCTTAGTTTTGATATGCAATGTTGGCTGCAGATAAATTCTTCGACGCAAGTAATTTTTCTGTTGCTACAGTTGAAACAATCTTGTGACCTTGTAGGTCATTTACTCTCTGCATTTTCACACGATTTTTGTTTTGTATTTCCTACAGGACTATGAAAATAGTTTATGACCGAATCTTTTTTCTAGGTAATTTTTTTTAGAAAAATGTAAGTTGTAATGTTTATTCTTCTTTTCATGAAATATTTGACGGCAGGAAATTAGAAATAAAAAATGTAAGCAGAGACCGTATTCATGAAAAATTTTGTAAATCAGCTCACATTCAGATACCAGCTATGGTGACTCGACCTTCTTTTTTGAACACAGCACTCACGAACTGTCAATAAATGTGAACTACCTCTCTCATCTTCCTTCCGCTTCAGCAACACCAACCAATGCTACCAAGAACCACGTATTACTAATTTATTAATTTCTATGAAACATAAGAAGTGATTTTTCGCTTTGTTATCATATTTCATGTCCACAGAACGTGTTTACGCCCATGCAGCGTAAATCAAAATTCGTCTAAGATGCATCTCCGTGATCGCAACAGGATCGACTTCGGCCGTCTACGTTACCAATGAGCGTTATTATTCTGACTGTTACAAAAAGGAATTAAAGGGTTAGGATTGTATTCGTGTCCAGTTTCTGTTTCGTTTGGTTTCAGCTTTCGACAGAGACGCAATGTACGTTGCCAGATGCCTTTTGGCTGTGCTTTACGTTTTGGTCTACTACTTTTGCAGCGACAGTTGAAAGTTTATCCAGTAAAAGTGTCTAATAATCTAGTGAGAGTGTAAATATCCTATTACAGCGAACAATGTGTCTGCTTGGAGGTATAGAGATGTAATGACTTTTCATAAATGTATTTTTAAAATTATGGTAGTTCGCCATCGTGTAAACAGCTAAATGGGCAAAAAACTGATCTGACTAAAATAATGATCGATGTCGTTATGGATATTGATATGTGACTTCGACATGGGAGAAATAATTAAATAAATTTAGTACATTTCATCTATTAACAAGAAATATGGTGGAAGTAAAGCTGTGAGGAGAGGGCGGGGGTGAGTCGTGCTTGAGTAATTCAGTCCCACGAAAGGGAAAGGTCCCTGGTTAGATTCCAGATCGAGCACACAGTTCTGATCTGGCAGGAAGCTTTTCTATAAAGAAAATGAAAAGTCGACGGATGCTGGGGTGTCAGTACCAACGTTACTTCTTTGCCTTGTTGAGTGTCTTTTGTGACCTCCCCTCGAAATCTCTGTGGAATTTGCATGTACCGTCGCGCCTGCCGTAGGTTCGAATCTACAAACAAATTCCAAGAAAATTCGGGAAAACCATATACTTATTTTATTTCTTCATCTCGCTGGCGCCGAAAATGCATAGTTTGTAACTCGAGGATACTTGTTGTACAGCAGCTGTGGACAAAATTTTACATAATATACTTTCTTAAATGAGTCAAAGAAAGTTGAAAAATGCCGTCAGATTCAGTAATCTTCTTCGTTTATTGTTACCTCTTGCTCCAACTAAGTTTCATACACATTATACGAGGTGCATTCAAGTTCTAAGGCCTCCGATTTTTTTTCTCCGGACTGGAAAGAGATAGAAACATGCGCATTGTTTTAAAATGAGGCCGCGTTCATTGTCAATACGTCTCAGAGATGGCAGCACCGTACGGCAGATGGAATTTTACCGCCAGCGGCGAGAATGAGAACTGTTTTAATACTTAAAATGGCGACGTTTTCCTTACTTGAACAGCGTGCAATCATTCGTTTTCTGAATTTGCGTGGTGTGAAACTAATTGAAATTGATCGACAGTTGAAGGAGACATGTGGTGATGGAGATATGGATGTGTCGAAAGTGCGTTCGTGGGTGTGACAGTTTAATGAAGGCAGAACATCGTGTGACAACAAACCGAAACAACCTCGAGCTCGCACAAGCCGGTCTGACAACATAATCGAGAAAGTAGAGAGAATTGTTTTGGGGGATTGCCGAATGACTGTTGAACAGATCGCCTCCAGAGTTGGGATTTCTGTAGGTTCTGTGCACACAATCCTGCATGATGACCTGAAAATGCGAAAAGTGTCATCCAGGTGGGTGCAACGAATGCTGACGGACGACCACACGGCTGCCTGTGTGGCATGTTGCCAAGCAATGTTGACGCCCAACGACAGCATGAATGGGACTTTCTTTTCGTTGGTTGTGACAATGGATGAGATGTGGATGCAATTTTTCAATCCAGAAACAAAGCGCCAGTCAGCTCAGTGGAAGCACACAGATTCACCGCCACCAAAAAAATTTCGGGTAACCGCCAGTGCTGAAAAAACGATGGTGTCCATGTTCTGGGACAGCGAGGGCGTAATCCTTACCGATTGCGTTCGAAAGGGCACTACGGTAACAGGTGCGTCCTACGAAAATGTTCTGAAGAACAAATTCCTTCCTGCACTGCAACAAAAACATCTGGGAAGGGCTGCGCGTGTGCTGTTTCACGAAGACAACGCACCCGCACATCGAGCTAACGTTACGCAACAGTTTCTTCGTGATAACAACTTTGAAGTGATTCCTCATGCTCCCTACTAACCTGACCTGCCTCCTAGTGACTTTTGGCTTTTTCCAACAATGAAAGACGCTCTCCGTGGCCGCACATTCACCAGCCGTGCTGCTATTGCCTCAGCGATTTTCCAGTGGTTAGAACAGACTCCTAAAGAAGCCTTCGCCGCTGCCATGGAATCATAGCGTCAGGGTTGTGAAAATGTGTACGTCTGCAGGGCGATCACGTCGAGAAGTAACGCCAGTTTTATCTATGTCGGGTGAGTAGTTAATTAGAAAAAAAATCGGAGGCCTTAGAACTTGAATGCCCCTCGTAATTCAAACGTGGGTGTAAAGTTGCCCAATAATTTGATACACACCAGAATAAACAAACACGTTTTGCTCGTAACAAACCTGACAAGCAATTCTTCTCCCACTATTTTGTTTTGAAACATGACGTATCTTTCAAAAGCCTTTACAGTTTTTATATGTGGACTTAAGCTGAACAATTCCTACACTATCGGTTCGAATTATTTTAACTGCACCATCAGAGTACATGTATTCGCTAATGAAATTCGTTACAAATAATCCATCTCAATTCACAAAGAACTGTGATGTTCATACGTACAACACTAGAGGGAAAAATGACCTTTCCTTTCTGTTATTGAAGATTTCAGTTGCTCAAAAAGGAGTACATTATTCAGCAACAAAAATCTTTGATCATTTGCCCAACAACAAAGTGTCTAGCAGGTAGCAGATCAAGTTTTAAATGTAGTTTAAAATCATTTCTTTTGGACAACTCCTTTACTCCATGGACGAGTTCCTGTTTCAAAAATGGTACCTCTAAATGTAGTTGCATGTGTAGGACTAAAAATTTCTGTAATATTAATATTAGCGCTATTCATGTATATATATATATATATATATATATATATATATATATATATATATATATATATATATATATATATTGTAATCTGACTTGTTCCACATCATATCGATAAAATAATGTGGAAAATGATCTACGGAACATGACATAAATAAAGCTAAAACTAAAACTTTAATCACTAAAAAGTTATGGAAAATAGAAAGGGTGGAAATGAGATTTCTACGACCTTTGACAGGTTAGAAATCAGAAGACTATAAGAGAAAGACAGAGGTAATAAGGTGCTCCATGTTCTAGGTATAGCAGAAAAGCTCCAACTATACAAAGGAGAGGAATGGACATCAGCTACATATGATCAAACAGGGATACCAAGGATAAATTATGACTATTCACCCAAGGGTACAAGATGGGTAGGACAACCAAGAAAAAGTTTGCGATGAGGTTTAAATAGTTGATTTTTGGACAGGAAAAATGTACACAATCATTACGATGGTTTATGAAGGTCACTAATGATTATTTAAATGACCAATAGATGTTTGTGTCTTTAAAGTAATATCTCGCCTCTTGTAATGAGCACATTCTGTATAAATGTAATTTACGGTTCCTGTCTCCATCGCCCAAGTAATTTGAACAGCCAAGTAGTCTTCGATACTCTTAAACCCTGTAACCTCCCCCTCACTTATCGACCTTAATGACAGTGAAAAATTAAACCGCGTGTACCTAATGGAAATTTGGGAAAAGCAATCGTCACCGAGGTTAATTTGTCGGTAAAGAGGGAGGAAAGGGTTACATCTAAATGAAAGGAAAAATGCTAATGAAACTGGTGGAAATTAATTTTGAAATAGGGGTAAAGTTAATAAAGAAAGTAAATGTGCGGCCGTTATGTTAACAATCAACTAGCGGTAATTAGATATTTGAGATTTGGGGGAAATTACAGTCGCCAGTCCTAAGGACTATTACTATAGTAACTGAAAAATAAAGATTATTACACATATAATTAGCACTAGAAGCGTGGCAACTGAAGGTTGGCAAGTGTAGTGTGAAAACTGAAAGTTTGTCAGAAGTAATAAATTTCGCTACACTCTGACTTAATTTAGCAAAAGAATTAATAAAACCGGAAAATCGAAAGTTAATTTAGTGACTGAAGTTAATAGTGAGCTTTCTTTCTGAAGCACATCGAAATTCAGTAAAATACGGTTAGTCTTGGACTACCTCAACAATCATTTCAAAAGCTACTTGAATCTACGCAATTTAGAAATAAGGGATTTAACTTTGAACTTGAATTAAATGATTCTGAACAATTAACAATAGTAAAATTTAGTACGTACCAAGCTGAGCTGCAGTCACAGGTAAGCTAAAATACGGTAACAAAATTCGCACTCTTAATTCGTGCTTGTGTAATATAAATATTGTAGCCAGCTATGAATGCCTTAACTGAACTTTGAAATTAAAGCAGTGAAATCGAATTATATTTGAATTTCAACGACACTCGGGTTCATTTCGGAAAATGTAGGGACCCTGCTTGGCAATGCAACTGGGACAATGAGCAACAAAGGTTCATGCTAAGTTGCTGTAATTTTGTGATGCAACAATTTTAAAAGTTTGAAAAGCTGAGGTCTGCCATACAGTTCTAAATCTTTACGTGCTTCCAGTCTTCCTTGTTGGTTGATTGAAGGTTTGAAGCCGTCGATCGAGGAGGTGGCGACAGTCACTCATTGTCGTCCGTCGCTGTTGCAGAAGCTGGATGTTGGCGCGCCTTCTTCTCGACACGGTCACCAGACGAAACGGGCTCTTGATGTGCGCCAGCTAATGCTTCCCGTCCGTGACACCATGTCAGAAACTATCATTGCAAGTCGAGCGCAATTACATGCTGCCAAACCCCGAAAGCGCGGCAACTCGCGGGAGCTTCGCACAACACACCTGCTCCACTCGCTACTCCAGCCAGACTCTCTCTGCCCGCGCTCCACGTGGCAGAGTTAACACTACCAAAGATCCTACACACTTTGATTCTTCACACGACCTATCGATGTAATCGTTCGATAGCAGTTTTCCCTAGGCAAGACCCAGCGTAAAAATACAAATAATATTTACGAAACAAACCAATTATACATCGACATTAATGCATATATATACAAATAGTAAAACAATTACAATATACAAAGACACAGAAATGTTATATCTTCAGGTAACAAAATAAGAAAAAAATATTATAGTACAATAGATAGAAATAGGAGGATATGCATTTCCGGCGTTACACATGGTCCACATTGTCTGAGGATGTTCGTGTAATGTAAACAGACTCAGAAAATGTCCCAAAAAAGAAACAGCGGAAATGCATAAGCTCAAAACATCAACAAAATTTAGCATTCAGAAACAGGTATATCAAAATACGTAAATTAATAATTAATTACATAGAATACACATTTTATATAACCTTTTCATAATTAATACTCTCGGCATTAAAATCCACTTAACGCTAAACAAGGAAATAATATACAGCAGATCGACAAAAACATAAATATTGACAGCAGAATTCTTTCACATCAGCTGTCCGGGAAGAGAAACAACTCCGCCTTCCGTACTCGCAAGTACAAAGAATGCCGACAGCGGCACAAGAGCCGACAGCGACACAAGAGCCGACAGCGGCTCCACCTTGCCAGTATTGTTGCGCCCGCCTGTGCGGCACGCTTGATCTCACTCGCCCTTGTAACGGCGTTTCCAGAACGTCCGTTTCACTGAATTCTTTCGGAAAAACTCACTCCCGAGTAATCTCAAGGAGTCCATAAACACTATCACAGTGGATAACACGACACTGTCCATCATCACACGCATGTACTTGCCTGAAACTTAAAACAGCGTCTAAGTACATCGGCAATGACTAGTAAAACATACATTCATGAAATCTGACAGCTAGTTACAAAAGCATATTTACATTCCTTAATCTACTGTGACTCAGCTGTAAACTTAAACTAGCAGCTTGGATTTTTCACATGATTATTAATCAATCTCTCTTAAATCATTTAGTAAAATTAATTACTTATTAATTACAACTTCTTTAATGACCTCTAGGTCAGGCAAAAGCATCGCAACATGGCACATCCTTAAATCTTATACTCTATATTTACATACTGTACAAATTACCCTTTCTGTGGTACTAATCAATCCTTGGTTGGTACAATTTCAGGTCTACAATGTTCCGTATACCTAATAGCTTTCTAGAGCTTGGATACTCTAAGCAATAAGCATTTGTATGAGGTATACCAATGACTTTATATGGTCCATTATAAACAAACTTAAATTTAGAGATTTCATTGTCTATCTCGCTCGATTTCTCATGAGCTTTTACAAGTACTAAGTCTCCGATTGCAAACTTAGCAAAAGGCGCTTTAGCGTCATGACGACGTATGCGAGCATCGGCTTTTAGCTTCATTACTTCTCGCAAACGATCTTTTTTCACACCAATACTAATGTCAATCCGTGGAGGGAATTTGATTATCTCTTCCAATTCACTTTCTACACTATTGTCAATGAAGAGATTCCTCACATTACAGTAGTTCAAATTCATTTCTACGTCAATGTCATCCGGCCAGATAACAATGTGTATAGGCTGGTATTGCCTATGCAGACCGTCTCCTGCCTCATCAAAACCAACTACCATTGTTTTATCTAGTGACATACATGTCAAAGTTTTGCTTTCACAATTAATCACTGCACAGCACTTTAATAGCCAATCTAACCCGATAATTACTTCCGTAGTTAAGTCTGGCACGACGACAAACTCTTGTTCAAATCGTGCCCCACATATCTCGAAGTGGACAAAAATCTGTTTTGTGACCGGTTTACTGGCCTTCCCAGTAGCACCGATAATTTTCACTCCTGTTACTGGGATAACTACGATGCCGGGTCTGTCTTTCAGTAACTCATATATTTTCGCAGATACAGCACTCAATTCTGCACCGGTGTCAATCAACACGTTTAGTTGTAGGCCGTGCATATTAACAGACACCACTATCTGTCTACACTTGTCCTCGACTGTATCTTTATTTTCCCACAGTAAATCCTCGTCTATATCCAGGTCATTCCAGAAAAAACCATCCGGCTTTGATCCTAAATCCGGCTTATCTGGCGGCTTTTTCAGCCTCTGTTCACATACAGTTTTAATTTCAACACGTTTGTACTGAGGCTTAGTCTGTAGCTTCGCCTCCAATACCGAAACCTTTTCCTGTAACTCATCAACTAGTGAGTGTTGCTTTGCTATCAATTCACTAATTGTCACCTTCGTTGATTCCTCTTTAGTCAGATTGATCTCATCTGCCGATCTACCTGGAGGAATGTGCCCAGTAGTATCTGCAATTACTTCCTCTGGATCTGCGCAACCCACACTGCTACCGTCCGACCGTATAACGTCAGCTCTTACCTCATACACCCTGTAATCTATGTGCTTTTCTACCAATCGTGTCCGGATATCACTAAAATTCTCGTACTCTTTCTCCTTAATACTTTCGCAATGTTTAAACTGGAGTTTTACGTCGAATGGGTCGGCTACTTCTACCACTATAACTTTTGGTAAAGTCTGCCGGTCAGGGCCAGAACATTCCGTTACTACTTCAACATCCAACTCTTGCGGGACGAAACACGACGAATCTTACGCGTGCTCCCCATTAACATCAACTATTTCTAGTAAAGTCTGCCGGTTAGGGCCAGTACTTTCTATCATTTCACAAACACTATCTTCCTGCGGGACGAGACGCGGCAAATCCTGCCCGCGCTCTCCATAAACGCTTCTCCCATACAGGCACCTATAATCTCTTAGTTCGTCGTATAAGCGACCGAACTGCCTTAACCAGACCTCATCCCTCTCTGCATCCCCTCGCTCGATGACGGACGTTTTATCCGACATCTGATCTCCTCTCAACACTTGCGAATCATTCTTAAACTCAATCTCCAGTTCCGCTGTGGGTATTACAGCTGCCACTTTATAATCGATTTCCGGAACACTACTTAAATTGTTCTCACTGACAGTGAATGTACTTCCTACTGCCGTGTATACAGCTGATCTACTACTTGTGGGCGCACTCCTTTCTCCTAACACTGGCACACTCTCCCGCCGTTGATTATTCCATACGGAATTTTCATAACGGCGACACCTGGGTTTTCTCTTGTTATTGGGCCGCCAAAATTTCTCCACGCCCGCTCGGCCCCTCACCGGCGCGGCTAATGGTTTCCCTGTCTCGTCCCAGCAGATACGCTCCCCGGATGCTGCTGAGGCGGCTGATCACACCCTCTGGCGTTATTACTATTCTGCGAAGCCCGTATCACGCTAGTATGATACTGGTTTCCGTCATTCCTGTTATTATTTGCATTGTACCGATTGTCATTACGGCCCGAACCACTATTGTTATTGCTGCCAAGATTGCGGTACGCATTATTCCCATAGTTATCGTTGTTGTGGTACCCGTTGTTGTTACCACGGCCTCTACCACTGTCGCGATTATTGCGCCAATAGTCCTCGTCCTCAACTCTTTCCAGGAAATCATTGATTGTCCTGTAATTACTTCCTACGTATCGTTTTGTATCATCTGGAAGCTTCTTGTAGAGTTCCCAGACTATTTCGGATTCCGTGCGGCGATCACGCAAATATTCCAACTTGCGGATCCAGCCCTCACAAAACTCCTTCATCGAGCCGCGCGAATTCGCATCGAAAGGCCTCAATACGACAAATTCGCGCCAGACACTTTGCTGTTTTTGCTCTGACCAGTATTCAGCCAGAAACAAATTTTTAAACTCGTCAAAAGTCAGGTTCGTAATGTTGATGTTTAAGCCCCAACGCTTGGCATCACCAGCCAGCACATCAATAACCGCATTAATTTTTCTCTCATTAGTCCATGATCTGGGTAAAACTCTTTCACAATTTTTAATGAAATCCGTCGCCTGTATACCGCCTTTTTTCAAGGGGTCGAACCGCTCCTCTTTCGTAAACAATTCCGAACTATGTGCATAGATTGGCACATAGCTCTGATTTTCATCAAGTTTCTTTTCTAATTACGACACTCTCGTAATTACTTGCCAAGTGGTTGTCGCAAGCGTTTCTACTTCCCTTTTTATTTCTTCGCAGGTATTAGCCTGCTTCGTCACTTTGGTATCTACTTCGGATACTAAAGCCTTTAAAGTTTCCACCTTCTTTTGATCCTCTTTTTTCACTAATTGAATTTGTTCCGTCACCTTATTCTCGATGATCGGAGCAACTGATTCTCCTACACTTTTCTCAATTCTGCTAATTTCGGAATTAAAACGTGTATTTATGCTCGCAATTTCCGCCTGAACGCCTATCATTTCCTGTTTAAGATTACCGATTTCGGTATTAATCACAACAATATCTTCTTTGATTTTATCAACTTTTGTGTTAAAAACTCCAACATTGTTGTTAACAACGTTAATAGCTTTGTTCTGATTGTCTAGCATCCGTTCAATTTTTTCAGATTGAGCTTCTTGCTTGGCAGCCTGAGCTTCTTGCTTGGCAGCCTGAGCTTCTTGCTTGGCCGATTGACTCTTTATTTCCTTAATCAAAACATTCAATAAATCAGTTAAATTCCCGGAAACTACCGGTTTTACTTCCGTAGCGGCTTCCTCTTTAATTGTCCCCCCGTATTCGTCATCAAGGGATTCAGATTTTATTTTCACTTCCGATTCCGAAACATTTTCTAAAGTTTCGAATTCCATTTCTGCGCTTTGTTGCGTTTCAGCGGTCGCGTCTTTCATGCTAGCCGCCTGCCCCTGAACAATGGGTACCGCGGTGCGAGTTTCCCACTGTTCGACCGATTGTTCCGTATCCAAGTCTACCAAATTTTGGTAATTGTTGCCTTCACTCATATTAATAATTTTCAATATAAATGACAAATCTCAAATCTAATTAGGTTTCCTCCCACTACTTAAGGGACTCCGGAACGCCCTATACTTGCAATGTTAAAATAACGCTTATAAATTACATCTTTCCTCACGAAGTATTTGAGGTAGGAAGTTGAACTTTTTACAGATTATTTTTTGGAATATGGGCTACAACTTAACACAGGGATTTTACAAAATTTTAGTTCAGTTATTAAAGATGATTTTTTTTCAATTGTAATGAAAATTCACAACATTTTTTTGCAATTTCTTATTTACATATTCAAAAATATACAGTTTTTTTGGAACAAGGCTGTGTTTAATTATGCAGAAGGTACTGTGTGACATTTACTGAAAGTTTGAAACAAATATGTTTGGAAGATCCTTAGAAAACATGTAATTAGTATGAGAAAATAAAAGTTTTGGGAATCGAGTGACAAAGATTGGATTAACTTTTCAGTGCATTCCAGGTCCATAGGATGGATTATCTTCATCCTCTGCAAACTCCTCCTCCAGCTTCCTCTTGTTCCTCCTCCTGTTTACTCTTGCTTGTATTTCTAGACTCTTTACAGCCCTGTCTGCAGCCCGAAGGCATTCCTTGTCTAAAGCAAGCATCGCTCGTACCATGTTAGAACCTATCTTCATTCCCATATTCCTAAATACCTTGCACCTTACAATGTTGATATCATTGAAAGTCGCAACAGCATCATACACACCAAAGTGAAGTGTTTCTATTCCAACAAATACAGTCTTGGGGATTCTCGACCATATAACACTATTTACACTTTCATTGGGGTTTTGAGTTTTTCCGTGAATACACTTTTTCAACAGTTCAGGTGCGGCTAAGTCTCTGAAAATAGGTTAGCCACAACACATACTTCATCTCACATCACTAAAATGTACCTGATGAACACGGACGTTAATAATAACACCATTTGACAGCAGTTTAACAGCGCCACAGTGGGTCACGCCCATGTAGAACACATTTCAAAAAAAAAAAAAAAATTAAAAATAGTTGTAGTCTTCGGAATTGAATTAATTATATATCTATTAAAAGGTAATAGTCTGCAGATTCAGAAAACGCAAAAAAGTAAAAATTGAACTTTTCATGATTTTGAGCCTTTCCGGAGCCCCTTAAGTAGTTCTAAGTTCTAGGGGACTGATGACCGTAGATGTTAAGTAACGACCTGTTCGTAACCAATACTTTGTTACGAGATTTGCACAATGCAAAATTCGTGTCCAGAACAACCTCAAATCCGAAGATGGTCTTGTCACCAGGTCGCCACGTGTAACCTCCCCCTCACTTATCGACCTTAATGACAGTGAAAAATTAAACCGCGTGTACCGAGGTTAATTTGTTGGTAAAGAGGGAGGAAAGGGTTACATCTAAATGAAAGGAAAAATGCTAATGAAACTGGTGGAAATTAATTTTGAAATAGGGGTAAAGTTAATAAAGAAAGTAAATGTGCGGCCGTTATGTTAACAATCAACTAGCGGTAATTAGATATTTGAGATTTGGGGGAAATTACGGTCGCCAGTCCTAAGGACTATTACTATAGTAACTGAAAAATAAAGATTATTACACATATAATTAGCACTAGAAGCGTGGCAACTGAAGGTTGGCAAGTGTAGTGTGAAAACTGAAAGTTTGTCAGAAGTAATAAATTTCGCTACACTCTGACTTAATTTAGCAAAAGAATTAATAAAACCGGAAAATCGAAAGTTAATTTAGTGACTGAAGTTAATAGTGAGCTTTCTTTCTGAAGCACATCGAAATTCAGTAAAATACGGTTAGTCTTGGACTACCTCAACAATCGTTTCAAAAGCTACTTGAATCTACGCAATTTAGAAATAAGGGATTTAACTTTGAACTTGAATTAAATGATTCTGAACAATTAACAATAGTAAAATTTAGTACGTACCAAGCTGAGCTGCAGTCACAGGTAAGCTAAAATACGGTAACAAAATTCGCACTCTTAATTCGTGCTTGTGTAATATAAATATTGTAGCCAGCTATGAATGCCTTAACTGAACTTTGAAATTAAAGCAGTGAAATCGAATTATATTTGAATTTCAACGACACTCGGGTTCATTTTGGAAAATGTAGGGACCCTGCTTGGCAATGCAACTGGGACAATGAGCAACAAAGGTTCATGCTAAGTTGCTGTAATTTTGTGATGCAACAATTTTAAAAGTTTGAAAAGCTGAGGTCTGCCATACAGTTCTAAAACTTTACGTGCTTCCAGTCTTCCTTGTTGGTTGATTGAAGGTTTGAAGCCGTCGATCGAGGAGGTGGCGACAGTCACTCATTGTCGTCCGTCGCTGTTGCAGAAGCTGGATGTTGGCGCGCCTTCTTCTCGACACGGTCACCAGAGGAAACGGGCTCTTGATGTGCGCCAGCTAATGCTTCCCGTCCGCGACACCATGTCAGAAACTATCATCGCAAGTCGAGCGCAATTACATGCTGCCAAACCCCGAAAGCGCGGCAACTCGCGGGAGCTTCGCACAACACACCTGCTCCACTCGCTACTCCAACCAGACTCTCTGCCCGCGCTCCACGCGGCAGAGTTAACACTACCAAAGATCCTACACACTTTGATTCTTCACACGACCTATCGATGTAATCGTTCGATAGCAGTTTTCCCTAGGCAAGACCCAGCGTAAAAATACAAATAATATTTACGAAACAAACCAATTATACATCGACATTAATGCATATATATACAAATAGTAAAACAATTACAATATACAAAGACACAGAAATGTCATATATTCAGGTAACAAATATAAGGAAAACAAATTTATAGTACAATAGATAGAAATAGGAGGATATGCATTTCCGGCGTTACAACCCATCATTACATTTATATGTTTTATTTTATCAGAATTTGATTTTTCAAGTTTTAAATATGTATATATTACAACAAAAGCTCAAACATGACATTAATAACAGTATCTACGACGGTTGGAACTTAAATAGTGGCAACTATTTATTCACAAATAAAAAGAGTTATATGTTTGCACCTGTTACGGTCCTTCAAAGTAGTCACCAGCGTTGTGTAGAACCCGTTGCCAGCAATGTGGAAGGCGTAGTATAACGTTAGCAGATCCTGTTCTGTTGATGGTGGGAATGGAGCCGTCTACTGCCTGTCGAATCTCTGGAACAGTTCTGAAGCGAATGTCACGATGGGTTTCCTTCATCTTCGGAATCAAATGAAAGTCACAAGGATTTAAGTCCGGGGAGTATGGTGGATGGTACAGTACTTCCCAGTCCCATCGACCAACAGAGCAGTCACAGCTTGCGCTGTATGCGCCCGCGCATTGTCGTTCAAAATGATGGATGCGTTGCGCAGAAAGTGTCGCCGCTTCTTTCGCAAAGCTGGTGGCAGGTGATACTCCAAAAACGAACAATAATACTGTGCATTTGCGGTGTGCCGTGGAAGAACGTAATGCGTTAGGATAACACCATCACAGTCGAAGACGAGAGTCACCATAACTTTCACCATTCTGGGGCTCTGACACACTTTCGACTTTCGATGCGACCCATAATGACGCCATTCGTTGGATAGGCGTAGGCTCGTCCGATGTGGTCTATGTCTCATCCAGTGTTACGGTACGGAGTAAGAAAGCCTCTCCTTCGCGCTCATAGCGCTCCAAGTGTATCTGAGCAGCGTCGTAACGCATCCATTTCTGCATTTCCGTCAAGTCATGGGGACTCCATCGTGATGCAATTTTTCGCATGCCCAGGCGTTCTTTCAGGATGTGAAGCACACTCGTATGCGCAAATCCGGTTTCGTGGGCGAGCTCACGAATCGTATGGCGTCGACCACTCTCCACTGACGTGGAAACAGCATGCGCTTCTTCTTCAGAGACGGTAGGACGACCTGCCCGATGCATGACTGCCACAGTTTGCCGACTTTTGTTGAAGGCTTTTACCCAACGTGCCACTGTTCTGTACGGCAATACCGATTCCCCGCATGCCTTTTGAAGACCTTGATGACACTGTCGTGCTGTACGACCTCTGGCACTTTCAGTCATGATCCAACTCCGTTGTTCCTCTTTCGAAAAGATAGTGATACCGTTACGTTAAACTGTTCGCTCACAAGTGACTGTGTTTCGATTGCGCGCACGCCGGTGACGTGGGACGTGCGAGTCCACTTGCTGAGAGGTAAGATAGGTATGACAACAACGTGTGCTGTCAGCGACAATAGTAGATTCCATTGCATAGTGTCTCCACAGCAGTGTTGCCACTAATTAAGTTCCAACCTACGTATTTGAAATAAGTACGCTTCCACAATTCGATTTGAGATGCAGTTTATGTATTTAATGTATGTATTTTATTTTAGCGTAAAATGCCCCACTGCTGCTCACTCGATCTAGATATATTGGCGTGGTCTGTCTCAGGTGCTTCGCTTTCCATGCGATGAGGTGTGTACGAAAAAGTTTCCTGAAGAAACACTTGAATTATCATGCTCACGTAAGGAAGTGTACGACGCGTGTATGTCGAATATCTTCTCCTAAACTATCGGATCGATTTCAACCAAATTTGGTTGCCGTACTATATATATTGTCCGGAAAGACGTATCACTGGGGTAAGAACCATCTTGCTCCTATAGCGACGGAGATGGGTGTGAAAATCGTTGATAATCCCTAACATCTAAGCTGTCCTGCTAGAGTGAGACATTGTGCTGATAGCAAAGGAATGCGTTCCAGGGTGTATACTTGTGGGTGTCCATGGCTGAGCAGAGAGAGGTGAGATGGGGAGATGGGTAGGGAGACAGGAAGGCTGAGAGGGATAGGAAGATGTGAAAGGAGTAGATGGACATAGAGAGAGGAGAGAAGAGATGGACTGTGATTGGGAGGAGATGAACATAGAGAAGAAGAAGGAGAAGGAGGTGGACAGAGAGGGGGAAGGAGATGGAAAGAGAGAAGGGACAGGAAAAGGAAAGAGAGGGGTTAAGATGGGGTGGTGAGAGGAGGAGAAGGAGATGGACAGTGAGTGGAGGGTAGGAAGCCTGGAATAAATAAATATCTGGAAACTGCTGGGTGTTAAGATAGTGTTAAACCAAATGTTCTTTTGTATCTCTAACAATTAGGATTGGATACTAATTAGATTTGTTTGAATAATGCACTGCTGTGTACTGAAGAGATAAGGCGGGCTCTCTTATTCCTGCAGTGGACCAGAATCGAGCGTGGCGGAAAGGGGCGGCTGCTCTAACGAAGACGAGGCCGCCAGGCGTCCCCTGGCTCCGGCAGCCCGGCGCCTCTCGAGAGCGCTCCGCCTGCCGTGCGGCCACCCGCATCACGTTTCGCGCAGCAGGATCCTTGGTCTACCACTAAGGGCCTCTAAAGGACCTATTCACTTTCCAACGGCTACGTGTCTTCTGTCCCCTCAAACGACAAAAGCACCGCCATTTCCACTTAACACACTACTGACCATTAAAATTGCTACACCACGAAGATGACGTGTTACAGACGCGAAATTTAACCGACAGGAGGAACATGCTGTGATATGTAAATGATTAGCTTTTCAGAGCATTCGCACAAGATTGGCGCCGGTGGCCACACCTACAACGTGCTGACATGAGGATAGTTTCCAACCGATTTCTCATACACAAACAGCAGTTGACCGGCGTTGCCTGGTGAAGCGTTGTTGTGATGCCTTGTGTAAGGAGGAGAAATGCGTACCATCACGTTTCCAACTTTGATAAAGCTCGGATTGTAGCCTATCGCGATTGCGGTTTATCGTACCGCGACATTGCTGCTCGCGTTGGTCGAGATCCAATGACTGTTAGCAGAATATGGAATCGTTGGTTTCAGGAGGGTAATACTAAACGCCGTGCTGGATCCCAACGGCCTCGTATCACTAGCAGTTGCTGAGAAGGCTTGTTGAAGGCTTTTACCCAACGTGCCACTGTTCTGTACGGCAATACCGATTCCCCGCATGCCTTTTGAAGACCTTGATGACACTGTCGTGCTGTACGACCTCTGGCACTTTCAGTCATGATCCAACTCCGTTGTTCCTCTTTCGAAAAGAGGCATCTTATCCGCATGACTGTAACGGATCGTGCAGCCACGTCTACATCCAAGAATCAACAGATGGGGACGTTTCCAAGACAACAAACATTTGCACGAACAGTTCGACGACGTTTGCAGCAGCATTGACTACCAGCTCGGAGACCATGCCTGTGGTTACCCTTGACGCTGCATCACAGACAGGAGCGCCTGCGATGGTGTACTCAACGACGAATCTGGGTGCACGAATGGCAAAACGTCATTTTTTCGAATGAATCCAGGTTCTGATGTTCGCATCCGTATTTGGCGACATCGCGGTGAACGCACGTTGGAAGCGTGTATTCGTCATCGCCATCCTGGCGTGTCATCCGGCGTGATGGTATGGGGTGCCATTGGTTACACGTCGCGGTCATCTCTTGTTCGCATTGTCGGCACTTTGAACAGTGGACGTTACATTTCAGATGTGTTACGACCCGTGGCTCTACCCTTCGTTCGATCCCTGCGAAACCCCACATTTCAACAGGGTAATTCACGACCGCATTTTGCAGGTCGGTGCGCGGGCCTTTCTGGATACAGAAAATGTTCGACTGCTACCCGGGCCAGCACATTCTCCAGATCTCTCACCAACTGAAAACGTCTGATCAATGGTGGCCAATGGACTGGGTCGTCACAATACGCCAGTCACTATTCTTGATGAACTGTGGTATCGTGTTGAAGCTGCATGGGCAGCTGTATCTGTACACGCCATCGAAGCTCATTTTGTCTCAATGCCCAGGCGTATCAAGCCAGAGGTAGTTGTTCTGGGTACTGATTTCTCAGGATCTATGCACCCAAATTGCGTGAAAATGTAATCGAATTTCAGTTCTAGTATAATATAGTTGTCCGATGAATACCCGTTTATCATCTGCATTTCTTCTTGGTGTATCAATTTTAATGGCCAGTAGTGTACTTTATTGTTTCCACGCATACATCTACACAAGCTTACCAGTCAGAGAACTTAGACCCCCAGGAGACACCACGCTTACACCACGTGCCACCGCTTTAAACCTTGAAAATGGCCCGAGTTCGGTGAGGAAGAGTGTCCACTATCTCTTGATGTACCCCATATCAAGTGGAGCTAGTCATTGATGGTTAGAACCCGAGCAGCTACCGAGTCGTCATACGAAGAACACCCCAAAAATATCACGGAACTACCTGCGGCCCTCCAAGAATAGCGGTTTAAATGTTTCATTGGGCCGACCTCTTGCATTGTTTGAAAACTGACCAAATGGCGATTTGTTCGACACATTACTCGCCTCTAGTCAGTCACTGTTGGATGTCTGTCCTGTTTACCCGAATGAAGACGTTCAGCTTCGTGTGCCATTGTCAGCAATGGCGTTTCACAAGGTAACAGGCTCCTAGTGTCCACTGCATGCGTTTCTCTTCTTAAAGTGACGAACCTGCCTTCACTGACGGTAGCAGTTCCTGTCGGATTTGAATCAGACTGTTACTTGCGAGTTGTCACTCACGTCACCGGTCCCTACCGTTTACGAACTTTTTACAAACACTATTCTTACGCCTTGTTACATGGCTACTAGTGGAACAGAATTATTGATAAAAAATTTTGACAGTCCGCGTCCATACACCAGCAAAACAGGAAACTTCGTCCATGACGTGGTCCTGGGCACGTCCAAACATGGTACCTGTCACGTCTACAAATCGATCCACTTTATTGTGCTCAATCCATAGCACCGAACGGCATATACGTTCCACTTAACACAGCTACCGTGAGTTCACAGTTCCCAAATTATCCTTCTTCGGTGTTATTCTTCGCATAAAGATGTCGACAATAAGTGTCCCTACACTTGTAGGTTCGCATGACGGCCTGGTACTTTTCCTAGAACAAATATGACGCTTCGAAAGGACCATTGTAATTTTTTAAGTGAATAATATTTTTTTATTCGGGCTCTAAAATTCACTGCTCAGTGTGCGGCAGTGTGTGCTTCACACCAGTGTTATTCTATCAGATTCCATTCGTTAATAGGACAAAAGAAAATGGCTGTCCATATGCCTCCGTACACGCCCTTATCTCTCTTATCTTTTTCTAATAATCCCTCGGAGCGACGTGGAGCAGTGGTTATGACCATGGATTCGCCTTCGGGAACATGCCGTTTCAAATCCCCGTCAAGCATGCACATTTAGATTTTCCATAGTTTTCCTGTATCGCTTAAGGCAAACGCCAGGATGTTCCTTCGAAAGAGAACGGCCGCTTTCCTTCCCCATCCTCCCATATGCTTAGCTTCTGCTCCGTCTCTAATGACCAAGTTGTCGACGGAACGCTACCCCACCACTTTGTACACATTGCACTCAAGTCTTAACTGTCCGCCACTTCCTGATGGTATGTCCATTTTTTAACCTTTTACGTTCCAATTTGGGTTTGCCGTTTAACTTATCGGCCATTTTAGCAAATGACGCGCGGGCTGTCGACCTTGTCTTACTTCAATACGGCGAAGGCCATTTAATTTTTACTTTTGGACCTCCGTTTCTGTATGGTGTTTTTTTTTAGCCCTTTTCCCACGTGCCTGTTTTTAGCTGTGCCCTATTATGTTAATTGGGACTGACGTATAGTCGTTTTTAACTCCTGCCTGTCTTCGTGTTCTATAGTTTTGTCTTGGGCGTGTGTGACCCCAGTTGGTTTTGCGTCCTAAAGTAAAAGAAAAAAAAAACTAATCTTCCTTTCATCTGAATATTCCCTACACGCGATATACGATCATGGCCCCATAATGGTCACACAGCCGTCTTCCAGTACCGGATCTCCGAATTTAGCCAACGGGATTTCATGCGAATAATGTAGTTTTTCTTCCACGGATTCCCATTTAACTTCCTCAAGCATTTCTGTCACACATTCACATCGGTTATACCAAATTCTTACGATCCTATCACCGGTTCCGTGAATTAATTCCATGTCTGTTGTCAGCCCTCATTAATAAGTAATCCAAACATCTGTTCAGACATCGGGTAATGACTTCCATGGTACCAGAGGGAGCTGCAGAGGGTAAAAACTGTAAAGGAAAATAGAGATTGCAGTATATCCAGCGAATAATTGAGAACTTGGTTTGGAGTGGTTGGGAGTGATATTGTGAGATGAAACGATTGGCACTGGAGGAGAATTCGTGGTGGGCTGCATCAAAACAGAGTCTGAAGACTGATAACTCAAGAAAAAAAAATATTTACGTGTATGGTTACCTGTTATTCGTATTCTAACAAGTCTTGAGGAACGGAAGTGAAATACAGATTAAAAAGTGGTATGCTATGGTAAAAAGACGTAGTGCTTTTCGTATCTTTGTAACGAACAAACATACAATAAAAGGGACATGCTATTTAATGTCCCCCTGGAAGCTAAATAACATCTGATTGATACATTTTATATTCTGTTTCTGGACAAACATTAATTTGGGGTCGGGGTGTTCAAGGTAAATGGGAAATTCTGTTTACCTGACAAGAGGTTGAGTAATACACTATCCACTGTAGACAACGACCTGAAGGTCTTCAAGTACTTATAACCTTTAATTCATTCATTACACAAATAAACTGACGATGACCAATTTTAATTTAGTATCTACAGTAGGCACTAAAATTAGTTTCTTAAGTGGTTATTGCAAAGCCACGGATTAAAATAAGAATCAAATATAACGCTGTCACTACTTAAAAAGAAGATAAATAAATATGTAAAACACACACAAACAAGCGCGCGCGCGCGCGCGTATAAGCAGAGAGAGAGTGAGAGACTTGTTGAACAAGCGCAGATTGTTCGATGCAAAGCGCCTCTACAGTAACTGAGTAACGGTCGACAATTTACATAATGAAGTAGAGCAGCCTCTGGTGTAGAAGACGGTCCTATGGGCCACATGAGGTTCCCAGTACGAGCCTATGGGTTAATTCAAGCTGGCAGTGGTGTAGCCTTAAATTTTACACGTGTGGGGTGGAGTACACTCCATGTAGTTTCCATATATATTCTGGATATTTCCACTCTGAAATGTACATTGTATAATTTTTATTCTCAGTTAGTACAACAAATAAAAATAAATTACAATTGTTACATTTCAATTACAATTGTTTAATTTCATATTGCCCCTTATAAACAGATGATTCCTCATTCCTTTTTACATTAGACATATAAATCATATCTGATACTTGAACATTTGATACAGTTGCTCCAGGGTAATGTGTCTCTAGACCATCTGCATACACTGAACATTCTGTAATAACTTCAAACAACATTTGAGTATCAGTATATTTTGTAACATCACTATTTAAACTGCTTGTGCTTAAAGCATATGTAGGATTAATGCCTACATGAAGGCTCGGTTGAACATTTGTATCATGAAGTCTAATATTATACCCCACAGAAGCAATATCAGCTTTTTCTATTAAATTATTATATCCCGATGCTTCCGCATTTGTCACTGGAGTAACAGCTCCTACTAATTGTTCTTCCATTCTTGCTGGTTCAAAAGGGGTTAAAGAAAAACTATCACATGACATAAAAGGATTACAGTGCTTATCAGCATTAATATTATACCTTTGAATTACATTTTGAGCAGTACTTGTAATAGGAAAAATATCAACATTGGCTACTTTTGGAATTTTGAGAAAACCCAAGTTATTACTATAAGTTAATTTATTGTACAGGGTGTTCCATTTATCTTGACCATCCAAAATAGCTGTTTGTCCAGATGCAAATTACAAAATGTTTCAAGCAAATGTTCTTCAGCCGTCAGGGGAACATCAATCAGCATGATTACCTTCGTTGCAACTTTCTTTTTTTACAAAGATATGAACAGCGGTATGACTTTTTTAAATGGCACCCTGTATTTTTTATTCGGTAATTCATTTCCTCTCCTAAAGATCCATTCAAAAATGTATCACAGTGTACGATTCAATGAAACAAAACGTTATTAATTACATAACACAACACTGACGTTCACGCTCCCAGCGCTTAGTGCAAGTACTCGGGGTAATAGAACACATCCACGTTCTGGCGTTGATAGAGGGCAAATACAAACATAAGAAGAATGCACACACGACGTTCCGTAAACGATCGTCAGTCGAAAAGTTGTGTGAGTAGAATGTACACTAACGAAGAGAAGGTAGAAATGCTACACATCTATGGGGGACGTAAGTCAGCAGAACAGTAATTGCAATACTGTTTTCTCATGTACGGTTACATTTAGTACAGTAGTTTAGTCCTTCTAAATACTTTTGTGTAGAGCAGGCATACAGTAAAGGCTGTCCTTCCTACAAACTGAATCGACATAACGATTCTTTTATTGTTATTGAAGGTAGGTGAAGTGCTACGCAGGCAGCGGTACTGTACAGGGAGACGAAGCGGCCGAAGTTACTGTTCTCGCTTCCGTTGCTGTGAATCCACTTGTGAGCACACGACAGCTTGAACACGAGATCGGCCTTCTAAAACCAGTGTACGTCGTATTCTTACACGTCACCTGTTCCATCCTTACCATGTACACGTACACCAAGAATTGCATGGGAATGATTTCCAGAATCATGTACAGTTCTATCAGTGGGCACAGAAGCAAATCCTCGCCAACCCTAACTTCTTCTCCAATGTCCTATTTACCCATGAATGTTCCTTCTTAAACCAAGGACAGATAAATACAAGGAACGTGTATCAATGCAGAGTTAAGGTCTGGTGTGGGATGCTTGGCACTACAATTATTGGCCCTTATTTCATCAGTTGAAGCCTAAACGGCACAGCGTATGCCAACTTCCTCAGTCGAATTCTTCCTCCTCATCTCAATGAAGTGCCGCTAAGAACCAGAATGCTTATGTGGTATCGACACGATGCATGTCCAATGCACGTCCTGTCCTGAACCGAAGGTATCCTGCCAGATGGATTGGTCGAGGAACTACGGTTACTTGGCCTGCTAGGTCTCCTGATTTAAGTCCTCTGCATTGTTTCCTTTGGGGACGCATTAAAGACGTTGTCTATCGCGATATTCCAACAACTCCAGAGGACATGCAGGAACGTATCGTGCATGCTTGTAATTCTCTCCAGCAGGCAACACTGGAAGCAGTAAATAATTCATTCATTCAACGAGTGCACTACTGTATCAGTGTCCAGGGTCACCACTTTGAGCCCCTTTCAATATTATACTCCTGGGCAATGGTACAGGAGAGTCAAGGTCAATTTTGTGTTATGTTTTTACTTGGTTTCCATTTGTTTTCTGACAATCCCAGCAAGTGGACAAGTTTGTGATCCTGGGCTCGAAGTTAATGTTGTGTTATGTAATTAATAACGTTGTGTTTCAGTGAATGGTAGACTGTGATACATTTTTGAATAGGTATTTAAGGTAGGAAATGAATTACCGAATAAAAAATACAGGGTGCCATTTAAAAAAAATCATGCCGCTGTTCATATCTTTGTAAAAAACAAAGCTACAACGAGGGCAATCATGCTGATTGATGTCCCCCTGACGGCTGCAGAACATCTGCTTGAAACATTTTGTAAGTTGCATCTGGAGAAACAGTTATTTAGGGTGGTCAAGATAAATCTGACAGCCTGTATATTATTAAAATGAGTCACAAGAATAAAATGGAGTTTTACTTTTTAATTATTAATTATATTCCAGTTACTTTTGTATTGAAAGAAATATTTTATCTATAGACAGTACCACAACACACTCATTCCAAAAAATTTATCATGATTTATCATCTAATTTCTTCTTACTGACTCAGTTCTTTTCTCACTTTAGTCGTTTCATCTTTCCCAAGGTAAGTATTACTGACATCATCGTCATTTTCCTCTCCTCCCTGCCCTGATGCGTCATTATCGCTGACGGTAAAACATCTTCTTCATTTCCACCATCGGATTCAACTGGTCCCTCATCAAGTGCGTCACCAGTCAATGGTCGCAATTTGGTCCCCTTTGTAAACATAAGAATTCAAGTAAAAAATATTCGTTCTTAAATATTGAATCAAATATCATATGTAAAATACGCAAAAAATGCAATGAAATAGCTACCTTTACTTTTCCGTCTTGTGATACGAGGCTTGTGTGTTGGGTTTCACGAAACCCAGCAAGCTTAAACTTGTGTCAACGGCACCTCACGAAACCCTATGCATTATTAAACCTATAAAACATACTCGTACCACTTACCTTGAATTAAAAAGTAATTTGATGGTCCATCTAGCAATTGACTACAGAAATTCGTCACAAGGGGATAAGACTCCCCCACGCGCCACTGTAAGGTTAATAGAAAATAGTGACGAGTAATTGGTTTCCGAGAAGCGCAAAACTCATAACTGCTGTATCTTTATGTACCATTTTCATAGTACAGTCAGAGATGATGTATCTTTGCGTCCAACAGGGCAGTTTTAGTGAAAAACAAGGTGTCGGAGAATATCTCCTCATACTTAGAACTGTCGTACAGTTCATTCCAAAATGTGCAAGCAACTATCAGCTTCTAATAGAACATAATAACCACGGCTTGACAAAACAGGCTACCCAGAGAACACCAAAGTCTAACATCACACCCTTGTACTGTATATCGCGTTCAGCCTGCAGCGTTTCTTTGCCCGTCAGTCCATCCGGACTTTCACAATTCACACTAAAACCAAACTCCGTCCGAACAGGCCTTGGAAGGACCAACGGAACCGACCCTCTGCCGTGTCGACGTCAGACCACAGGCGTCACTTGATGCAGATGTGGAGGGGCAGGAGTTCTGCACACCGCTCTCTCGGCCGTATGTCAGTTTACGAGACTAGAGCCGCTACTTCGCAGTCAATCATTTCCTCAGTTTGCCTCACAAGGCAGACTGGATGGTCACCCATCCAAGTGCTAGCCCAGCCCGACAGCGCTTAACTTCTGTGATCTGACGGGAACCGGTGTTAACCACCGCGGCAAGGCCGTTGGCTCAAAATTTATATAGCAGATAAAAAAATGGATACGGTCTTCGTTCGTGGTGAATGTCGTCAACAGTATGTATGCAAAAAGATATCCTGATGTGGCCAAATCCTCGTGACGCGTCTTTGCAAAAATTATAAAAAATAATCAAGAAACTGAAGGTGTCAAGAAGTAGATACACCAACTATAAAGAATAATTAAGAGAAATACAAATAACATATCAAAAATTATGAAAGTGGATATGGATCTAGGGCAGTGTGGTCAATCAAAGGAGTGATCTGCGGATACTGTATTCCAGCGAAATTTAATCCCTCCAAATATCGCTCTATCAAAAACTGCATGGTAGGCACTCCAAAAATCCGTTACAAAAAAATGGCTCTGAGGACTATGGGACTTAACATCTGACGTCATCAGTCCCCTAGAACTTAGAACTACTTAAACCTAACTAACCTGAGGATATCACACACATCCATGCCCGAGGCAGGATTCGAACCTGCGACCATACCGGTCGCACGGTTCCAGACTGAAGGGGCAGGCAGTGTTACAGTTCTTCGCATGATGAATAGGATAACTGAAAAGTCATACTGCGTTTCTCTGCACGAGCTTGTTTACTGATGGAGCACTGTTTAAAAACTATGGGCAAATCGATCTTCGCAATATGCACCACTCGTCGGTTGCAAATCCACTCTGGTTGAGAGAAGTGGACAAACCACGACCTTAATCTGTCAACGTGTGTTCTGGACTTTCCAAGAATCGCCATCATTTGTCCATATTTCATTGATGGGACTCTATAAAGCCACAAGTATCTACAAGTATTTAGCGCCGCAGTTACTGGAAATCATCCTACTGCAGAAAAGGCAATCTAAGTGGTATCAACATAATGCACGTTCCACCCATTTCTCACAGGTGACTATACCAGAAGATGTTGATATGGTTGGATTGATCCTACGGAACACGTAAAGTGGCCTGCAGGCTCCTGAACACCTCTGAACTTCAAATTGTGGGTAAGATTTAAGAAGAACTTAGTCTACAAAGAACCACGAACGATTTCTAAAGATATGAAATACCGCACAATACACCCTGCGCTGCGAAGGGTCCTGACGAAATTGAATATTCATCTATTGACTATCAGGAACAGCTTTGTAGCATGTACCAATTCTCAAGATCAACATTTTGCGTACAAAACATGACACAATAATAAACAAACGAATCGTAACTGTGTTAAGTGTTTGACTGCATTTTATACAAGGAGGCAGACAGAACTTTTCTAGAAGACGAGACAGAGCTTTGCTGCTCTGTCACGTTATGACTGATCAAGTTACACATATACTGTATCACGTCACTGAAGTCCCCTTCGCCGCGCGGGATTAGCCGAGCGGTCTGAGGAGCTGGCGTCATGGGCTGTGCGGCTGGTCCGTGCGGAGGTTCGAGTCCTCCCTCGGGCATGGGTGTGTGTGTTTGTCCTTAGGATAATTTAGGTTAAGTAGTGTGTAAGCTTAGGGACTGATGACCTTAGCAGTTAAGTCCCATAAGATTTCACACACATTTAAACATTTTGAAATCCCCTTCAATGGCTCTTTGCAATACTATAAGTAGTGCGCGTAGCTCCTCTGAAAACCGGTCCCTGGTTCGATCCCGGGTTTCGGCACCAAACTCTTATGTCGTGAATCACAGTAGAGCAGCGATTAGCAGTCCAACAACTTTATTTCATAGTCACAGAACATACAATATAACAAGTCAAAGATACATTGTCCTAAGAGTAAACAAACAGTCTCTCACTTGCGAGAAGTACATCACTCTGTGACAACGTTAAATGTTGCCTACCTACGCAAGAAAATTGCGCATTATCCATTATAGTAGCGTAACTTATAGAGATGAACAGAATTTGGACTTTTAGGGAGCATATGAAATGTAGTAGTTCAGATGCTAATAATTCTTACAATGGTATCATTAATTATGACAATGATGAATCTACAAAACAAAAATACTATTTTTTTCTTACGATACCGAAAAAAATCGGATTCACTGATATGGTGCGGCCACTACGATTCTGTATCTTTGCTAACTTCACCTCGAAAAAAAAAATGGTTCAAATGCCTCTGAGCACTATGGGACTTAACTGCTGAGGTCATCAGTCCTCTAGAACTTAGAACTACTTAAACCTAACTAACCTAAGGACATCACACACATCCATGCCCGAGGCAGGATTCGAATCTGCGACCGTAGCAGTCGCGCGGTTCCAGACTGTAGCTCCTAGAACCGCTCGGCCACTCCGGCCGGCTTACCTCGAAGGAGTGCACCTTTGGGAAGTTCAGTTTCTGCTCGCACCGTGGTCAAATGCGAGGTTGCCTCAGGCCGTTGCAGGTGCCGAAAGACTTCCCGGGGATCGCACGTAAGGCCTTCCCAGTTAGTCTGACAAACAGGTTCCAGGTGATATCTGTGTAACTCATTCAGATACAGTGCCTTGCCCTGTTTCAGAGGAAACCTCTCAGCATGTAAGGTCCGGGAAATCACTGGGTTTATTGGTAGTCGGGAGCTCCAATTTTACGTGCGTTATGGTGCTTCTTAGGGACGTGAATGCCAAGAAGGGGAAGAAAGCCAGTGTGCACTCCAAGTGTGTACTGTGCATACAGGGTGGAGTCAATCCAGTCGTGGAACGAGTCCTTCCGGATGCCATGGGGAACACTGTGTGCAACCAATTGCAGGTGGTGGCTCAAGTCGGTACCAATGGTGTATGTCGCTTTAGTTGGGAAGAGATTCTCTCTGGTTTCGAGCGGCTATAAGAAGTGGTAGAGACTGCCAGTCTTGCTTGCAAGATGAAAGCTGAACTCACAATTTGCAGCATAGTCGACAGGACCTACTGCGGACCTCTGGTACAGAGCCAAATTGACAGTCTGAATCAGACGGTTCTGTGACCGTGTACGTTGCAGGGGTCCGCCGCTCGTGGTCTCGCGGTAGCGTTCTCGCTTCCCGAGCACGGGGTCCCGGGTTCGATTCCCGGCGGGGTCAGGGATTTTCACCTGCCTCGAGATGACTGGGTGTTTGTGTTGTCCTCATCATTTCATCATCATCCAGAAAAGTGGCGCAATTGGACTGAGCAAAGATTGGGTAATTGTACGGGCGCTGATAACCACGCTGTTGAGCGCCCCACACCCCAAACATCATCATCATCATCATCACGTTGCAGGTTACTCAACTTCCGCCACAGGATGGTTGGGGTTCGGGTTCCGCTGAGTAGGTCAGGTGTCCACTACACGCAGGAGGCGGCTACGGGGTTAGCAGCGTCTTTGTGGCTTGGACTGGGCGGTTTTTTTAGGTTAGAGTGTCTCGGGAAAACACAAAAAGGGCTTCAATCTCAGAGGGTGCAGGTTGAACACAGGAAGAATGGAGATACAGGAACCATGGTACACGAGTTGTAAATGGTCGTAGATGTGTAAGAAAAGTACCAGAGCTCCAAGCGCTAACAGAAAGCACTGATGCTCATACCTTTATAGTTACTGAAAGCTGGAGATAAAATCAGCCGAAATTTTGCGAAGAACCTAACGGTGTTCGGAAAGGATAGGCTAAACATAGTTAGCGGTGAAATGTTTGTTACTGTTAGAAGCAGTTTACCTCGGAACGAAATTGAAGTAGATAGTTCCTTTGAGTTAGTATGGGCAGAGGTCATTCTTGGCAACTGGAATAAAATAATAATTGGATCCTCTGAATGACCTCCCAACTCGGATGATACAATTGCTGTAAGATTTGTAGTCTACCGTCTAATTTTAAACACGTACCCAACTCATACAGCTTAATGAACCTCGATTTGTTGGCGAAGATACATTTTTAAAGTAGGAGGTTCGAATAAAACATCATACGTAATAGTGCTAAACGCATTGTATAAAAATTATTTCGTTCAGTTAGTTCATGCGGCCTAGCGAAGAGTAAACGGTTGTGAAAATACACTTAACCTCTTAGCAACAAATAATCCTGAGCTAATAACGATCGTCAAAACGGATGCAGGAAATAGTGAACACAGGGCTGTCATAGTGAGCCTGAAAATGGAAACCCCCAAATTCCCCAAAAATGTACGAAAAAAGCACCTGTTCAAAGAAATAGATGAACATTCGCTGGATGACTCGCTGAGAGACAATTTCCACTCCTTCCAAATTAACTATATGTGTATATACCATGTGTGACGTGAATTTAGAGAAATAGTATAGACAGCAGTTGACAGATTTATACGAAATAAACTAACAAAAGACAGAGTTGATCCCCGATGGTACTCAAAATGGGTCAGAACACTGTTTGAGAAACAACGAAAAAAGCATACCAAATTTAAACGCACGCAAAATTTCCAAGATTGGCGAGCTGTTACAGAACTTCGAAAATTAGTGCGGACTTCAGTGCAACATGTTTGTAATCGTTTTCACAGTGAAACTTTGTCTCGAAACTAGCAGAACGTCCAAAGTATGCTAGCGGCAACATACAATCATTGCCTTCTCTGCGTGGTAGCAATTGAAATACTGTCGACGACAGTGGTGCCTAAGGAGTGTTACTACACACAGCCTTTCGAAGTTCCTTCACCAAAAGAATACAAAATATATATTCCAGAATTCGAATCAAGAACAGCAGCCAACGTAAGTAACTTAGAAATAGATATAATCGGAGTAGTGAATCAACTTAAATCATTTAATAACAGGATGTCTTCCGGTCCAGACTGTATACCAATTAGGTTCCTTTCAGAGTATTCTGATGCACTAGCTCCATGCTTATCAATCACATACAACCGCTCGCTTGACTAAAGATCCGTACCCAAAGACAGGAAAGTTGTACAAATCACACCAGCATTCAACAAAGGTAGTAGTAGTGATCCCATATCGTTAACATCGATATGCAGCAGGATTTTGGAGCATATGTTGTTTTCGAACTTTATGAATTACCTCGAAGAGAACAGTCTATTAATACACAGTCAACTCAGATTTAGAAAACATAGCTTCAGTGAAACACAACTAGCTCTTTGGTCAAACGAAGTGTTGAGTGCCATTGACAAGGGATTTCAAATTGATTCCGTAAGGCTTTTCACACTCTATCACACAAACGACTTGTACTGAGATTGTGTGCTTATGGAATATAGTCTCAATCATGTGACTGGATTCGTGATCTGTCATAGGGGCCACAGTTCGTAGTATTTGACGGAAAGTCATGGAGTAAAGCCAAAGTGATTTCTGGCGTTCCCAACGGTAGTGTTTCAGGCCCTCTGCTGTTCCTTATCTACATAAATTTTTTAGGAGACAATGTGGGCAGGCGTCTTAGGCTGCTTGCAGATGATGCTGTCGTTTATCATCTAGTAAAATCATCAGAAGATCAAAGCAAATTGCAAAACGATTTGGAAGAGGTATCTGCGTGGTGCGAAAATTGGCGATTGACGTAAAATAATAAAAAGTGTGAGGTCATCTACATTAATTGTACAATGAATCCATTACACGTCGGTTACGCGATGAAGCCAGCCAAATCTAAAGGCCGTAAATTCAACTAAATATCTAAGAACTACATTTACGAGTAACTTAAATAGGAAAGAACACACAGAAAATGTTGTGGAGAAGGCAAACCAAAGACTGTGTTGTATTGGAAGAACAATTAGAAAAAGTAACAGATTTACTAAAGAGAATTCCTACACTATGCTTGTCCGTCCTGTTTTGGTGTACTGCTGCCCTGTCTGGTATTCTTACCAGATAGGGTTAACGGAGTACATCGAGAAAGTTCAGAGAAGGGGAGCATGTTTGTACTATCGCGAATTAGGGGAGAGAATGTCACTGACACGATACAGCAGTTGTGGGAATCATTAAAACAAAGGCGTTTTTCGTTGCGACGGAATCTTCTCAATAAATTTCAATCACCAACTTTCTCCTCCGAATGTGAAAATACGATGCTGATGCCGACTTACTTAGGGAGAAGCGATCATCATTACAAAATAAGGAAAATCAGAGCTCGCACGGACAGATATAGGTTTTCGTTTTTCCCGCGCGCCGTTCACGACTGGAATTATAGAAAATTATTGTAAAAGTGGTTCGATGAACCCTCTGCTAGGCGCTTGAGTGTGATTTGCGGAGTATCCGTGTAGATGCAGATCTGAATGAAATGCTTACATACAATGCTCTCCATGATTGTATATATTCCAAATTTTCTCCTACTTTTTTTGTCTTCTTCGGCTTCCACTGGATACCATGATAGTTATTCGTGGATGTTTGAACATACGTTCTCTCACCCTGTCCATCTATTGTTTCTCCGTATAATCCTTTTCTCGCTTATTCTGAGGAAAACTTCGTTCTTTGGTAGTCCACTTAATTTTCAGTACCCTATTGCAACATGCAATTTAAACGCTGCGATTGTTTCTTCCATTTTCCCAAATTCATCTTCTCATTATTTTCTTTCTGAAATTAAAGCCACTGTTTGATACCTGTAAACTTCTTTCGGCGAGGACAGATCTCTTTTTCTGTGCTTGTGTGCTTCGTTCGCTTTGTTTTATTTTTTTTTAAGAGGCAACAGAATTTCTTCATTTTGTCTATTAAGGGCTCTTAGATTCTAATGGTAAGTTTTGTGTTTATTATTTTCATTTCCCTTGCTACTCAAGGTTACTGTGCTTCTTTCTCTTATTCTTCATCCATGTTATCTTGGAGTACAATAATTTTTCCGTTTAACACCTGCTGTAATTCAACTGTGTTTTCTCAGAGAAAATCAATGTATTCACAAAATCTTATCGTCGATGTATTGTCATGTGACATAGTTATATTAGAAGTCATGGAATGATTTTGTTACCACCGATAGTCTTCGGCTTTGAACAACATGCGAATATGGTATTCTCTGAATTTAATACCAAGAATGAAAGAGTAACAATAAGAATATAGCTACTAGCTGAGGAATAAGAACGAAAATATGACTCTGATTACTGTGCATGACGTTTCTGATCATAAAGAGAAAGATATTTGTGAATTTTTATGATAAATTACATTTGATTTTTTATAGCAGTTGATGTTTTATGTGTCATAATTAATTTTATCTCACAAGCCGCTAAAGTAGTTATGCAAGAATTTTCAGAAATCTTATAAAATATTTAAAGCTGCCACTGTACTAGGATTAAGTCAAGAACTGGCTTATTATTTGAATCAGAGAGAGTTACATGAAATTTTACCTAATTCAAGACTACTACACTTAAAATGTCATAAATATTATACCAACAAGAATGAAGTACTAATTCTATTTCAGTGAGCTAACAATGCATGCTGAAAACTGCTGTCAAAATTTCAAAGTTGTAGCCGCAACATTATCAGAGAGAAACGTACATAAAGTTAGTAAATTTAACATTAACGAGATGAGGCGTCCGATTACACATGAAGGATTGCTGGAGCTGGAAATGGAAAGTAGAAGTCTATCTCAGGAAAATGTACTCGTTGGCATTACAGACCACTGAAAATTCATTCCGAGCCCTTATTTCATGTCTGCTGAGTTTCAAGAAATCCAGTCGATTCTGATACAAATTTTTCATTATTGGCAGTAGCAGCCAATTCAAAAACAGTTAATAAATGAAATAATTTTAGTATCAAAGCTACTTAATTTCCTAATAACTACGACATAATCAAATCAAGAAGAATGTAGTTTGGTTCCATCTCACACGGCGTTATTTCCCGAAATTTGTAAAAGACGAACACGGAGAGGAGCAACTGTTTTGTCACAATATTTCCATTATTCAAAGCCGCAATAAACTTGCATATGAGTTTGCAGTTTACTCTGAATCAGATGACTGTTTTTCGTGCGTTCCTCGCCATTCAGTGTGCAAACTCAAAATAAAGGATACCGGCAATAGATGGAGCGGCTGCGTCAATACGTTTTCTCTGCACTCAACAGAAAACATCAATCACCGAACACAGCGGAACACTGGAAGCTGCGTGTCACGATTGTGATCTTGTGTGGAACAGACGAAGTTGCTGGTTATGTTCATTTATACCCACACGGAATGCCGTCCTGACGAAAGCACGCGCCAAAACCCTTAGTGGTGTATAACCTGCTGTGAGTATCGACACTTGTATTCGAGGACCATTTAACGTCTTCTGAATGTCATTGCTCGCTATTTTATTTCCTGGTTAGACATTAAAGTAGTACAGCGACGTTCATAAGACGGCAAATAGCGATAACAATAGATAAATGTTGTCCATAAACACTGAAAATTTCGTTGCTGAGTACGTAATTATAACATTAACAACACTCAAACACTCAACAATCATAACAATTAAAAAATCAAGGACGATGAGGAGCTTCCAAAAGCCGCATAGCTGTATGAAGCTGCGTTATTCGCGACTACCTGTTTCACCAGATCTTTTCAGGCCTGGCTCATTCAACAGTTATGCTTTTACAGTTTGACAAGTGTCTTTTTGGTGTACTCCATTTAATGACAACCCACCAACCCACCAAGGTGGACAACTTTCCGAAATTTGGGTCTCCGTAATTGTCCGTCAACAGTATGGAAATTTAAACATTATAAACCTGAAGATGAGTCTGTACTGACATGAAACTTGTTTTGGAAACACCTCATCATTCGTGACTTTTTAATTTTTACAACTCTAATGATAATTTCAATGGTTATTGAGTGTTCAGTATTGTTACTATTATTTAGAATGTTTCAGAGCGGTGCTTGTCCACCCGAGAAGGTTGTCTGTATGTGATTATACCCAAGCCTACTATTGATTGTTCAGGACCTGGACAAAAATATGGGAATACGGTGAGACATACATGCTTGAACATAAATGCAGATAGTACCCAAGACTTCAGGTTACAATGTTGTATTTCATCACGAACGGCACCTGTGAATATGTCCGCAATATGTTGTAAGTGTCAGCCATGGTCGGAACAGTGTTCCGTGTAGTTACGAATGCATTATGTCGGAGCTAAGTGAATTCTAACGTGGGCAAATTGTATGTGCTCATATGGTGGGTGCTTCCGTAACCAAGGTAGCCGAGGTGTTTGGTGTTTCAGGAGGCATCAGATCAAAGATTTATCCCTCGTACAAGGAAAGCAGTCTTGCATATGCGGATGACTTAGTTGTGATGGCAGATTCGATTGAAAGTTTGCAAAGTAATATTTCAGAGCTAGATCAGAAATGTGAGGACTATGGTATGAAGATTAGCATCTCCAAAACGAAAGTAATGTCAGTGGGAAAGAAATATAAACGGATTGCGTGCCAAATAGGAGGAACAAAGTTAGAACAGGTGGACGGTTTCAAGTACTTAGGATGCATATTCTCACAGGATGGCAACATAGTGAAAGAACTGGAAGCGAGGGGTAGCAAAGCTAATGTAGTGAGCGCTCAGCTACGATCTGCTCTCTTCTGCAAGAAGGAAGTCAGTACCAAGACTAAGTTATCTGTGCACCGTTCAATCTTTCGACCAACTTTGTTGTATGGGAGCGAAAGCTGGGTGGATTCAGGTTACCTTATCAACAAGGTTGAGGTTACGGATATGAAAGTGGCTAGGATGATTGCAGGTACTAGTAGATGGGAACAATGGCAGGAGGGTGTCCACAATGAGGAAATCAAAGAAAAACTGGGAATGAACTCTATAGATGTAGCAGTCAGGGCGAACAGGCTTAGATGGTGGGGTCATGTTACACGCATGGGAGAAGCAAGGTTACCCAAGAGACTCATGGATTCAGCAGTAGAGGGTAGGAGGAGTCGGGGCAGACCGAGGAGAAGGTACCTGGATTCGGTTAAGAATGATTTTGAAGTAATAGGTTTAACATCAGAAGAGGCATCAATGTTAGCACTGAATAGGGGATCATGGAGGAACTGTATAAGGGGGGCTATGCTCCAGACTTAACGCTGAAAGGCATAATCAGTCTTAAATGATGATGATGATGATGATGATGATGATGACAAGGAAAGCAGAAAAACATCATCACCTAAGTCACAACGCGGACGGAAGTGAGTGTTGCGCGACAGTGACAGGAGGTCATTAAAGAGGTTTGTGATTAAAAATAAGATGATAACAGCTGTAAAAGACATTACAGAACTGAATGTCCCACTCGCAAACCAATTCGGCACTGCAACAACACGAAGGGAGCTCAATAAGCGGCGAAATGCAGGGCGAGCTGGAATTCTAAAACAGCTCATCAGTGATGCAAATGCCTGTAACAGGAACATGTGGTGCCGAAGCCAGAAACCCTTGACTGATGAGCAATAAAAAGGTCGTTCGGTTGCATGTTTCTTGAAACTTCGTGGCAGATTAAAACTGTGTGCCGGACCGAGGCTCGAACTCGCGACCTTTGCTTTTCGCAGGCAAGTGCTCTACCATCTGAGCTACCCAATCACGACTCACGGCCCGTCCTCACAACTTTACTTCTGCCAGTATCTCGTCTCCTGCTTTCCAAATTTCACAGAAGCTCCCCTGCGACCGTTGCAGAACTAGCACTCCTGGAAGAAAGGATATTTTGGAGACATGGCTTACCCAAAGCCTGGGGAATGTTTCCAGAATGAGATTTTCACTCTGCAGCGGAGTGTGCGCTGATATGAAACTTCCTGGCAGATGAAAACTGTGTGCCGGACCGAGCTCGAACTCGGGACCTATGCCTTTCACAGGCAAGTGCTCTACCAACTGAGCTACCCAATCACGACTCACGCCCCGTCCTCACAGCTTTACTTCTGCCAGTACCTCGTCTCTCCTGCAGGGGAGAGCTCCTGTTTCTGATACATAATAAGTGTGACTTCCCCCGTGAACCATGGACCTTGCCGTTGGTGGGGAGGCTTGCGTGCCTCAGCGATACAGATGGCCGTACCGTAGGTGCAACCACAACGGAGGGGTATCTGTTGAGAGGCCAGACAAACATGTGGTTCCTGAAAAGGGGCAGCAGCCTTTTCAGTAGTTGCAGGGGCAACAGTCTGGATGATTGACTGATCTGGCCTTGTAACATTAACCAAAACGGCCTTGCTGTGCTGGTACTGCGAACGGCTGAAAGCAAGGGGAAACTACAGCCGTAATTTTTCCCGAGGACATGCAGCTTTACTGTATGATTAAATGATGATGGAGTCCTCTTGGGTAAAATATTCCGGAGGTAAAATAGTCCCCCATTCGGATCTCCGGGCGGGGACTACTCAAGAGGACGTCGTTATCAGGAGAAAGGAAACTGTCGTTCTACGGAACGGAGCGTGGAATGTCAGATCCCTTAATCGGGCAGGTAGGTTAGAAAATTTAAAAAGGGAAATGGATAGGTTAAAGTTAGATATAGTGGGAATTAGTGAAGTTCGGTGGCAGGAGGATCAAGACTTCTGGTCAGGTGATTACAGGGTTATAAATACAAAATCAAATAGGGGTAATGCAGGAGTAGGTTTAATAATGAATAAAAAAATAGGAGTGCGGGTTAGCTACTACAAACAGCATAGTGAACGCATTATTGTGGCCAAGATAGACACAAAGCCCATGCCTACTACAGTAGTACAAGTTTATATGCCAACTAGCTCTGCAGATGATGAAGAAATTGATGAAATGTATGACGAGATAAAAGAAATTATTCAGGTAGTGAAGGGAGACGAAAATTTAATATTCATGGGTGACTGGAATTCGTCAGTAGGAAAAGGGAGAGAAGGAAACATAGAAGGTGAATATGGATTGGGGGAAAGAAATGAAAGAGGAAGCCGCCTTGTAGAATTTTGCACAGAGCACAACTTAATCATAGCTAACACTTGGTTCAAGAATCATAAAGGAAGGTTGTATACCAGGAAGAATCCTGGAGATACTAATAGGTATCAGATAGATTATATAATGGTAAGACAGAGATTTGGGAACCAGGTTTTAAATTGTAAGACATTTCCAGGGGCAGATGTGGATTCTGACCACAATCTATTGGTTATGAACTGCAGATTGAAACTGGAGAAACTGCAAAAAGGTGGGAATTTAAGGAGATGGGACCTGGATAAACTGAAAGAACCAGAGGTTGTACAGAGTTTCAGGGAGAGCATAAGGGGACAATTGACAGAAACGGGGGAAAGAAATACAGTAGAAGAAGAATGGGTAGCTCTGAGGAATGAAGTAGTGAAGGCAGCAGAAGGTCAAGTAGGTAAAAAGACGAGGGCTAATAGAAATCCTTGGGTAACAGAAGAAATATTGAATTTAATTGATGAAAGGAGAAAATATAAAAATGCAGTAAATGAAGCAGGCAAAAAGGAATACAAACGTCTCAAAAATGAGATCGACAGGAAGTGCAAAATGGCTAAGCAGGGATGGCTAGAGGACAAATGTAAGGATGTAGAGGCTTGTCTCACTAGGGGTAAGATAGATACTGCCTACAGGAAAATTAAAGAGACCTTTGGAGAGAAGAGAACCACTTGTATGAATATCAAGAGCTCAGATGGCAACCCAGTTCTAAGCAAAGAAGGGAAGGCAGAAAGGTGGAAGGAGTATATAGAGGGTTTATACAAGGGCGATGTACTTGAGGACAATATTATGGAAATGGAAGAGGATGTAGATGAAGATGAAATGGGAGATAAGATACTGCGTGAAGAGTTTGACAGAGCACTGAAAGACCTGAGTCGAAACAAGGCCCCGGGAGTAGACAACATTCCATTAGAACTACTGATGGCCTTGGGAGAGCCAGTCATGACAAAACTCTACCATCTGGTGAGGAAGATGTATGAGACAGGCGAAATACCCACAGACTTCAAGAAGAATATAATAATTCCAATCCCAAAGAAAGCAGGTGTTGACAGATGTGAAAATTACCGAACTATCAGTTTAATAAGTCACAGCTGCAAAATACTAACGCGAATTCTTTATAGACGAATGGAAAAACTGGTAGAAGCGGACCTTGGGGAAGGTCAGTTTGGATTCCGTAGAAATATTGGAACACGTGAGGCAATACTAACCTTAAGACTTATCTTAGAAGAAAGATTAAGAAAAGGCAAACCTACGTTTCTATCATTTGTAGACTTAGAGAAAGCTTTTGACAACGTTAACTGGAATACTCTCTTTCAAATTCTGAAGGTGGCAGGGGTAAAATACAGGGAGCGAAAGGCTATTTACAATTTGTACATAAACCAGATGGCAGTTATAAGAGTCGACGGGCATGAAAGGGAAGCAGTGGTTGGGAAAGGAGTGAGACAGGGTTGTAGCCTCTCCCCGATGTTATACAATCTGTATATTGAGCAAGCAGTAAAGGAAACAAAAGAAAAATTCGGAGTAGGTATTAAAATTCATGGAGAAGAAGTAAAAACTTTGAGGTTCGCCGATGACATTGTAATTCTGTCAGAGACAGCAAAGGACTTGGAGGAGCAGTTGAACGGAATGGACAGTGTCTTGAAAGGAGGATATAAGATGAACATCAACAAAAGGAAAACGAAGGTAATGGAATGTAGTCAAATTAAATCGGTTGATGCTGAGGGGATTAGATTAGGAAATGAGACACTTAAAGTAGTAAAGGAGTTTTGCTATTTACGGAGTAAAATAACTGATGATGGTCGAAGTAGAGAGGATATAAAATGTAGACTGGCAATGGCAAGGAAAGCGTTTCTGAAGAAGAGAAATTTGTTAACATCGAGTATAGATTTAAGTGTCAGGAAGTCGTTTCTGAAAGTATTTGCATGGAGTGTAGCCATGTATGGAAGTGAAACATGGACGATAACCAGTTTGGACAAGAAGAGAATAGAAGCTTTCGAAATGTGGTGCTACAGAAGAACGCTGAAGATAAGGTGGGTAGATCACGTAACTAATGAGGAGGTATTGAATAGGATTGGGGAGAAGAGAAGTTTGTGGCACAACTTGACTAGAAGAAGGGATCGGTTGGTAGGACATGTTTTGAGGCATCAAGGGATCACAAATTTAGCATTGGAGGGCAGCGTGGAGGGTAAAAATCGTAGAGGGAGACCAAGAGATCAATACACTAAGCAGATTCAGAAGGATGTAAGTTGCGGTAGGTACTGGGAGATGAAGAGGCTTGCACTGGATAGAGTAGCATGGAGAGCTGCATCAAACCAGTCTCAGGATTGAAGACCACAACAACAACAATAAGTGAGAACTTTTCATACCATTACACAAGCGTCCACTTTCATAAACTGAGGTGTGGTGCAGCGTCGTAAAAAGAAAACCAAACCATGGCACTCGAAGTAGGTACAACTGGTTTTGTACAGGTACAGTAACGAATACGGCCGGCCGTGGTGGCCGAGCGGTTCTAGGCGCTTCAGTCTGGAACCGCGCGACCGCTACGGTCGCAGGTTCGAATCCTGCCTCGGGCATGGATGTGTGTGATGTCCTTAGGTTAGTTACGTTTAAGTAGTTCTAAGTTCTGGGGGACTTATGACCTCAGATGTTAAGTCCCATAGTGCTCAGAGCCATTAGCCATTAGTAACGAATACGCTCTTGGTTTTTCGAGACTGGTCACTGGGCACTGGCAGCTGGCCACTGTGCTTTTAGCCGGAAGGAGGTCAGGAGGGCGGTCGACACTGTCGAAAGGCGTTGCGAATTCATTACTGCCATAATAGAGGTGTGCGGCGGACTAATTGACTTTCTGGGGCGCGCTCGTGAGGCGCATTACAATAGCGGCGGTCTGCACCAACAGGCAGAGTATCCGCCAGGGTGGGGTGAAGCTGGACCTGTGGTGGAGGGGAGGAGTTCACATTAAGCGTGGAGGGGAGAGTTGAGAGACGCGGCTATGATGCTTTCCAGTCCGCCAGCTCCATTAACTCGCCTTCCCCTGTGGTCTAAGCAGCTGCCTGCTGGGGGGAGGGGGGGCTAGGGGCAGGATGGGAGGTGGCTCTAGTATGTCATACCGCAAAGACTGGATTGATTCCACTTAAGACCAGGTAACTAAATCCCCACCCCCGCGACGTTGGCCTAGTAGCGAAATATTGCTACAATCAATGAACAACCTATGGAATGTACCACCGTACATCTTCCCACCCGTGAAGAATTCAGAAAGTAAAAAGTTCTGTTTTGTTCCGATAAGCAGCTTCAATGGTTGTTTCTTATTAAGATAAATTTAAAAAATCCAAGCCTCGTTTTTCTCTTTATGCACCATGTTGGTGGGAAGTATGAATAGTCTTATTTATCAGGGGCATTCTGTTTAACGTCAGTTTCTTTACTTCTCCAAAAGCATCTTTTTCTTGTAAGAAGTACGTAACACTTCTTCTCAGTCGTTCTTCCCTTGTCTTTCTCCACATTTTCCTTCCAACAGACTGTTCACCATTTCGAATGTCCTGTCACACAGACCGATAAGTCTACGTTTTCTGTCCTCTATAATCTTCAGCAACTGACGTTTGCCTTTTGATTTCTGTTACGAGATCATCGATCAACGTTTATTTAAAAACTTTCCTAGCGTTCCGCCAGCACGAGTGGCTCGTGTCGTCTCTATTGCAAGCGGGTGAATACTCGACAAAGCCAGCCATTCTTGCTGTCGAAACGTCAGAAAAATCGTAAAACGAACATCAACCAAAGATCTCGGAACAGAAGCCAAAAGCTAATTCGTCGACAAGCGGCCACGAAAACCTTTAATAAATTTGCACTTTTGTATATTTTCTTTCGTCGTTGTAGCTCATCTCCTTTCTTTACTTTATCAGACCGTCATATTATTTGCATGATTTTTGTAAGACATCAATGTCGCCTTCGACTGTTAAATTAGTTAATTTACAAACCTCAAAACCACAGTTTTAGCGTTTCGTCATTTTCAACTTGACAGTTTCGTTAGAATTCTGTAATGTGCTACAGCACGAAGTGACTCCGCTTGAAAAACTACGACAATATTGTTTTTTAAAATATTTATATGAGTGATGGCGATTCTTAGATTGCACAGTTACCGCCGCTTTTCAGAAGCCCTGATTTTAGTTTCCAAGCCTTTTAGTGTCCAGTCCTCAGGCTCATTGTCGTTATACACGAGATGTATCTTCAGTTGAAGTGATTTTTCGTCTTTGTTGAAGTAATCTTTGATACAGTTATTTGAGGGATAGTAACATTTCTTTAGAATACGCTACATCAATGAAATATACTTCGCAGTCTTTGACCTTCAAAATCGCAGAACTCTTTTACTAAAGTTAACTTTACTCCTCTCAACTAAACGTTTGCGCCTTCTTTTATATCTAGAAAAAATTTCTTAACTTTATTCTTAACTATTTTCACTATAAATCTTTCAGTGTCCAGCTTGTTCAAAAATAGTAGTCACCTTCATGTCCATTTCATTTTCTATGACAAAACATGTAAACATACAGTATTTTTAATTATAATTTGAAATTAAATACGATTGGTGCCTCATGACACAATAAGATTTTCCCTCTGGTAAATATGGCTCCATAAGTTTTTATACACATATAGTGTATGAGAATGAAAGTTAAGGGTAATGATCGTGAACGCGCGCGCGCGTGTGTGTGTGTGTGTGTGTGTGTGTGTGTGTGTGTGTGTGTGTGTGTGGGTGGGCGGGCTTGGGTGTGTGCATGGGCGGAGGTGAGCAATGTGAGAAATAACAGCTTACGTAACAAGTTAAATATGTCAATAAATGAAATAATTTAGTGCGTTTACATGTGATTCATTTGTCACGTTTTCTTCTGATTTCATGTCAGCTGTTGAGTTTATATTTATCACATTACTACGTTACAGTAATCTACAAAACGAGGCAAATATTACCATTTACTGACAGTCAGCGCATACGAATTTCTTGGAGCAACATTGACGGAACATATTCACGCTGGAGGGCTTGAAACATTCATTGCAGGAGCAGGCTAAGTAATTAATCTGCATCTGCCGCCAGTGAATATTGATTTATAACAGAGACTCCGTCGGTCTTTTTCTCCCCCAGGGGCACAGAGAACGAGATCAACGAAAAAAATCTTCTTTGCGCAGAGGTTCGAGACTTTGCACGGCGACGCCAATAGTTCTACTGAAACTATCCATATAGTTAATGGAATGCAGTCGTCTGGAGGTACTGGATTCGAAGACGCGGTTTAGTATCAGCAGAATCACGGAACAACAAATGAGATATATGTTGTCGTATTATGTTGTGTTGCCTTAGGCTCCCACAGACTTGGAAAAATTTTTCGCAAATTCTATACATTGAAGTTCAGCGTTCCCTTTAAGCTCGTTAACCAAATGAAACTACTTGCAGATTGAAGGTTTAGAACGATTGAATGTAAGTAAAGTATTTATAGTTACTAATTTACGATTTACCATTTCCGTAGTACGCTGTCCAGTTACATTTATGTGACAAGCACCTACGTGCGACATCAACGTGCAACAATCACTCACATACAACAGTGGGCAGCACTGGCAGGAGCGTTTATAAAGCATATCCTCCTTACGGGGAAGTGCAGTTGTTGTAATGCTGTAACGGAGCGATTTATCTGATGTCCAGAAGGTCATTACCATTCACTTTCGGAACAAGGATGGAAGCATTTCCGAAACGGCTAAGTTCGTAAACTGTTCGCCTACCATCGTGGCTAACCGTGCATGGCAAAATAGGGCTATCACAAACCGAGACAATAATAGTGAAGCAAAGGCCATAGATGAGAGGGATCTACGACTGCTGCCCAGGTGTGTACTGGCGGATAGATATTCAACTGTTGAGCAACTACACTACTGGCCATTAACATTACTACACAAAGAAGAAATGCAGATGATAAACGGGTATTCATTGGACAAACATATTATACTAGAACTGACATGTGATTACTTTTCACGCAGTTTGGATGCATAGATCCTGAGAAATCAGTACCCAGAACAACCACCTCTGGCCGTAATAACGGCCTTGATACGCCTGGGCAGTGAGTCAAACAGAGCGTGGATGGGGTGTACATGTATAGCTGACCATGCAGCTGCAACACGATACCACAGTTCATCAAGAGTAGTGACTGGCGTATTGTGACGAGCCAGTTGCTCGGTCACCATTGACCAGACGTTTTCAGTTGCTGCTGAGAGATCTGGAGAATGTGCTGGCCAGAGCAGCAGTCGAACATTTTCTGTATCCATAAAGGCCCGTACAGGACCTGCAAGTTGCGGTCGTGTATTTTCCTGCTGAAATGCAGGGTTTTGCAGGGATGAAGGGTAGAGCTGCGGGTCGTAACACATCTGAAGTGTAACGTCCACTGTTCAAAGTGCCGTCAATGCGAACAAGAGACGACCGAGACATGTAACCAATGGCACCCCATACCATCTCGCCGGGTGATAAGCTAGTATGGCGATGAAGAATACACGCTTTCAATGTGCGTTCACCGCGATGTCGCCCAACACGGATGCGACCACCATGATGCCGTAAACATAACCTGGATTCACTCGAACTAAAGACGTTTTGCCATTCGTGCACCCGGGTTCGTCGTTGAGTACACCATCGCAGGCGCTCCTGTCTGTGATGCAGCGTCAAGGGTAACCGCAGCCGTGGTCTCCGAGCTGATAGTCCATGCTGCTGCAAACGTCGTAGAACTGTTCGTGCAGATGGTTGTTGTCTTGCAAACGTCCCAGTTTGTTGAATCAGCGGTCGAAACGTGGCTGCACGATCCGATACAGCCATGCGGATAAGATGCCTGTCCTCTCGACTGCTAGTGATACGAGGCCGTTGGGATCCAGCACGGCGTTCCGTATTACCCTCCTGAAACCACCGATTCCATATTCTGCTAACAGTCATTGGATCTCGACCAACGAGAGCAGCAATGTCTCGATACGATAAACCGCAATCGCGATAGGCTACAATCCGACCTTTATCAAAGTCAGAAACGTGCTGGTACGCATTTCTCCTCCTTACACGAGGTATCACAACAACGTTTCACCAGGCAACGCTGGTCAACTGCTGTTTGTGTATGAGAAATCGGTTGGAAACTTTCCTCATGTCAGCACGTTGTAGGTGTCGCCAAAGGCGCCAACCTTGTGTGAATGCTCCGAAATGCTAACCATTTGCATGTCACAGCATATTCTTCCTGTCGGTTAAATTTCGCGTCTGTGGCACGTCATCGTCGTGGTTTAGCAATTTTAATGGCCAGTAGTGTACAATGAGGCGACAGGTCATGAGATAGCGATTTGCATGTACAGAGCTACCGGTAATATCGGGTACACAAGGTATAAAAGGGCGGTGCATTGGCTGAGCTGTCATTCGTGTCAAGTGGTTTCCTACGTGATTATGGCCGCACGACTGGAATTAACAGATTTTGGAACCGGAATGGTTGTTGGAGACGTTTCATTTAGGAAATCTTTAGCGAAATCAGTATTGCAAGATGCATCGTGCAGAGAGTGTGCCGAGATTACCAAATTTCCGGTATTACATCTCAACAAGCACAACGATCCACACGAAGGCCTCTGCTAATACCACGACATTGCTAGCAGCGCCTCGCCTAGGCTCGTGACCATATCGGTTCTACCGTAGGCCACATAAAAACGGTGGCCTGGTCAGATGAATCCCGGTTTCAGTTGGTAAGAGTTGATTGTAGGATTAGAGTGTGAATAAGATCTCAAGAAGCCCATGGACCCAGTTGTCAACAAGTCACTGTGGAAGCTAGTGGTGGTTTCATAATGGCAGGGGCTGTGTTTACATGGAAAGCACTGGGTCTTCTGGGCAAATGATTGATAGGAAATTGTTATGTTCGGCTACTTGGAGACAATTTGCAGCCATACATGATCTTCGTGTTCCCAAGCATGTCACAAGACCACAACTATTCGCGACTGATTTAAAAAATAATCTATACAATTCGAGTAAACCATTTGGCAACTCAGATCGCCCGACATGAAGAATGCCATCAAACATTCATGAGACGTAACGGAGAGATCAGATCAAACTCAAAATCCTACGGAAGCAATACTTTTGCACAGAAACAATCGTATAGACATTGATGGCCGGGAGTCCCCACCTGGTGAAGTTCGGCCGCAGAATCGCAAGTCTTTACAGCTAACGCCGCTTCGGGCGACATGTCTGTCGATGATGAAATCCAGAGCGGAGAAAAATCTGCGACCCGTGAGGTATCGAACCTGCACCCACTGCATGGCAGTAAGACGCTCTTAGCACTCAGCTAAGGGGGGGGGGGGGGGGAGACACTTCGGCCTTTGTGTATAGCTACAAAGGCAGCATAGTTAATTATTTCTGCAGACCTCAAACGACTTTTGAGCCCATGCCACTTCGAGTAGCTGCACTACGCTGGGTAAAAGGAGGCCCGGCACGATATTACGAAGTATCCATGACTTTGTCACCTGAGTGCATAGTTCCCGTGTGACCTGCAGAGGGCGACATTTTTCCCGCCCTGCTTTCCAACACCTGTCACGTAGGCGGAACTAGAGATGGGGGATCCGCTCTTGAACTAATTCATAGAGTTCAATCTTTCAAAGGAGTGAACAATCAGTGATTCAGAAAAAAAGAACGGTAGCTCCAAACGTTTCCCACGGCAGAGAGAGAGAGAGAGAGAGAGAGAGAGAGAGAGAGAGAGAGACGGAGCATATCAGCAGCGCCTCTGCTGGTCACAGCACAGTGCACGCCACACAACACAGCCAGCGCTGGCCTCTGCCCTGCTTCTACCTTGGCTGCCTGCATTGTGCAGTGCCCCATTGGATTTTGTGTTTCACATGTGCGTCGTCTGCCGCGCAGTGTCTAGCGCAGCGTTAACTTCGCATCGCACTCTGTCGGCGATCGTTTCAGTCGCACGTCCAGCCCTCTGGGCAGTTGATGCGAGCAACAGGACAGAGAGACACCTAGCGGATAACATAGGAACTACTTGCAAAAACCCGCTCGCAAAGGAACGAACTATTTGTCTCGGAGCGGGTGAGTTCACCGCTACCCCCTCCCTCGGAACTCGCCCGCTCAACGCTCGCTCCACCGTTTCGACTCTAGCCAGAGCGTCGAGCAAAGCGACTCAGGTGTCACTGTGGTCTCTGCGGTCTCAGCTCACGCAGTAATACAGCTCGCGGCTCGACCTGCTCGACTCAGCGCCTCTGCATCGGAGTTCGTCCCCACTGGATATTGTTCTTCGTAGTAATGCCGCTATGTATATTACATTATTATGTTATGTATACATCAATTGTTTTTATTTTATTTTTATTTGTTTAAACTGATTAGATTAGGTTCGTGATGACTCCTCTTACTATAGGATTTTTATTATAGACACTCGAATTTACGCTTTAATTACGAGCGAACCGATAAACGTATCGCAAAATGTGATACACCAATATTTTCCTTGTTTTATTCTGCATAAGGCTATATGCAGCACTTTCGTTTTACAGTCAAATTTATATTTTTTTTTCTTATTCTGGTACGGATTTTGCGATTTTAGGCGTCTTCGAAAGGAAACGTTCACTTTAAAAATATATGGCTTGCGATGTATTTGTATGAGGTTAATGAAATTTTAATACGTTATAGCCAAATATATTGTTAATGTAAATCTCAAGTTACAACATTTTCCGATCACCCAAAAAACCACGATAGTGCAAAATAAATCAATAATCAAAAACTTTGTCATATCGTGGAAATTTCAATAAACAATACAAAATTCTTACTCATTATCTGTGTTACTTCAAAATAGGATCAAATAAGATCAAAATACAGGTATAGTACTGGAATAAACCAAGTTTAAAGGGCAATGTGCCTTCTATTTATTTTATATTGTAAATGAGTGGTGAGTCATGAAAAAGAGCTAATTCATTTCAGGGAGTGAACAGTTCTGATCCAATCTCTGAAAAGAACAGTTTTGCCCATCTCTAGGCGGAACTAGAGCGTTCCCCGCTACCAGTCCAGCTGCCGGATATTTATGTGGACTTCACGACCAGACAAATGGAGTTCATTCGGCGGCTCAGTATCCGAAGTTGACGCCCAGTATTCTAGTTACAACGAGTTCCAGCGGACAGCTGCCTGCAAACAGTCGGTCGCCGATCGTCCACTAGTTCATCGCTTTGCAATTGCGCTTGCAAGAATTTCCTGGGAGTGTCTACCAACCGATTAGGGCTTTGATTCAGAGCGATGTTTCTCAAATATTGTACCTACAGTCAGATCTCTTCCAAACGAGAGTTAAGCACAATGTCTTCCAAAAGGAAAACCGGGATTTTGAACAATCCCTACAGAAAAATAGTCCAACTGAAGATAACATGATTTAATTTTTATTTACCGCGCGGTATGGGGACAAACGCTGACCCTAATTTGTGCAAAAGCGTTGCGCACTGGCGTCCCGCTTCTTTGACTCACATTGTAAGTAGGCAGTTCAGGTTTTTATGTTGGTAACGCCACGTAGCGCTCTCTATTAAAATCGCTGACTGCGCTGTGTGCAGTCTGTGGCTGGTTGGGCTCGTTGTTGGAAGTTATTCGCGTTTGTAGTGTTGGGGTGTTGGAGGTGAGCAGCCAGCAGTGATGGATGTGGGGAGAGAGATGCCGGAGTTCTGAGATGTAAAAGGACAATCTGGACGTGTGCCTGTCAGAAAAAGAAATTTGTTAAACTGTTTGTCACAAATATATATATTATGACTTTTGAACACTATTGAGGTAAATACATTGTTTGTTCTCTATCAAAATCTTTCATTTGCTAACTATACCTATCAGTAGTTAGTGCCTTCAGTAGTTTGAATCTTTTATTTAGCTGGCGGTAGTGGCGCTCGCTGTATTGCAGTAGTTCGAGTAACGAAGACTTTTGTGAGATAAGTGATTCATGAAAGATATAGGTTATTGCTAGTCAGGATTATTCTTTTGGAGGGCATTATTAAAAGTCAGATAATTTTGCGCTAAAAATATTGTGTTTCAGTTTAGTAATGATCAGAATAAGTAAAGAGAAAACTGTCTCAGAACGTTCAGTTCCACTCTGGAGTTTGAAAATCAAGTAACGTAGACGTTTTACCAGCACAGTTATTCTTTACATTCAAAGGGGAAGTTTCTACATGCCAGTACAAAGTTGACGGTGCAAAAGAAGGTGCAGTGCATTCTTTGGCACACTAATTTTAAATCTGTGGTTAATGTACAGCATCGCTTTCGGGAAACTTACCGACGACAATGTGCACCCGACGACAAAGCTATTCGTCAATCAGTTTCGTGATACTGGAAGCATGTCGAAAGGACATACATCATGCCGGCTGAGAACATGTGAAGACAACGTTGAAACAAACCGTCAATCGTATCAGAAGCCCGGAAAAAATCTCTTGCCCGACAAAATCATTAGGCAAACATACCCAAGACAACAAAGTTCAATGTCATCCATAAAATGTTACGACTGCATGCCTACAAAATTCGAATTAGGAAAGAGATAAAACCGACCAATGACCATAAGCGTAGAAACGTCTCCAGCTTAACGTTAAATGAAATTGAAGATAACCAAATGTTCTTAAACCAGTGCTGTTTTCATACACAGCGATGTCCCTTACAAGTGGCTGGGGTAATCGTCAAAGTTGCCGTAGAAGTTGTAGTTGTGCACGAATATGTCCGTTATTCATCAAAAGTCAACGTGTGATGTGGGTTGCCTTACAACCTAGTATAGGCGTTTTCCTTTTCACTGAAACAAAAATCAGGGGCATAATTTATCTGGATAAGCTTCAAATGCCCGTGCTTCCTCAAACCGAAGAAGCAGAACAATAAATTGCGCGAAGTGTCATTTTCTTGCAAGACGGCATCACGCCTCTTCACCATCTCGCAGTGCGCAACACACTAAACAACGGATCTCCAAATGATTGGACAGACAGAACCGCGCTAATTCCTGGCTTCTCAGAAGTCCTGCTCTTGTACCTAGCGACTACTCTTTGTGAGTCTACGTAAACAACTCTGTCCATGCAGGAAAAAATCGAAATTTCAGGCAAATGTGGAAGAGAATTTCGACAGGCGTCACGCCTATAAGACCAGAGACACTGTGTGAAATCGGTTAACTTTTTGATGTCTGCAGAGCAACGTAAGGACCTTACATCGGAACTTATTAAGGTATGAAGAAAAACTTTGTCTTCTTCTTCTGTAGTTTGACATTCAGATCGTTTCAGTAACTTAAACAGTTTTTCCGTAACACTTGTTCAGAATCCCGGAATTCGTTTTGGAACACCTTTACTGCATGGAATCGATTCTGTAATGATCTGTGTGAGCTTAGACTCTAAACAGTCACTCAGTAGTGGTGTTAATTGCAGCCAGCTCTGCAGAACTGATAAAATCACTTTTACGCGTGTTGAGTTTGTTGTACGCTGAGATCTGTCAAACCTCGTTGTTAAAGAGCCCTGTACAACAGAACACGACACAGGAATTTCTGTGTTTGGTGTAGCCCTCTTCTAAGGAAGTGAGGGAAGGTTTGGCAGCTGCCTTTCCCAGCCCTTTGTTCGGCGTTTTCTTACTCACAACATGACTAATTAGGCTCTGTGGACGTAGATCTGTCGACCACACTGCCACAGAATGCTGTTGTCCTGCTCTCGTGGCAGTTATATGTAGATTAGGCCGTATGTTGCTACAAGTAAACGGTATGATTAAGTCATTTCCGTTGTATGACCACGGTCACAGGTTGCAGCGCAGCATTACGTAGCAATTTCTTACTTTAATGTCCTATTGGTGGAATGTTGTTCGTGTCCTTGTTGATATTTTTAGTTCTTGTATTTGTAATTTCTGGTCCTTAAAATAATTTACTATGGAGTTTACTATTGTTAAATGGAAATGTAGCTTTTTAAAGTTGAGTTTTTGAAAAAAATAAGAACGGATGATGCACACATTCAAATAACATTTTGTATTATTTAATGTCGAATAAATTATTGTAAAATCTATTGTATGCAATCAGCTCATTTTCGCCCTCAATCCCCTTCTGCCGTGTTTCATTTTTCCCATAATTTCTTTTAGACATTTCAGCAATACTTCAAAGTATCGTATCTGCCCTCTACGGCACTGATAATCATCGTATTTCTTGTTACGGAACTCAATGTCACCGAAAAATGTTTCATCCCTGATATGCAACATACGAGCCCATAACCTTCAGTAGCTGTTACTAATTCGAATAGAATCCCTCCTTGCGCAGAGTATTAATATTCCGGGAGATAACAACATGTAGATGATAGAAATACCTGATTAATTTATTTATCATACAGTGAGATACAGTACGATGTCCAAAAGGAGTTTAATGAAGTTGAAAGTATCACATCATGAACTGATAATTGGAAAATTATTTGTGCATTTTCAACTTCTCGCGGCGTAATGAATAATCCATTAAATTTTGGGCATGCAGTCGCGCAAATAAAATTTCTTCTACTGATATTTCGGCCGCGTATCGTCCGGCCATCTTCAGAGCGAGTCACAAGACTGACGACAAGGTTTTTTTTTTTCCTTTATTGTAATTTTCATCACCTAATACAGGCGGGCTGTCAGCAGCATAGTACGCTGCTCTTCAACCTTAAGTGGAACAAGAACAAGACATATAGGTGATACAGACATTACAGTAAAAACGGCGGGCAAAAAAAAGGAGACATAAAAAAAACAATAAACATGAAGCATTTCACGCCGGACTCGAAAAAACAGTAAACACTTGGTGACACGGCGCACAGAACACGGATGACGGCGACGGCACACGTGAACAGTTGATGCGTGACAGTGACAGAACACTAAACACAAATCGAGGCACACACACGACACACAGATGGCGATGATCTCCGGCGCGCGAAAGTCCACTGAGCGTGTACAAGTCCGGGGAACTGCCAAGAGTGGAGGAGGAGGAGGAGGATGAGGAGCGGAACGGGAGAGGGGAGAGAAGAGAGGCCATGGGCAGAGGAGAGAGGGGGAGGGAGGAAGGGGAGGGGAGGCCCGGGGGAAGAGGGGAGGAGGAAGGGGGGAGAGGAAAGGGAAGGGAAGGGAAGGGAAGGGAGGGAGGGAGGGTGCCTAAAGGAAAGGACACAGGAGGTGGGGGGGAAGGTCAAAGTTGATAGGAGGGGTAGATGGAGGGGAGGAGGACAGAATCAGGGAGGGGGAGCTGGCGGAAGCCACCTTGGGAGAGGGTAAGGAGGGTGGAGAGATGGAGACCGGGTGGGACGTGGGAATACAGGCGCAGCAGCGGGCGGGGGTGGGAGAGGATCGGGGATACGAGCAGGTGAGGAGGATCAAGTTTGCGGGAGGTGTACAGGATCTGTATCCTTTCAAGGAAAAGGACGATGTGGGGGAAGGGGATGAGATCATACAGGATCCACGTGGGGAAGGGGAGACGGATGCGATAGGCAAGGCGGAGAGCATGGCGTTCAAGGATTTATAAAAGGTAGGGGGAGCGGAGATCCAGGCTGGATGGGCGTAACAAAGGATAGGGCGGATGAGGGATTTATAGATGTGGAGGATTGTGGAGGGGTCCAGACCCCACGTACGGCCAGAAAGGAGCTTGAGGAGACGGAGTCGGGAACGTGCCTTGGCTTGGATTGTCCGGAGATGGGGAGTCCAGGAGAGGCGACGGTCGAGGGTGACGCCAAGGTACTTAAGGGTGGGAGTGAGGGCGATAGGACGGCTATAGACGGTGAGATAGAAATCAAGGAGGCGGAAGGAAGGGGTGGTTTTGCCTACAATGATCGCCTGGGTTTTGGGACGACAAGGTGCCAAGCGCGGCCTTATATGCTCCACCGCGGCGGTACTGCGCATGCGGGTCACAGATGCTGCGCCGCCTGTGGCGAAGGCGTACGGACATTCGATGTGCTTATCGATGTTTGATCGGCGGTGGTGACACGGTGACGACTTCTCTGCAATTTAATTACTCCAAGAGCCGGATTCCATGCTTTGTCCAAATTAAAACCATTGTCTCTGTTTATTAAATTGTTGGCTAATCGAATTTCTATGGCTTCCTTGAATACAGATTCCCAAAAAGAAGAGGTGGATGTTAAAATCTTCACATCACTGTAATTCATGGAATGACCCGTATCAATACAATGTTCGGCCACAGCTGACTTGTCTGGTTGTAATAAGCGTGTGTATCTTCGGTGCTCCACACACCTCTCATGAACGGTGCGTGTTGTTTGACCTATGTATGACTGCTCACAATTTCCGCAAGGAATCTGGTACACACCCGCCTTACGAAGCAGTAAATCGTCCTTCACAGAGCCGAGTAAAGCCGCAATCTTCGTGGGGGGCCGGAAGATCACCTTAACACAGTGTTTCTCAAGAATACGGCGTATCTTTGAAGAAAGAGCACCCACATAAGGCAGAAACGCCCTAGATCTGAAGAAATTACTATCTTCTTCCCCATCTTGCATCGAATGCTCTACGAATTTGTTGCAGAGAATATCCATTCGATTTAAAAATACTCTTGAGGTATGTTAGCTCTCCTTGTAAATTGTCTTCATCGGATACACAGTGCGCCCGATGCACTAAGGTCTTAAGGACACCCATGCTCTGAGAAGGGTAATGGCAGCTACTGGCATGAAAGTATAGATGGCCGGACGATACGCGGCCGAAATATCAGTAGAAGAAATTTTATTTGCGCGGCTGCATGCCCGAAATTTAATGGAAAATTCTTTGTTTTAGAAACATTAGATTTTTGGTGGCTAATAAATGTTTGTATAGTTTTCGCACAGTATACGCTTTCGGTACCAGCTAATGTATCTCTTCTCCATTTGTGCGAAATGGGTACTAATTTGAAACAATTTATTCTAAGAGTAACGAATGAATGCTGCATTTGCACACGTTCATTACTGCTGCACGTCAACTGTACTAATGCTGATTTATAATTAGAGCTTTGGGCTGAAATGCGTTTGGGAGGGGAAAGGACATGTAACTGTCGTCATTTGTTCCACAGCAGCGTTCTGTGAATTATACCGGTATCCAGTCGGAAAACATCTAAACGTATTACTTCGTGTCCGTGACACTCTAAAGGGGAAAATCAAATTTGATATTACTGTCATTGTATACTGGCATGAAGCACTTTTGTTCTCAAAGGGGGACTAATTCCTAGGATTTATTTAACATTCAGTAATTGGAGAAAATGCCAGATCACTGGAACAATTCTCCTGGCGCTAAGGACTCCATACTCTGACAGTAACGAGAGATACGTAAAAGTAGCTTTGCAAGCGTTCTGCTTCATAGTTTGTGACATAGTGCGAGATGACAAACACTAACTAGTCTCCTATTAGCAGGTAATTTCCAATCTCAGATATCACGGTATAAATAGATATTATTTAGTCATAAATTTAACGATATACTGCGGAAGACTTTTCCAATAATTTTGGTGTATTAACTATTCAAACGCGGAGCACGGGAATAATGTTTGTTTAAACACCTCTGGGCTCGTTGCGGTTAGGCTAATCTGGTCCTCTATAGGAGCGATACATAAGGAGTTGTAGTATATTGCTTACGTCAGCATTTAAAGCAGATTCTTTAACCATTGTAAGTGGATTTCTTGGGATAGTTTGCATATATCTGCAAGTGTTATACATTTCAGTTGTTTCAGTATCTCCGTCACACGCTCCCACGGGTCAAACAAAGCTCTGCACGTTCGTGCTACCCTTCTTTTTATACTTTCAGTGTCCCCTGTTAGTCCTGTCTGGTATACTCCAACACACTTGAGCAATATTGTAAGAATGGTCGCACGAATATATTGTAAGCGGTTGCATTTGTTGACTGATTGCATCAGTTTATCGTTCTACCACTTGCTATGGTACCTAACGGTTACTGCTTGTGTGCCGCTCTTCTAAACATCATCACATACGAGCAAACCAGTTGCGTCTTTACCTGCGGTTACTCGTACTGTAGGTGCCTGGGTTGCTCACGGCTGAGTTGAAAAGGAATAGCTCTATGTATTGACAGACTCGAGCCGTGTACGTCTGCTTTCATGCCTCAAAGCTAATTCGCTGCAAATGCTAACCTGTAGAGCTGTCATCCTGCAGTCAAATAGTCTATACATTGGCTAGAATTGTAAGTTAATAAGATACAAATAAAAATAAAATGAAAGGTGAATTATATAATTTAATAACATAGGTTCTATTCAAACGCCTGTAAGTATTGTAGACCACAGAAAATTATGTTGAATAACGTTTATTCAAGAGGGGACATCTCAATTAAACGGGTAGCGGTCCTGCGATATTGAATTAAAATACAGACAGAAAATGACCTTATGGAATGCAGTAACGTTACGTTGAGAGCGTTACTAGAATGGTTACAAAATCCTCAAACTAAATAGTCTACAAAGACACGCGACAATTAAGACCATTTCGTGATCACAATACATGAAGTTTTCACCGGCCCAAAACAGTTAAGAGCTCACCATCACGATTCATAAATTAGCACACACGATGCAAAGAATAATAACTCGTACTGTCTATTCTCAGTTCCGTAACGCAGGCGGAAAAATTTGAGTCCTACACTGGAGCACATTCAGATCTCTCGGAATATAAGGTCCCTTAACTTATTTAAGTCTGGTAGCGGCCAGTCACGGCCCAGAATATATCACGCATTCGATCAAGTGTCACTCGATACCACAGGCCGGTCTGCCTTCTTCCAGAACAAACATCCAAGTATCCAGAATCGCTTCCCCGATCTCTTCATTCGAGAAGTCCCAGCCTCCACTTGACTCCTGTAGTGTTCCGCTGCTGTCTGCGTTCTCACTGACTGAATGCCGTCCCCACCAAAAATTCGTCGTACTTAAGCTTTACACACAAGATGTGACTAAGTATGACCACTTCCCGGATGAAACTAACATATGACAACATTTAAATAAAGAAATGTTATAAATATTCAGTCACCCTTAGAAAATTCTCAATAATTACAAATAAAGGTTTGTTTATAAATAAATCAGCTAGTATTATTGTACAAGTGTGCTCACGTTAAATGAAAACAAGTTATTGTTAAATATTATTTCAATATTATTTATGACTTCTTGACAGAAGTGACTGTTGGTTCGCTTTTCAACTGTGGTGTCCACTAACACGAATGACTGATCACTTTTAAAATAGCACAGTTTTTAATATCCCTTTCAAATCGTAATTTAAATAAAGTTACTGACAAAATAGTAACTTGTTCCTTAAGTAACCACACAAGTATGACAACAGATGAGGTATTCATTGTATGTTCATTTGCTGTGTAATTGTGGAGAATACGACGTTCTGGCAAACATTTGCGTAATAAAAAACTTAAGACGTTATAAGACAATAAATGAAATACATAAAGATGAACGGTTTTCTGGCGTGGTAGCCAATGTGCAATGCTATCATCTGAGACACCGTTTGGTAAAATCTCATGAAGTGTTTAGCTGTTGTTAATTCAGATGTTCATTGTGAAAATATTTACTCACTGTGAAACAGTAACTTGTGTAGTCTTAATGATACTGAAAATATTGTTGTGAGATTGGATGCGCCTCATTTGTCTGAGATCGCAAATGTATTCAGATTTGCTTTAATGCTTGAGTGCAAATTATAGATTCTCAAGGAGCTATAAGAAGCCATCTTTCAGCTCGTCTGACACACAGCCATTTTTGGCGCCTTTCCTGCACAAAGGCCAAGCCAGTAACAGCCATCCAAATCCCCAGATATGGGTTTTCACCATTTCCGACGATGCTGCTCGTCCTTGTTCCCAAAGTCGCTCATACCAGTCGCCTAGGCGGACCCACAACGGAGCGTTCTGAACCCCGGGTACACAAGCGTTCAACTGTGTAATACATTCCTCTTACCTCGCACCAGTATTAGGCAGCCGATTAGTCGGCCTACATACTCGTAGCGTCAAACAATGAACCTAAGTTCGTCGTCTGCTTCACCTACCACTGGAACTTTGTGATTCTCCATTTCATATCCCTACAAATAGTTACAGTCAGGTATAGCTGAACGATCGTAACTGTGACTCATTAATACTCTAGTCGTGAGACACTACGTTTGTTTGTTTTATCTAGTGCACACTTTTACATTTCTGAATATTTAGATCAAGTTACCTGTCACTGTAACATTCTCAAATCTTATCATGCTCTCAATGAATATTTGTGCAGCATTAAATTATTAATAACTGCACCATCTGCGAAAATTCTGAGGTTACCATTAATTTTGTCTGTAAGGTCATTAATATACTGTATGATGTAATGTTCCCTGGCAACACTCACACTATTAATAAACTAAAATCTAATTGTACTATATACGCCGCTATGAAGCAATTTGTATATACTGTAATTATTTAACAAAAAATATTATTTAATTTTGTGTAAAGGACATTCGTTGTTATTGTAATATTTTCTGTAGTAATATTCTCGATGTATTTATGATTGTAATATTTCTATACTCATAATGTAATTGCGAAATGTGTCAATATCTGCGATAACGAAAATGTAAAATTCAGCCACAGAGGAAAATAATGTTGTAAGATTACAAAGAGATGTTAATGGTCAGCAATAATATAAATAACTCTGCATGGCGTGCGTTCTTTGTCGTCTTCCTCGAGAGCTGAGAGAGAGAGGAACCTGTGACGTAGCATTTTATGAATGGGTAGACTTCATTTGTCTGTATCTAGATTTAGCCGCCATTAGAGGAGAAATTACAAATTAATGTAAGTTGAATTATTGTTGTGGTCTAAATATATTATAATTTATCAAAAGTGTGTATTACTAATGTAAATTAGCTTGCCCATGTCACCTATAATATTTCTTTAAAGAATTTTCAGCATTTTTAGCAATGATCGCTGGTGTTGCTGGGCTGTGCCGCGACCGAACGATTTGCAGCGGCGGCACATTTAAAAAATTATTCCACTAAGAAAAATTAACCAAACCCGTAAATCGGGAGCAGATAAAAATTAGCAGTGAATTAAGAAAAGGTTTTTCTTTTACAGCGATCCTGGGACTGACGGAATTTATTACTAGTTTCACATTTGTGCATTCATAGGCGGATAGTTAACGTTGAAATTTAACAATTTGTTGGTTCTTTCAAATAACTTAAATGTATAGTGAAGTGTGTTTTATCAATGATAATTAAACGTCGGCTTGGCAATATTTAACCATTTTCTGCTAATAGAGACAGTCTTGTGTTCCATAGCTAACGCCGGGAAAGAATTCAGTAAATATTTAAAAAAAAAAAAAACCACTGCATTCAGAAAATGTGTGCCAAGGCCGAATTATGTAAAGAATTTAATTCTCAACTAAATATTCTTAATCAGTTAATATGAATTTATCAGCATGAGAGGGTTGACTAAGTTCACGTAATTTTAAATGTACTTAATTCTGTCTAAATAATTTTTATTACCACACGTAAATAAGGGGTTCTACAACAAAGTTCGTACTGAAAGAAAGAAGCAGTAATAACAAAAAAAAACATTATAAAAAAGTAACTATTTAATTTTTTTAAATTGTAATTTCATTAAAATGAACAGCAAGGATCCCAACATGCGTTCCTGGGGCTCATCTGAAATTACTTCTATATCTGTCGGTGACTCTCCATTCTTCGTAACATCCTACAGTTGAGAGGTTCATTGCCCTCTTTTGCATATGACCTGTCATTTTCATCAATTTTATTAATGTTTTATGTCATTGCACGGTGGGAACAGGCCAAATAAGGTTATTGTAATGAGAGTATATGTACAAAGAGCTCAAAACTCTTTTTACTTGATTCCTATGCATATTGGGTTACTTCCCGGGATGGCCTGTGCGGGGCGAGCACTGGAGAACGCGGTATACTGCTGTTCCGGTTGTGGGCTGCACGTCTGCGAATAGTGAGAGGGTAGTACATCAATGGGCTTGAAGCGCCTGGCGGAACGACTCATATCGGTCGAATTTCGCCTGTTGTATGCAGGGCGAAACGACCTGCGAGACGTCTGAGTGTCGCCGCAGTTTATGTGTACGAAAAATGCTGGCACCGACTGACTGCATTGTCCTCATGATTCTGAGAATACTTATGGACCGTGCCCTCCTGGGAGAGACTGTTTGGCGCTGGATGGCCGGTGGTCTAGGCCTGTTGTTTTCGTAGCCGGTTAAACGGCAGGTTCAGTGCCCTCAGCTAAATAGTAGAGGCATGACTGGTCAACTCAAACTGAGGCTAGTTGACGTCATAAAGCCCTGATTGAAATTGGAGGGAACGGTCGCCATTGGTGCGAATGATGTTCTGAGACAGTGTGGTGGAATTTTGGAATCAGCACTGAATGCTGATTCGCGGTTTTCGAGGATAGTAGGGAGTTGAGCAATGTTGGCTTCACTCTTGCATTGTGCGGGCGCAGGGCTTTTTCGGGATCTGATCTCCGTCGGAGTCGGATGGTCTTGCGACTTACTCACACTTTCTTGGGAGAACTTAGACTTCTCGGACAGCCTTCGAGGCCAGAGGTTGAAACAGAGTCGCTGCACAGCAAAAGTCGGCGCCTACATCGTCAGAACGCTGCCTACCGACGACCTGCTACAGGATTGGTAAAGTATTTTGCGGCTCCGGCGTTCTAGGACCTATCAGTTTTTACTGAAGTCCTTAAAAGCTCGCGCGCTTGCTTTGCTACAAATCCACCTTGCTGGTTTCTCCATGTGATCCCATTTGAGCTCTCACTACTAATACTGCAATATAGTCGGGAGAGTAATATTTGATTCATTAGGACCTACAGTCATAATCGCCAATCTATTGCATCACAGTGAGTAGGAGACTCCTGTTCTTGAGACAATATACCCTATCCTTTAACCTACTGTTTGTGTCGATAATCATGTGCCTTTATGCTCTGACGTATAATAAATCTCATTGTAATATTTAATCTGCATATCATTTCATAGATATACGCAGAATCCAATGTCCTGTTGTTTATTATAATAAAGTTCTCTTTTTTTTTCTCTGAGTAGATTCTCTCTCTCACTCTCTCTCTCTATTCGTTTAGTCGGTTCCGACTCTTCGTGACCCCATGAACCAAATCACGCCACTTTTTCCTGTCTTGTACTTTCTCCCGTAGACCTTCCAGGTTGGAACACATTGCTTCTGTGATGCCATCGATCCATCTCATCCTCTGACGTCCTCTTCTTCTAGTTCCTTCAATCTTCCCCAGCATTAATGTTTTTTCAGCGAGGCATGCCTTCGCATTGTGTGTCCAAAGTAGGCCAGCTTTTGTTTTAACATTAGACCTTCCAGCGAGAAGTATGGTTATATTTGCTCGAATAATGATCTGTTGGTTCTCTTTGCAGTCCATGGAACTCTAAGAAGTTTCCTCCAACACCACAATTAGAAGGAGTCAATTCTTCGCCGTTCAGCCTTTCTAATGGTCCAGGTCTCACATCCATACATCACAACTGGAAAGACCATAGCCCTCACAATACGGATCTTTGTTGCTAGTGTTATATCTCTGGACCTTGTAACCTTGTCAAGGTTATTAGTAGATTACGATTTTTATTAAATTGCTGTGGGTGTGCACTCCTTATTTTACCACCTAGCAGGGTCCACCGTCGTGCACATAATTAATTAGGTGGTAGGTAAGAAGGGGGTCGAGTGCATGTCTCATTCTCATGCAAAATTCGTCAGAAATAAAGAGGTACAAAGTCTTCTCCACCCCGCCACCTCGAACGGTTTCCCAAACAAGGAATCCTCAATCCATTCACAAATTTCGCCTTATACCTCATATGATCGTACTTTCGGCTATAAGCGTCGGTGTGGTGCTGAGGCTATTACTTTGCTGAACTCAAGAAATACTGTGTCTATCTGACTGTCTTGATCCAATGATATTAGCATCTACTGTGAGAAGTGCGAGCTGGGTTTCACAAAGTCGATGTTTTCGTTACCGATACACTTTGATACGGAGTACGTCATTCTGTTCGACACACCTCAACACATTTGAGCTCATAGTGGATTCTAATTGCTAAAATATACAACACAAGGAAGTCCATGACGCTGGATAGTAGTCTTGTGAGTCACTTGTGATCCATTTCTTGTAGACGGGTGTGATCGTGCTTTGCACTAACTATTGGGTACAATACATTTTCTCTGAGATCTATGGTAGATATAGTTAAAACAGTGGCTAACTGAGCTGTAAATCCAGTACAGTATTTGACAAGGATCCAATGGAATTTCGACTGAATGGTAACATATATATATATATATATCACCTATCTTCACTGTGCTGTGAGAATTAAGGTGGGCCCATAATCCTGGATTTTTCTTTGTACAGAATCATTTGAAAACGGAGTACAGCATTTAAGTTTTTGCTTTGCTGCCTTAAGTTTCAATTCCACAATGCATGGTCACAAATTTTGGTATTTTTTGTGACAGTTATTCAGTACCTTTTTTTTTGTATTTGGTGAGTGATCTCTCAATTATGGTTCAAATGGCTCTGAGCACTATGGGACTTAACATCTATGGTCATCAGTCCCCTAGAACTTAGAACTACTTAAACCTAACTAACCTAAGGACATCACACCACACCCAGTCATCACGAGGCAGAGAAAATCTCTCAATTATATTCTGATACGGGAGTCGATAGCCTAAAGCCCTCTTTGGAGGAAAACATGTTCCATTCTGACTCTCCTGATGATACGTTTTACACCTAGCATGCCAAGCCTGTTTTTTGTAGAAATTTCTTTACGGTTACTGTACACACAAGGGTACTTCCCATTATGAATTTTTCCAAAGAGTATATATCCAGCAAGTGACTGGTCAACTATTTCCTTAAATCCTTGCCACAATTCTTCTGCGTGTTCATCTCCAGTGCTAAATATTCAGAGTTGTTTCTACATGTTTCAGTTGATCGTCGCTGTTCGGTAATAGTTGTTGCTACAGGTGCCTGATACTTACTACGAGGTGCATTCAAGTTCTAAGGTCTCCGATTTTTTTTCTAATTAACTACTCACCCGAAATCGATGAAACTGGCGTTACTTCTCGACGTACTCGCCCTGCAGACGTACACATTTTTCACATTGCTGACGCCATGATTCCATGGCAGCGGCGAAGGCTTCTTTAGGAGTCTGTTTTGACCACCGGAAAATCGCTGAGGCAATAGCAGCACGGCTGGTGAATGTGCGGCCACGGAGAGTGTCTTTCATTGTTGGAAAAAGCCAAAAGTCACTAGGAGCTAGGTCAGGTGAGTAGGGAGCATAGGAATCACTTCAAAGTTGTTATCACGAAGAAACTGTTGCGTAACGTTAGCTAGATGTGCGGGTGCGTTGTCTTGGTGAAACAGCACACGCGCAGCCCTTCCCGGACGTTTTTGTTGCAGTGCAGGAAGGAATTTGTTCTTCAAAACATTTTCGTAGGATGCACCTGTTACCGTAGTGCTCTTTGGAACGCAATGGGTAAGGATTACGCCCTCGCTCTCCCAGAACATGGCCACCATCATTTTTTCAGCACTGGCGGTTACCCGAAATTTTTTTGGTGGCGGTGAATCTGTGTGCTTCCATTGAGCTGACTGGCGCTTTGTTTCTGGATTGAAAAATGGCATCCACGTCTCATCCATTGTCACAACCGACGGATAGAAAGTCCCATTCATGCTGTCGTTGCGCGTCAACATTGCTTGGCAACATGTCACACAGGCAGCTATGTGGTCGTCCGTCAGCATTCGTGGCACCCACCTGGATGAAACTTTTCGCATTTTCAGGTCGTCGAGCAGGATTGTGTGCACAGAACCTACAGAAATGCCAACTCTGGAGGCGATCTGTTCAACAGTCATTCTGCGATCCCCCAAAACAATTGCCTCCACTTTCTCGATCGTGTCGTCAGACCAGCTTGTGCGAGCCCGAGGTTGTTTCGGTTTGTTGTCACATGATGTTCTGCCTTCATTAAACTGTCGCACCCACGAACGCACTTTCGACACATCCATTACTCCATCACCACATGTCTCCTTCAACTGTTGATGAATTTCAATTGGTTTCACACCACGCAAATTCAGAAAACGAATGATTGCACGCTGTTCAAGTAAGGAAAACGACGCCATTTTAAGTATTTAAAACAGTTCTCATTCTCGCCGCTGGCGGTAAAATTCCATCTGCCGTTACGGTGCTGCCATCTCTGGGACGTATTGACAATGAACTTGGCCTCATTTTAAAACAATGCGCATGTTTCTGTCTCTTTCCAGTCCAGAGAAAAAAAAATCGGAGGCCTTGAATGCACCTCGTAGTTGTTGCTACAGCTGCCTCATATCTACTAATACTTTCAGTTTACGTCACGTAAGTGCTCAGGTCTAATTGTTGCTATTAGATCAAGTACGCTGATAAACCAAAATGTTATGACCGTTGGTCACCGCGATATTGGGTGCCGCCTCATGGCGTTGCGGGCTCGTGACGTGGTAAAAAAAGTATGCAGCGGAGGAGACACGGAAGGAGAATCACCCTAGCAGAGACATGGGCTTGAAATGGAAAAATCTACTGAGTTAAGAGAGTCTGAAGAAGGGCAGAGCCTGTGAACGAGTATCTCGAAAACGGTGAAGCAAGCCGGAGTTCATTTGCTACTGTCGTGAGCATCTACGGTCAGAGGCAGGACAGTGAAGCTACCACTAGGCGCTGAATGGTTGGACGTCCATGACTCTTCATAGAACGCGGGGGTCGAAGGTTTGTCTGTTCTGTAACGTAGCATAGTTGGTAGTCTACAGCATACAAAATTGCTAAGGCTTTCGTGGCCACTTGTTGACAAACTGCCTATTAACTTCTGTCTCGGATTCTTCGGCCGACGTTCATCTAATGATTTTTCTGACGTTTCGCCAGCACGAGTGGCTGGCATTGTCAAAGATTCACCCTCCATTGCCGGTGGTGAAATGGAGCCGAGCTCGCAGCCGCAGACTATATGTACGTGGCGCGCCAACGTCCGAGGGCTTCTCCGCGGTCATTTCCGGTGCGGTTCTCCTCTTGCTACCTGCGTCGGTCGTTGGCTGCATTACGGGAAGCCAGGATCCGTTTACTTAAGGCTTCCCTCTTTCTTGTTCAAACTGTTCGCGTGTTTTTGTATTTCTACAGCTTCTCTGAACATGCGCGTGTGATAGTGCTTCTGTACAGCCAGAACTTCCGTATCAGCGAATTTTATTACGTGGTCGGTCTCATTCAGTGTGTGCTCTGCCACTGCCGATTTCTCCACCTGCCCCAACCTGCAATGTCGCTTATGCTCTTTGATCATGGTGTTAATGGATCGTCCAGTCATTCCGACATAAACTTTTCCGCATGTGCATGGTATACGGTATATTCCCGACATTGCAAGTTGGTCTCTTTTCTCCTTCGCCGATCTAAGACACTCTTTGATCTTCCTTGTCGGTTTGAAAATCGTCTTTACGCCATGTTTTCGTAATATATGGCCGATTCTGTCCGTCAATCTGGGAATGTATGGCAGAAAGGCCGTACCCGACATTCCTTTTTCTGGTTCCTTACTTCGCCGAGTGGTTGGCTCTGTTACACTTCTTATATAATTTGTGTAGTACCCATTGCTCCTCAGGACAGTTTCCAGTTGTTGCATTTCTCGTTTGAGGTGTTGCGGCTCACATATTCGTCCTGCTCTCGTTACGAGCGTACTGATCATGCCTCTTTTCTGGCTCGGGTGGTGGTTTGACAGTTTGTGCAGGTATCGGTCCGTGTGTGTCCGTTTTCGATACACGCTGTGTCCCAGGTTTTCGCCGTTTCTTGTGACCAGCACATATAGAAATGGCAGTTTCTTGTCCTTTTCTACTTCCATGGTAAATGTTATGTTGACATGGAGGCTATTCAAGTGTCTTAGGAAGTCACCGAGCTGTTCTCCACCATGGCTCCACGTCACGAAATTATCATCGACGTACCTGTACCACACCTTAGGTTTGCAAGTCGCCGAGTCCAGTGCCTGTGCTTCGAATTCTTCCACGAAGAAGTTGGCCACCACTGGACTGAGAGGACTACCCATGGCGACGCCTTCCAGCTGTTCGTAGAAATCGCCATTCCACGTGAAATAGCTCGTGGTGAGACATGCATGGAAGAGCTTTCTGATGTCTTGCGGGAAAATGGAACCGATGTGCTCCAGAGCGTCACTGAGTGGCACTTTCGTAAATTATGAAACAACATCAAAGCTGACCAGGATGTTGTTTGGTGCAAGTTTCAGTTCCTTCAGCTTCTCAATGAAATGTCCTGAGTCCTTAATGTATGTGTCGGTCTTCCCCACGTGTGGCTGGAGTAGAGAGGCCAAGTGTTTTGCCAGTTTATATGTCGGTGATCCAGGAGACGATCGGTCTCAGTGGAACGTTGTTCTTATGGATCTTGGGTAATCCATACAGCCGAGGTGGTGGGGCTTCTGTGTTGCGCAGGTTTCTCTTTATGTCCGCCGGTCTACATGCCAAAAGAGCACAATTCTGGTGCACCAACAAGTGTTTCGGGGCACTCCGTTCATTGTACATTGTTGAACATGGAGTTCCGCAGCAGAGCACCCCTACATGTTCACATGTTGTCCCAACGACACCATCAGTTACGATTTTTGTGGGCACGGGAGGATAGGGATTCGACCGTCGATCAATGGACACGGGTCGGCTTTTCGGCTGAATTACATTTTTGCTACACTAGCTCACTGGCCATCTCCACAAAGGCCGTCATAGAGGCGGACGGCGCCTCGAAACGTTCAGCACGCAAAGGGAGCAGCCTAGTGGGTGCAGTATTATGCTACGGGAGACATTCTTCTGCGCATGCATGGGACCTGTGTTAATGATAGAAGACATCCTGACAGCTGCGAACCATGTGCATGCTTTCATACTCCATGTCTTCCTTGACGGCGATGTCATCCTTCACCATGTCTCGAAGCCAGAACCATACTACAGTGGTTTGAGGAGCATTATAGTAAACTCACGTTGATGTGTCGGCGACCAAATACACCTGATTTAAATCCTATGGAACACTGGCCGAGCGGTTCTAGGCGCTTCAGTCCGGAACCGCGTGACTGCTACGGTCGCAGGTTCGAATCCTGCCTCGGTCATGGATGTGTGTGATGTCCTTAGGTTAGTTAGGTTTAAATAGTTCTAAGTCTAGGGGACTGACGACCTCAGATGTTAAGTCGCATAGTGCTCAGCGCCATTTGAGCCATCTGGGTCTCAATCGGGCGCCATCACCGCATACGCAAATAAGCCGTCTGTTATTTACGCCAAGTACATGACCTGTGCTTAGACATCTAAATCTACATACCTCCATAAACCTACCAACAAATTGTCGGATCCCTGACACGCAGGATCAGCGATGTTTTTTTTTTTTGCAATAACAAACAAGCTATTAATCAGGCGGTCATAAACAAAGCTTTGGCTCATCAGTGTAATCGTATATTGCCATGATGAGTGGGCTTTCGCATTATCTGCTCGAGGTAGCTTTAGAGGAGGCATTAAGTAACGTATTCAGGGCGTTTTATCTCACCCATGACGACAGGCATTATTTGTTCCAATGTCCTTTCTATGGCTTCCGGAATATTCTTACATTGACCGAGGCCCCCACGCACACACTCTGTGTGACTTCTGTTCCTACCCTCTGCTATTGTATCCTAAGGTATTCATAGTATGTTTAAACTGCAGAAGATTAGTAGATCCCCAAGAGTTTGTGTCTGGATCTTCTTGGCAAGGGAAACAGCAAGTTTTGCAGCAATTGATGTGAGTCTCACTGGCTCAGTTCCGTTGGAATACAGCACCTAGAAATTGTAGGATAGGGGTTTGATGCCCTCAGTTCTCCTTTTTCCTCTCTCTCCTGTACATGCCAACTAGCTCTACCAGTGACACGCCACTTACAGTGGACGATTGTGATACGTTGCGTACTTGCCGTACAGGAGGAAAGGTACATGACTATCGAGAAGCCTTCCAACACACCCATCCGCAGTAGCACCCTATAGCTGGACAGTAAGCAGTGGGATTCCGAGCTGCTTGCGAAAGCCAAGCAACTTCTCCCGTATATGAGAACAGCATTTCACAATGCGGCTACATTGTGGCTGGTGCAATGTTTCACAGAATGGTAAACAAATAATTTTAGACTATACTTGCAGATACTCCTTTGATTTCTGGATCAGTTAAGCAAAACGTGTTACTAATTTTCTTTAAGAACTGAAGTAGTTAGTAACTCAGAACGAGAGTTCTACTAAGATAACATAAAACCCGGAATAAAAGTTATTGATTTTCCGAAACATTTTTGAGGATGTGGCCACTCACAAACTCGAAAATTACTTTAATTTAGTAGCGCAGTGTTTTACAGAATTGAGAACAAATAATTTTAAATGACACTGACAGATTCTCTTTTGATTTCTGGATCACTTAAGCAAAAAGGATTATTAATATTCTTTACGAATTGAAGTAGTTATCAACGCAGAACGAGAGTTCTATGAAGATAAAACAAAACTTGAGAAAAAAGTTATAGATTTCCTGGAACTTTTTTGAAGTTCTGACCACTCACAAACTCGAAAATTACGTTAATTTACGAAAAATCTAACAACATACACTTCTTTGAAAGTAAACATTAAAACACAGACGATATGTCAGTAATAATATGTGCTGCAAGATCTGTATATAACAAACGCGATTTACTATCAAAATATAACCCCTTACATCCGTAACTTCAGAAAGCATAGATATAAAATAAAATTTAGGGTGAACTGTTTTTTTGAACGAGGAAACTAGGTTAAACACAGATGCTGATTGTAACTGATCCTTAAACCAAATACGTTCATCGTCGCACTCAACTTGGAAAAATACACAGGATGTTTTTGTACAATGAACACCAAAAGCAATTTTAAATTTAACGTGAATTTTTTTGAACCAGGTTATTCAAGCGAAGACATCTGACACATGTGATTTTACTCGGCGAAAAAGGACGTACCGAAAGTCGGTTTACATACGTAAACACAAGTAAATAAACGCGCGGAAAGCACGAATTTTCCACTTAGCCGGTTTCGTGCCCAATGTTGAACACTCAATGAATTCGAGTTCCAGTATCAAATGATGCATAATCACTAAAATAACAAATACGTAGAGTTCAGTGTGGTATTCGGATACCAGAACTCAACATGCAATATTATTAGTAGTTACAAACACAATAAAATCTTTTCTTTTGATGATATTCTGGGAATTATGATGTACTGGTCAGTATCATAAGCTTTTATGCCCGAAATCCAAACAGAAACCTCTTTGAAAAATGTTGTTAGTAATACAGCAATTCGACTACAGTATTTGGTGTGAAATTATTTTAAGCTGTCTTTGAAATAGTAAACAAAGAATTCCGTTCCACTGTATGCAATGGCTTTGTATTACATACAGTTTTTTTTTCTTAAAAGACATCATAGTCGCCGTTGACTGTGTAAAATATTTATTGTTATGATTGCAATTTCGGCCTTATGATCATTTTCAAATAACACTGCAAAAGTTACCTAAGCACAAAAATACAAAAGTGAAGCACATGGTGTATATACATAATTAAGCAAACATTTCATTAAGAAAGTAGCACAATTATAAAAATTGGTGAGAAATGTACATTACTTACATTCTGTCAGAATATAAAACTATCCAACATGAATACATGTCGTCGTCAAAATGCAGCCTTTTGACTGTGAGAGTACCACAAGATCCCATGAGTACGACACTTATTACATCGTAATATGTTGTTAAATATGTACTGAACTCTCAATGTTACCATCGTTCTAATAATCTATCACACATACAAGCTCAGGTGCACTGACAACATGTGGATCTAAGTCAGTTGGCGCGAAAATACATTTACTAAAGATACTGCCTGTGCACGTAGCAAAGATAGTGCACACCAAGGATATAACTTACAAGCTTTATATCGTAAAGTCTTTTCATCTGTCGACATCATACTGCTTTCTAAATAGAGCTATGACTGTAAGGGGCAGTAGGATAGGATGCGAATATTTATGTACAACATAATAGAGGATAATACATGTGTTATCAGTTAATGAGCTCTCACATTGACTTAAGTGCTCGTAGATGAGATGAAGACAGAGCTCTGATACATAACACTTTGTATGCGTATAAATTTTAGTAATATGAATTGCGTAAAATGCTCGCCAGCAATCCAATTCACTGTGCAACACCACAAATTCTGACAAAACGTCATAATGCCTCCACACAAATACAGGATGCATCCTTCAACCAGGCTCTGTTATAGCGAACAGGACTCAGTAAATATGTGTACTATTCCATCTAAATTGTTTAAAATGTTTTCGGTAAGTGTCTAAAACAACCGTACAGTCCTATGAATTAGTGTTGAAGTAAAACTTCCTGGCAGATTAAAACTGTGTGCCCGACCGAGACTCGAACTCGGGACCTTTGCCTTTCGCGGGCAAGTGCTCTACCATCTGAGCTACCGAAGCACGACTCACGCCCGGTACTCACAGCTTTACTTCTGCCAGTACCTCGTCTCCTACCTTCCAAACTTTACAGAAGCTCTCCTGCGAACCATGCAGAACTAGCACTCCTGAAAGAAAGGATATTGCGGAGACATGGCTTAGCCACAGCCTGGGGGATGTTTCCAGAATGAGATTTTCACTCTGCAGCGGAGTGTGCGCTGATATGGAACTTCCTGGCAGATTAAAACTGTGTGCCCGACCGAGACTCGAACTCGGGACCTTTGCCTTTCGCGGGCAAGTGCTCTACCATCTGAGCTACCGAAGCACGACTCACGCCCGGTACTCACAGCTTTACTTCTGCCAGTACCTCGTCTCCTACCTTCCTGCTGTGAGTACCGGGCGTGAGTCGTGCTTCGGTAGCTCAGATGGTAGAGCACTTGCCCGCGAAAGGCAAAGGTCCCGAGTACGAGTCTCGGTCGGGCACACAGTTTTAATCTGCCAGGAAGTTTCATATCAGCGCACACTCCGCTGCAGAGTGAAAATCTCATTCTGGAAACATCCCCCAGGCTGTGGCTAAGCCATGTCTCCGCAATATCCTTTCTTTCAGGAGTGCTAGTTCTGCATGGTTCGCAGGAGAGCTTCTGTAAAGTTTGGAAGGTAGGAGACGAGGTACTGGCAGAAGTAAAGCTGTGAGTACCGGGCGTGAGTCGTGCTTCGGTAGCTCAGATGGTAGAGCACTTGCCCGCGAAAGGCAAAGGTCCCGAGTTCGAGTCTCGGTCGGGCACACAGTTTTAATCTGCCAGGAAGTTTCATATCAGCGCACACTCCGCTGCAGAGTGAAAATCTCATTCTGGAAACATCCCACAGGCTGTGGCTAAGCCATGTCTCCGCAATATCCTTTCTTTCAGGAGTGCTAGTTCTGCATGGTTCGCAGGAGAGCTTCTGTAAAGTTTGGAAGGTAGGAGACGAGGTACTGGCAGAAGTAAAGCTGTGAGTACCGGGCGTGAGTCGTGCTTCGGTAGCTCAGATGGTAGAGCACTTGCCCGCGAAAGGCAAAGGTCCCGAGTTCGAGTCTCGGTCGGGCACACAGTTTTAATCTGCCAGGAAGTTTCATATCAGCGCACACTCCGCTGCAGAGCGAAAATCTCATTCTGGAAACATCCCCCAGGCTGTGGCTAAGCCATGTCTCCGCAATATCCTTTCTTTCAGGAGTGCTAGTTCTGCATGGTTCGCAGGAGAGCTTCTGTAAAGTTTGGAAGGTAGGAGACGAGGTACTGGCAGAAGTAAAGCTGTGAGTACCGGGCGTGAGTCGTGCTTCGGTAGCTCAGATGGTAGAGCACTTGCCCGCGAAAGGCAAAGGTCCCGAGTTCGAGTCTCGGTCGGGCACACAGTTTTAATCTGCCAGGAAGTTTCATATCAGCGCACACTCCGCTGCAGAGTGAAAATCTCATTCTGGAGTGTTGAAGTAGATTGATACAATATATCACATTCTTCGGATACTATGAAATATCGAGGCTACATTTCATTTATAACATATACAAAAACAAAATACATTGGAGTATGCTTTTCTTCCCTTCTTATGGTCCATAAACCTTTCTTTACAGTAAAATACACAAGAATTACTGATAAAATTTGTTACTTATTATTTAAGACAGTGCACCTGAGCTTGTATGTGTGATTGATTATTATAACGATGGTAACATTGAGAGTTCAGTACATATTTAACAACATGTTACGATGTAATAAGTGTCGTACTCATCGGATCTTGTGGGACTCTCACAGTCAAAAGGCTGCATTTTGACGACAACATGTATTCATGTTGGATAGTTTCATATTCTGACAGAATGTAAGTAATGTACATTTCTCACCAATTTTTGTAATTGTGCTACTTTCTCAATGAAATGTTTGCTTAATTGTGTATAGACACCCTGTGCTTCACTTTTGTTAGTTTTTAGGTAACTTTTGCTGTGTTACTTGAAATTGGCCATAAGGCCGAAATTGCAATCGTAACAACAAATATTTTGTACAGTTAAGAGCGACTCTGATGTCTTTTAAGAAATATTATATGACAGTGAATCCCAGCCATTAGAAGTTAATTAAAAATTTTTGTTTGCAGTAAACAATGTTAAATTGCTAATAATTATCATCAGCCCAAAGAAATAAGATTTAAATTAAGTAAAGATAGAGTGATTAACGTGCAGCCACTAGAAGTACATAATATCCTGGTACATAATAAAAATTTCAAAACAGCTCGCAGAACCCGTATAAGGAGACTTTGCTTGTAACAGCTAAGTTTAAGCTGAAGAATAGCAGTTGAAGCCGCAACAACTTGTATTTTTCTATTTGCATTTTTTCAGACTTGCGTACCACTGGTCAGTTTTGTCGTTTTAGTCACTATCATGCTCCCTAAAACACATAATACACACACGGAGTAAATATGAAATAAACCGAAGTGTCTGTACCGGCAGATTCATAGAGAACCTGCAAAATACAGCGACAGACTTTACAGCCATTCTAATGCTATAATTGACGTGTATCATATGAACAGAACACATTAAGCAGCTGAAAGCGGGAAATAACAGGATTGAAAATGTATATCGCTGCTGGGAACCAACTATCTAAGGAAATACCTGAACTGGTTGTCAGTTTCAGCGGATCAACAGTTGTTGTGACAGATGGAATAACATTGGAGCGTTGTAGTGAACTAGATTTTGAGAAATATTTGTAATTTCTGGCAGTAGTTAAAAAGACGATTTGTGAAGAGGTCCAAGGCAGAAATAATTAAACAGTAAAAAAACTGCGATTTTCAGTGAAAAGTGTTTTACAAAGACAGTAGTAGTGTTCTCAGATGATGCTACCCGTCTTAGCAATATTGGAGAATTCGGCTGAGAAGTCCCTCCCTGAAAGCGTTTTCGTAGTTTTGTTTTATTTCCCGAGGAGTATAACATCAATTAATGTAGGTTAACGATGTCACTTAGCTCAGTATATATATAATTCGGACGTTCATCAACCGAATGGGGATTGTGTAACTTGCCTGTACTGGACAGTGGTTATCAACTCCTTGATGTACAATGGCCTGACGCTGAGAGAATCAAAAGTGGTCCTGAGCACTATGGGACTTAACATCTGAGGTAATCAGTCCCCTAGAACTTAGAACTACTTAAACCTAACTAACCTAAAGACATCACACACATCCATGCCCGAGGCAGGATTCGAAGTGGCGACCGTAGCGGTCGCGCGGTTCCAGACTGAAGCGCCTAGAACCGCTCGGCCACACCGGCCGGCGAGAGAATCACGTTTTGCTATATGCAGCGCGAGTCGATAAGAAAATCTCTAACGGATAGGTCTGTGGATTAGCTGTAGTGCAGTTAGGATAAGGCGACTCACTTTAATCAGAAAAATTTCCTTTGTTTGACATAGAGGCTTTCCTTCGGGTAAAGCTCGGCTTGACAATTGAGTCACATGATCTAGTTTCATGTAGATTTCATCCACTGGGACTGTGAAAAGGTATCTTTGTGAACATCGGTAGAGAGTGTAAACAGATTAAGTACCAGCATAATCACAGCATTCAACTGTATTTCTCAGCTACATGCAGCTCAAACAACGTGTTTCGGTAGACTACGAATTTTTAAAAGTCCTGACACTAAACGTCTACCAACACAACTGCAGCGATCATGAACAGCCGGCCGCGGTGGTCTCGCGGTTCTAGGCGCGCAGTCCGGAACTGCGCGCCTGCTACGGTCGCAGATTCGAATCCTGCCTCGGGCATGGATGTGTGTGATGTCCTTAGGTTAGTTAGGTTTAAGTAGTTCTAAGTTCTAGGGGACTGATGACCACAGCTGTTCAGTCCCATAGTGCTCAGAGCCATTTGAACCATTTTTTTTATCATGAAACAAAAAATAAATAAAATAAAAACACAGTGGACTGTGGGTTCAAAAAAAGTGGTCCTGAGCACTATGGAACTTAACTTCTGATTTCATGTCCTCCAGAACTTAGAACTACTTAAACCTAACTAACCTACGGACATCACACACATCCATGCCCGTGGCAGGATTCGAACCTGCTACCGTAGCATTGCGCGCGGTTCCAGACTGTAGCGCCTAGAACCGCTCGGCCACCCGGCCGGCTCCCACGTCGATTTTGCAACGAGTACTCTATGACACTAACCCCTTACCTAGCACAGCACAAGTCCCAAGCGACGGGAAAAAGTGCAGGCGACTCCAGTATACAAGAAAGGTAAAAAAAAAAAGAAAAAACGGACCCACAAAATTACAGACCCATATCCGTAACTTCTGTTTGCTGCACAATCCTTGAACATATTCACAGTTCGAATATAATAAACTTTCTTGAGACTGCGAAGCTTATGTGCCCGAATCAGCAATATGTTTAGAAAGCATCGCTCTTGAGAAACTCAGCTTGGCCGGCCAGAGTGGCCAGGTGGTTCTAGGAGCTACAGTTTGGAACCGCGCGACCGCTACGGTCGCAGGTTCGAATCCTGCCTCGGGCATGGATGTGTGTGATGTCCATAGGTTAGTTAGGTTTACGTAGTTCTAAGTTCTAGGGGACTGATGACCTCAGAAGTTAAGTCCCATAGTGCTCAGAGCCATTTAAACCATAAACTCAGCTTGTCTTTTTCCCACATGATATACTAAGAACTATGCATTAGGCAGATTCCACATTTCTTCCGGAAAGCATTTGGCACGGTGCCCCATTGTGGGCTGTTAACGAAGGTACGAGGATGTGGAATAAGCTGACACATACACTCCTGGAAATGGAAAAAAGAACACATTGACCGGTGTGTCAGACCCACCATACTTGCTCCGGACACTGCGAGAGGGCTGTACAAGCAATGATCACACGCACGGCACAGCGGACACACCAGGAACCGCGGTGTTGGACGTCGAATGGCGCTAGCTGCGCAGCATTTGTGCACCGCCGCCGTCAGTGTCAGCCACTTTGCCGTGGCATACGGAGCTCCATCGCAGTCTTTAACACTGGTAGCATGCCGCGACAGCGTGGACGTGAACCGTATGTGCAGTTGACGGACTTTGAGCGAGGGCGTATAGTGGGCATGCGGGAGGCCGGGTGGACGTACCGCCGAATTGCTCAACACGTGGGGCGTGAGGTCTCCACAGTACATCGATGTTGTAGCCAGTGGTCGGCGGTAGGTGCACGTGCCCGTCGACCTGGGACCGGACCGCAGCGACGCACGGATGCACGCCAAGACCGTAGGATCCTACGCAGTGCCGTAGGGGACCGCACCGCCACTTCCCAGCAAATTAGGGACACTGTTGCTCCTGGGGTATCGGCGAGGACCATTCGCAACCGTCTCCATGAAGCTGGGCTACGGTCCCGCACACCGTTAGGCCGTCTTCCGCTCACGCCCCAACATCGTGCAGCCCGCCTCCAGTGGTGTCGCGACAGGCGTGAATGGAGGGACGAATGGAGACGTGTGGTCTTCAGCGATGAGAGTCGCTTCTGCCTTGGTGCCAATGATGGTCGTATGCGTGTTTGGCGCCGTGCAGGTGAGCGCCACAATCAGGACTGCATACGACCGAGGCACACAGGGCCAACACCCGGCATCATGGTGTGGGGAGCGATCTCCTACACTGGCCGTACACCACTGGTGATCGTCGAGGGGACACTGAATAGTACACGGTACATCCAAACCGTCATCGAACCCATCGTTCTACCATTCCTAGACCGGCAAGGGAACTTGCTGTTCCAACAGGACAATGCACGTCCGCATGTATCCAGTGCCACCCAACGTCCTCTAGAAGGTGTAAGTCAACTACCCTGGCCAGCAAGATCTCCGGATCTGTCCCCCATTGAGCATGTTTGGGACTGGATGAAGCGTCGTCTCACGCGGTCTGCACGTCCAGCACGAACGCTGGTCCAACTGAGGCGCCAGGTAGAAATGGCATGGCAAGCCGTTCCACAGGACTACATCCAGCATCTCTACGATCGTCTCCATGGGAGAATAGCAGCCTGCATTGCTGCGAAAGGTGGATATACACTGTACTAGTGCCGACATTGTGCATGCTCTGTTGCCTGTGTCTATGTGCCTGTGGTTCTGTCAGTGTGATCATGTGATGTATCTGACCCCAGGAATGTGTCAATAAAGTTTCCCCTTCCTGGGACAATGAATTCACGGTGTTCTTATTTCAATTTCCAGGAGTGTATGTGTGTGCCTCGAAGGCTGTGAGAGACCACAGCAGATCACGAAGGTATATTGTACGGTATGAGATGGAGCGGTTGCTAACAGAAGTCGACCATTTTAGTGAAGACGAAGACCTACATTACATCGTGTTTTTTATTCTACTTTATTTTACGATCATCGACTTGCATTGGTATCCCTTTTAGTATTTTAAGCTCACGACATAGCTAGGATGATTGCAGGTACTAGTAGATGGGAACAATGGCAGGAGGGTGTCCACAATGAGGAAATCAAAGAAAAACTGGGAAATAGATGTAGCAGTCAGGGCGAACAGGCTTAGATGGTGGGGTCATGTTACACTCATGGGAGAAGCAAGGTTACCCAAGAGACTCATGGATACAGCAGTAGAGGGTAGGAGGAGTCGGGGCAGACCGAGGAGAAGGTACCTGGATTCGGTTAAGAATGATTTTGAAGTAATAGGTTTAACATCAGAAGAGGCACCAATGTTAGCACTGAATAGGGGATCATGGAGGAACTGTATAAGGGGGGCTATGCTCCAGACTGAACGCTGAAAGGCATAATCAGTCTTAAATGATGATGATGATGACGATGACATATGTTTTTGCAACCTCATGACTAGAACATTCTCTCTCGAAAACCGTTGTGTGTTCTGTACGTAGGACAGAAATACGGCTGAATACTACCAATTATTGTTGTAAAAGCGTAACAACTATTACCTCACATCCTTAATAGGAAATGTTAAATGTATCAGAATTATTTATTTAATACTGAGCAACGGAAGGATTCGATTAGGAGAAATACTCTGTTTTCACTGCCAATGACTTCTCCAGTTTAACAAACTATAACCGACACATGTTGCTGTCGAAGTACAAACTCGTCACGTTTTTTGATTGCTGATGTGCTTCTGCCGTCTCTGGTAGCGGTTGAATGATGTCCATTGTCTGTCGCGAAGTACTTACTGAAATTGGAAAGCATGGAGGACAAAGCAATAGAAACGATATAGATTCGAAATTTGGTCATCTGTTAGTAGGAGCCTTTGGCATAACCACAGTCGTCCATAATCAGTAACCACGTATTTGATTTCACCTGCCACCACGTGCCACCTGCAGAACTATACCGTTAGCGCAGTGTGCTTGAATATAACAGTTAGGAGTTCTGATTATAGTCAAAGCCTCACATTGCGAAAATGGTTTGGTCTGTGAGTTTATTGTTGATGCGTTCATCATTTTCAAAAGTGAGGTACGAAATTGCCTGGAAAAAAGTCTCTACTTTTAACTACCGTCTGTAGTTTACGCACTACCATGGTGATGCGAGTATCCTGCTGAAGTTCCTTGCGCTATGTTGCCTGTAGGCTGCTAACAAATACGCGACGTTGTGTTACCAGCGTACACGTAGAAAGATTAGATGGTTTGGAAAACATTCCTCCACTTCGACAATATACGCATAGGTGTGTCAATTTAGCACGCTTCTTTCTTTTGCTCCAAATTTCTCATGTTCAGCCTGTAATGGTCGCCTGGTCGTAGATATTGCTAATTGCTATAATCGCACTATTTCACTCCCATTTGCGGAGCTTGTTAGCATTTGATGTTAGGTTGGCGCCATTAAAATGCATTGTGTTGTAGTAATCGCTGCTACTTGCTGGATCGCTGCTGTCTCTCGATGCTGATGCTGGCTCTACATCTGGTTGTCTAGGGTTGAAAACATGAGGTCCCGTGTTTTTTATGTGCTTTTGATGATAAAGAACGAACGAAACCAACAAATATGTAAACTTCAAATATTTATTACTCTGGTGGCCATCTTAATTCCACTGTCCACCAAAGACTATGACTCAACACAAAGTAGTACTTCCGTTACATGTTCTTTCCATTGTTTATCCACCTCAAACAATAACACACAAACACACTTTACCAAAGTGACATTCCGACTGCCTCCCGACCGTTCTTGCTGCTTGTATTTATAACATTGTCAAAGAACTACTAAAAAGAGATATAGTTTACAAGTGACACGTACATCTGTTATCATAACTTGTGCAGAAAAGTTATTAATTTGCATCGAGTGACCTAATTTAACATGTTATTAAAATGACAGACAGATTTGTTGACTTGACAGAATAATTCTTTTTTACAAAAAGGCCGTTTTTTAGAAGTTTGTCAATTGACTTCTCTAATTTGCATAAATAAGTAAATAACACGAATTATTAAGAATTGCATTGGTTTTCGTCTAAAATAGGATTGATTTCGTGAATACTGAGTGAAAACGCTCGTAGTGAACAAATAGGTTTCACTGGGTGATTTTTATTTAAGGAGATCCAAAATACCTAAGTTGGCCACTATTTTTCGTACTTCATATTAATTATTTAAGATGAACTTAGTGTTTTTACATGATGACATTTGCTGTATCAGTGATCAAGTGATATAAACTTTTGTGTGGGTCAGTTATTCAGTATTATTTAATGGGTTGACTGTTTATGGAGACATGTTATGCAATCATTGTTAACATACACAATAACTTTTCTATAATCATAAATACTCGTTAAACTGGTTGAATTTGGAGGGTATCGCATACTTCGGTACAGTAAAGCCTTTAATATGTTCCGTTATAAGCCACACTTTGACTGCGTAAGTATAAGGATCTGAACGGCAATGTGAACACGAATTGTACGCCGCTTTACGATCTGTAACACCAAATGGCCCATAACCACAAATCTAGGGCTCTATTTCTATCGAAACGCTTTGTGGGAAAGTTAGGTCTTCCAGATGGCGGCACAGTCGTTCATTTATCCTCACATATCTCCTTAACCCTCATCGTTGCCAAACGGCCATTTTCGCTGAAGGTATCGCTACCAAATAGACAGTTCAACAGAGATAACAGATGCTCTACGTTCTCATTACTTTTTGGGATTACAGCAATGTCACAAGTGAAATTTAACTTGACTATAGTCACATAATATTATATTTCTTATTCTATTTTCAATTTCACTTTAAACACCAGTGATGAGCGAGTTGTGTACGGTATACACATATTCATACAAAATAAACATCACTTGAGATACTTAACGAAACATTTATATGGGGAAGTTATATTTGCCATATTATAAAATGTCCCTTTTTAGTATCATTCACTCTTTCTGTGCAGCACATTCTTACCAATTAAGTACGTAGGCGACTTGTTTCCTCATAGGTAATTAGTCGTATGAGACAGTCTTACCCGACGTCACCTACACAGTTTTGTAATCTTCACAGAAGTAGTGATGTCTTTCATTGAAATCGACCTTAGTATACTGCGGAGTCATCTTGTAAATGTGAAAGCAGCAGGAAAACACGGCCTTCATAAGCTTGTAGCTGATTTACGGAGTACTACAAATTGCCTGTAGGCCAACATTTCTCTCTATGAATACCTAACAGTAATGATTTACGGTCAGTACAATCTAAAAATTCTTAGATCGATGGCCTTGTGACGCCAAAAGAAACTAAATAAGCTGAAGCATGAACTCCCCCGCTAAAAATAGTGTACGTCCTGAGAAAGGCCAATGCAACACTGTCGAAGCATAGGTTTTAGTATTTTAAGATTTTTGTTACTTCATGAGAAGGCATGGTATTCACCCAGAACGATTCTAATGAGACTGACATCGGCCGCGGAAGCCCATGTGTGTATATCACTGACGTATTTAGCCGTTTAAATTGGATTGTGCTGTATCCTTACTGCATCACAGCAGCTGACGATGAAATAAAGTTTCGAACTCCTAACCAACCAACTATATGACAGATTTTCCGAGATCCAATAGATCACTTAATACGAAATTTACAATCATTTCTTCTGAAAAAGAGGCAACCTCTTTACTGACAAATCCTTGTCCACTCTGCGTTTGCGTTTCCTCTATTTTCAACTCGTCACCGACAAGATGAGTTCAAGATCAAGGTTTATCATCTATTATTCTTTATCTGATTCCTCTCTAACGTGCTGCAGGCTCAACAGTGCATTGTTTACTCTCTTGACAGGAGCACTACGAAATTTATCACGTGGTTTCTTCATTGTGGTCAGGGCAAGCAGAGAAACAATAATTTATTGAGACTAATTTTGAATGGACGTTAGCGGCTGACAGTCGCTTCAGCCATGCAGTTCCTGCAGAGGCCGGGAACGGCTAGGGGCGGCCTATCCATTGTGCTCATGCAGGAATATTGACTGTCACAACTGAAAGAGTGGCATCGACTTGTGCTGACAGCAACGAACATGGCAGCCAACACATTCGCCATAATGGAGCTCTTAGTCATCAGCTTTGGTGACAAGCTTAGACAGTACTGAAGAGGGCACTATAGTGTTTGTGGAGCCTGATAGTGAAAGGACAGAACGCTATGCCACCTAAAGTATACAATATCGAAACTGTCAAATATTTTGGACATATCCTACCACTATCTTCTATATATGCAAGACTCTCAAGCGCCACGACATCTACTGAAATGTGGTGCGGAATAACAATCCTCTCTCCCAGTCATTGAAAGAGATGCCCTCGGCTTCATTTTGAGTTCCCGATTACGATACCCCACCCATAACCTTCATTAACTCACCCACGTACCAGACGTCTTCAGATGTCAATAACCTCGACTACGTTCATGAGGGCCGGCCTGAGTGGCCGTGCGGTTCTAGGCGCTACAGTCTGAAGCCGAGCGACCGCTACGGTCGCAGGTTCGAATCCTGCCTTGGGCATGGACGTGTGTGATGTCTTTAGGGTAGTTAGGTTTAATTAGTTCTAAGTTCTAGGCGACTGATGACCTCAGAAGTTAAGTCGCATAGTGTTCAGAGCCATTTGAACCGTTTTTTTACGTTTATGAGAAACTTGAATTTCAACAACCCATCGTAGCTGACTCTGTTGAGAACGTTCCACCTCAAGTATTCTTTATAAACGCAAAATTAAATGATTTCACATAACTGGCCTTCAATCCCTGCAGCATGATTTGGGAACATATACTTCGTTCGAACACTAAGAAACATATAAAATAAAACCGTTTATTGCCACATAACTATCACGGATTTAGAAAATATCGCTCTCATTGACGGAAAGTAATGAGTGCTATCGCCAGGGCATGTCAAGTTGAAAAGGAAGGAAGGAATATGGGGTTTAACGTCCCGTTGACAACGAGGTCATTAGAGACGGAGCAAGAGCTCGGTTGTGTATAAGATGGTTAAGGAAATCGGCAGTGACCTTTCAAAGCAGCCATCCCGCCATTTGTCTGGAATAATTTAGGAAATTACGGGCAACCTACATCTGTGTGGCCGAATGCGAATTTGAACCATAGTCTTCCTGAATGCGAGTCCAGTGTGCTACATTTCCAGAAGTTTTTTGACATTATTCCTCGCAAACAGCTTCAAATCAAAACTGCGTGGCTTGGAAGTGTCGTCTCAGTTATGTGACTAGATATATGATTTCGTGTCAGGAAGTTACAGACTTTAGTAATTGACGGAAAGCCGTCTTGTGAAATAGAAGCGATGTCTGGGGTTCCCCATTCTTTTTTTTTTGCGAATTCCTAAGGGACCAAACTGCTGAGGTCATCGGTCCCTAGACTTATACACTACTTTAAACTAACTTCAACTAACTTACGCTATGGACAACACACACACCCATGGCCGAGGAAAGACTCGAATCCCCGGCGGGAGAGGTGGCGCAATTCATCTACTTCTACACTCCTGGAAATGGAAAAAAGAACACATTGACACCGGTGTGTCAGACCCACCATACTTGCTCCGGACACTGCGAGAGGGCTGTACAAGCAATGATCACACGCACGGCACAGCGGACACACCAGGAACCGCGGTGTTTGCCGTCGAATGGCGCTAGCTGCGCAGCATTTGTGCACCGCCGCCGTCAGTGTCAGCCACTTTGCCGTGGCATACGGAGCTCCATCGCAGTCTTTAACACTGGTAGCACGCCGCGACAGCGTGGACGTGAACCGTATGTGCAGTTGACGGACTTTGAGCGAGGGCGTATAGTGGGCATGCGGGAGGCCGGGTGGACGTACAGCCGAATTGCTCAACACGTGGGGCGTGAGGTCTCCACAGTACATCGATGTTGTCGCCAGTGGTCGGCGGAAGGTGCACGTGCCCGTCGACCTGGGACCGGACCGCAGCGACGCACGGATGCACGCCAAGACCGTAGTATCCTACGCAGTGCCGTAGGGGACCGCACCGCCACTTCCCAGCAAATTAGGGACACTGTTGCTCCTGGAGTATCGGCGAGGACCATTCGCAACCGTTTCCATGAAGCTAGGCTACGGTCCCGCACACCGTTAGGCCGTCTTCCGCTCACGCCCCAACATCGTGCAGCCCGCCTCCAGTGGTGTCGCGACAGGCGTGAATGGAGGGACGAATGGAGACGTGTCGTCTTCAGCGATGAGAGTCGCTTCTGCCTTGGTGCCAATGATGGTCGTATGCGTGTTTGGCGCCGTGCAGGTGAGCGTCACAATCAGGACTGCATACGACCGAGGCACACAGGGCCAACACCCGGCATCATGGTGTGGGGAGCGATCTCCTACACTGGCCGTACACCACTGGTGATCGTCGAGGGGACACTGAATAGTGCACGGTACATCCAAACCGTCATCGAACCCATCGTTCTACCATTCCTAGACCGGCAAGGGAACTTGCTGTTCCAACAGGACAATGCACGTCCGCATGTATCCCGTGCCACCCAACGTGCTCTAGAAGGTGTAAGTCAACTACCCTGGCCAGAAAGATCTCCGGATCTGTCCCCCATTGAGCATGTTTGGGACTGGATGAAGCGTCGTCTCACGCGGTCTGCACGTCCAGCACGAACGCTGGTCCAACTGAGGCGCCAGGTGGAAATGGCATGGCAAGCCGTTCCACAGGACTACATCCAGCATCTCTACGATCGTCTCCATGGGAGAATAGCAGCCTGCATTGCTGCGAAAGGTGGATATACACTGTACTAGTGCCGACATTGTGCATGCTCTGTTGCCTGTGTCTATGTGCCTGTGGTTCTGTCAGTGTGATCATGTGATGTATCTGACCCCAGGAATGTGTCAATAAAGTTTCCCCTTCCTGGGACAATGAATTCACGGTGTTCTTATTTCAATTTCCAGGAGTGTACATGTAGACACCAAGCGGTGTGTGGCGGAGGGCACAATTCGTGCCAAAGTCATATCCCCCCCCCCCCTCTGTTCTACTGGCTGATCGCGCGAGGGAAGAACAACTGCCTTAACGCCTTATCTTTGAATAGTGATCATTGCGCGATCTGAAAGTTGGTGGTAATAATATATGCTCTGCATCCTCGGCGAAGATCGGATTTCGGAATTTAGTGACATGGCGCCTCTAACCGCGCGGCCACTCCGCGCGGATGGGGTTCCCCCAAGAAAATGGTAAAGACCCTCTGCTGTTGTTCATCTACATGGATTCAGTAGACAATCCGAGAAGGCTTTTAGACTGTTCGCAGGTGGCGCTCAATGTTGTTTACCATGTACGTAAGTGTACTTAAACAACATCATCCGGTATAGTGCAAAAAGTGACAGCAAAAAATGTGAGATCATGCACGTAAAAAATTCCATTCAATTCCGCGTATACGATGAATCTCACATATTAAAATATTGATGATTAAAATTAAATACTTAGAAATTACAGTTACAAGCAACTTAAATGTGAACTATCATACAGTAAATATTGTGGGGTAGGTGAAACAAAGACTGCGTGTTACTGGTGGATCAATTAGATGACGCATCAAATCCGTCATCTTCCGGTGTACTTCTGCTCGATATAGGGTCCTCAGCTGGTAGTACTGACGTTGGACATCGAAAGAGATCATAAAAGGATCGTTCGTTTTGTATTATCGCTAAATAGGGGGAATGTGTCAGGGTGTGATATCACAGTTGGGGTAGCAAACATTAAAATAAAGGCGCTTTTCGTTAGGGCGAGATCGTATTTCGGAAATTTCGCTCACCAGTTTCCCCTCTGATTGCGAAAATGTGTCACTGACTTCCTCATACATAAGAAGAAGTGATCATCGCAATAAAACAATAGAAATCCGATGGGCACGGAAAGACTGTGTTCATTTCTCGTACGTGCTGTTCGAGAGTGAAACAGTCGGCAAATAGTCTGAAACAGATTCTATGAGCCCTCCGTAAAACACCTAAGTGTGAACTGCAGAGTAGACATGTATACATATACATGTACAAAACAAATAATCTCAATAACTGTAAGTTATCCAAGCCTTCCCATCCGAAACGATGGATGGAAACAAACGGTTCTAGGCGGAGCAGCAAGCCTTTACAACATTATATACTTATATGGATATGTTGTCTGTTCTTTTGGACATCTACGACATGCATATTCCCCAACTCTTACAGGACTTGGTAAGAATGTCTCCCACGAGTAATAAGTGTGTTGGGGTGGGACACGACGAAGGTAGTGTGTGGACATACAAGATGAGAATGTGGGCCTCGTAGGAGGCGTGTGCGAACTAGTTCCTGCAGTCGCACTATCCGCTCTGGATAGAGCGTCTGCCATGTAAGCAGGAGATCCCGGGTTCGAGTCCCGGTGGGGATGCACATTTTCACCAGTCCCTGTTGATATACATCAACGTCGGTCTTGAGCTGAAGGTATTAATATAATTCTAATTTACCACATTAGTTCACATACTTATAGTCAGTTAGTATCTTGTGAAGCTTTATTTTCTTCCGGTGCACCGAAAATTCAAATAACTAAAGAGAATGGAGCTGGCAATGGCTTCTACAAATACCTCTATTACGACAGATAAAAGCCGACTGTAGTTATTTTCAGTGCAAAAATAAGCCAATAGATACAGTGCGCGGGAATTTAAACTGGCGATGGGCTGTGCTATTCCAGCTAGAAAACCATTAATCTAGAAAGTGACCTTATAAATGTAGACGGAGTTTTCACCTTAAATTCTGCTTCGATTTCTGCTCTCTCCCTGGGCAAACAACTGAGGGCAGACCTTGTGTTGTTTGTTTGGCCGTATTTGATTAATATAACACTACGATAACGTTCGATGTTGGGCAGCTTTGCTTGTTGGGTAGCGCTAGTTGTTTGTGGTGCGTGCTGCCTTTCTACATACGCCGTCATTTTGTTCCCCGTTTGACGAAGACATACCCACAGAGGACTTAAATTTACATTTTTTCGTTTCATTGGTAGCTTGAAAATTATCAGCTGTTGTCAATGACGTTACCATCAACACCTCCTTAAGTTACACTGACGGAACAAGAACATCAAGAAGGAGTTGTGAAACATAAACGGAAGTTGGTAGGCGTGTTTTTACATTTGGAAGATGACGTATATTCAAATTTCGCACCAGTCGCACAAGAATGTTGCTTTCAGCACACGCCGTAACGGTCGACAGCCGTTAGCTGCCTTTGAGATTGGACGTGGTTCGTGACTAGGGCCTCCCGTCAGGTAGACCGTTCGCCCGGTGCAATTCCTTCGAGTTGACGCCACTTCGGCGACTTGCGCGTCGATGGGGATGAAATGATGATTATTAGGACAATACAACACCTAGTCCCTGAGAGGAGAAAATCTCCGACCCCCGGGAATCGAAACCAGGCCCTTAGGATTGACACTGTGTCGCGCGGACCACTCAGGTACCGTGGCCGGACGTTGGACGTGGCGAGTTGATGTTAGTCAAGAGTTCCTGTAAGACGACAAAGACACCATTATCAACACGTCACTGAGTATGAACGAGGTCGTGTAATAGGGCTGTATCCTCCTCCTACGATACTGCAGAAGTACTTGGCTCGAATGTAGCCACTTTCATGACTGCAGGTAGCGGTGGTCGCGAGAATGTACGGTAACAAGAAGATCGGGCTTGGGATGGCCAAGTGGAATTACCGAAAGGCAAGACCATCGTGTTCGGAGTATGTCTCTGGTGCATCATATTACATCTGCAGCAGTAATCTGAACAGCAGTTGACACCGCAGTTACACAATGGACTGTTACAAATACAGTATGTTACTTCAAGGACAACTCCGAACCAGGCACCCTGCAGTGTGTATTTCACTGACCCAAAACCACGGACATTTCCAACTGCTGTGCTATCAAGCGAGAGCTCATTGGAGGGCAGCATGGATATCTTTTGGGTCTCCCGATGAAAACTGGTTCTGCCTTAGTCCCAGAGGTAGCCATGTGTTGGTCAGGAGGTCATTTAAGAGCCTGCAACCAACTGAATCTACACCTGGAATATGGTCTGGCGTGAGACTTCATATGACAGCAGATGCACGCCCTCATTTCAGCCTGGTGATTCTACCTTTCGTGCCGCCATTCATGAACAGCACTGCAGCGTGTATTTTCTAACAAGATAGCTCTCACCCTTAACCGCTGTTGTACCAACATGCTCTGTATAGTGTCGACATTGTTGGCCTCCTTGATCACCAGATCGGATTCTACTCGAGCACATATGTGAGATTATCGGAGGACAACTCCAGTGTCATCCAAAAACTGCAATGGCCGTCCCTCTGTTGATCGCCGAAGTGCAACCGGCTGGGAACTCCATCTCGCAAACTGACATCCGGCACGTGTACGACAGAATGCGTACACGTTAGAATGCTTGCATCCAACATTCTGACTGTTACACCGGTTATGAATGTACCACTATTTCAAAATGTTCAAATGTGTGTTAAATCTTGTGGGACTTAACTGCTAAGTTCATCAGTCCCTAAGCTTACACACTACTTAACCTAAACTATCCTAAGGACAAACGCACACAGCCATGCCCGAGGGATGACTCGAACCTCCGCCGGGACCAGCCGCACAGTCCATGACTGCAACGCCCAGACAGCTAAGCTAATCCCGAGCGGCCCACCATTTCACATTTGTAATTTCTTATCTCGCGCTTAACTTAATCTGTGATCTGGCAGTGTTAATCAGTTAATTATGTTACCTAGAGAAATGTATTCCCGTAATTGCATTACTCTACATTAATTACTTTTTGGTGTTGTGATTTTTTTCCTTCAGTGTATCTGAATAACTGTCACCTTACGAGGTGCATTTAAGTTCTAACGCCTCCGATTTTTTTTCTAATTAACTACTCACCCGAAATCGATGAAACTGGCGTTACTTCTCGACGTAATCGCCCTGCAGACGTACACATTTTTCACAACGCTGACGCCATGGTTCCATGGCAGCGGCGAAGGCTTCTTTAGGAGTCTGTTTTGACCACTGGAAAATCGCTGAGGCAATAGCAGCACGGCTGGTGAATGTGCGGCCATGGAGAGTGTCTTTCATTGTTGGAAAAAGCCACAAGTCACTAGGAGCCAGGTTAGGTGAGTAGGGAGCATGAGGAATCACTTCAAAGTTGTTATCACGAAGAAACTGTTGCGTAACGTTAGATCGATGTGCAGGTGCGTTGTCTTGGTGAAACAGCACACGCGTAGCCCTTCCCGGCCGATTTTGTTGCAGTGCAGGAAAACATTTTCGTAGGATGCACCTGTTACCGTAGTGGCATTTGGAACGCAATGGGTAAGGATTACGCCCTCACTGTCCCACAACATGGACACCATCATTTTTTCAGCACTGGCGGTTACCCGAAATTTTTTTGGTGGCGGTGAATCTGTGTGCTTCCATTGGGCTGGCTGGCGCTTTGATTCTGGATTGAAAAATGGCATCCACGTCTCATCCATTGTCACGAAAAGAAAGTCCCATTCATGCTGTCGTTGCGCGTCAACACTGCTTGGCAACATGCCACACAGGCAGCCATGTGGTCGTCCGTCAGCATTCGTTGCACCCACCTGGATGACACTTTTCGCATTTTCAGGTCGTCATGCAGGATTGTGTGCACAGAACCCACAGAAATGCCAACTCTGGCGGCAATCTGTTCAACAGTCATTCGGCGATCCCCCAAAACAATTCTCTCCACTTTCTCGATCATGTCGTCAGACCGGCTTGTGCGAGCCCGAGGTTGTTTTGGTTTGTTGTCACACGATGTTCTGCCTTCATTAAAATGTCGCACCCACGAACGCACTTTGACACATCCATAACTCCATCACCACATGTCTCCTTCACTGTTGATGAAATTCAATTGGTTTCACACCACGCAAATTCAGAAAACTAATGATTGCATGCTGTTCAACTAAGGAAAACGTCGCCATTTTAAGTATTTAAAGCAGTTTTCATTCTCGCCGCTGGCGGTAAAATTCCATCTGCCGTACGGTGCTGCCATCTCTGGGACGTATTGACAATGAACGCGTCCTCATTTTAAAACAATGCGCACGTTTCTATCTCTTTCCAGTCCGGAGAAAAAAAATCGGAGGCCTTAGAACTTGAATGCACCTCGTATAATTACAATTGCCCCCATCTCGTGGTAGTGCGGCAGCGTTCTCGCTTCCCACGTGCGGGTTCCCAGGTTCGATTCCCGGCGTGGTCAGGGATTTTCTCTGCCTCGTGATGGCTGGGTGTTGTGTGCTATCCTTAGGTTAGTTAGGTTTAAGTAGTTCTAAGTTCTAGGGGACTGGTGACCATAGATGTTAAGTCGCATAGTGCTCAGAGCCATTTGAACCATTTTGAACAATTACAATCACACTTTTATGAAACTCATATTTTCAGTATCAAGCACAAGCATAAACTGTTTTGTTATCAGTATCCCTAAACAAAATCGTGTTCGCAGGACACACAACTACGCTCACACTCAACATCTTAAAAGGTATCAAATCTTCGATTTCGGCGTCAATCAGTACTTTATATGTTTTTAATTATTTTTATATCCAAGAGGAACAGCTACAACCATTCATCACCAAATGCGAGTGTAGTGTATAAATTAGAAATGTTTGAACTGAAGCTCAGCTGCCAGATTTTTGACCCTGTGGACTGCCTCAGCATTTGTCAGCATAGTAGGGACGGACTTGGACTGGATTATAGAAATATCACTGACATGAAGGCAAAACTGACAAGAGGACTTCATAGGATAATATGACATGTGCAAAGCGATCAAAGGATAATGTCCATGGTATTACATTGCGCAACAGCATTAAAATGTCTCATTTTCGAGACCCTTAAGTCCAAACCTTGCGACGCTTAAATTTAAAGTTTGGCTTAAAGGTGCGTACAACCTTCCTCGGCCGGCTGGAGTGGCCGAGCGGTTCTAGGCGCTACAGTCTGAAACCGCGCGACCGCTACGGTCGCAGGTTCGAATCCTGCCTCGAGCATGGATGTGTGTGATGTCCTTAGGTTAGTTAGGTTTAAGTAGTTCTAAGTTCTAGGGGACAGATGGCCTCAGAAGTTAAGTCCCATAATGCTCAGAGCCATTTGAACCAATCTTCCTCTGAAATAATACAAAATCGTAGCGCACTTCGGCGAGGTGTCGACACTTGCAAAACAAAGGCCCAGCTCGTAAGTTCATGAGACGGGTGAGTCATATTGTAAGGAAGCTGTTTACGTTTTTATGTTGGTAACATCACGTAGCGCTCTGTATGAAAATCACTGTGTTTTGTGCAGTCTGTGGCTGGTTGGACTCATTGTTGGAATATTCGCTAGTGTAGTGTTGGGCAGTTGGATGTGAACAGCGCGTAGCGTTGGGCAGTTGGAGGTGTGCCGCCAGGAGTTGTGGATGTCGAGAGAGATGCCAGAGTTTTGAGAACGGACGATCTGGAGGTGTGTCAGCCAGAAAAAGGAAATTTGTAAAGATGGATGTCTCGAATTGATAGATATATATATGATGACTTTTGAACATTATTAAGGTAAATACAGTGTTAGTTCTCTATCAAAACCTTTCATTTGCTAACTATGTCTATCAGTAGTTAGTGCCTTCAGTAGTTACAATCTTTTATTTAGCTGGCAATATTGGCGCTCGCTGTTTTGCAGTAGTTCGAGTAACGAAGATTTTTGTGAGGTAAGTGCTTCATGAAAGGTATAGGGTATTGTTAGTCAGAGCCATTCTTTTGTGGGGATTATTGAAAGTCAGATTGCGTTGCGCTAAAAATATTGTGTGTCTGTTTAGTGATGATCAGAATAAGTAAAGAGAAAAATGTCTGAGTACGTTCAGTTCTGCTCAGTTGTTTGAAAATCAAATAACGTAACAGGTTTTCCAGCACTGTCATCTTTATATTCTTCTAATGGGACGTTTCAGTATTAATGACGTCACAATGGCACCAAATTTCACCACAATTTTGCTCATCGCCACGACGGACGTGTCACTCTATTGGAAAGTTGTCACACACCCTTTTACCTACATATCACCCCTCCGCGATGGAGATCAGAACTGGTACGCCCAACGGTTTTTTATCAGTGCCCGAAAAATATTGCACACACACCGCTGCTCGGAGTCAGCACAAAGAGGACTCAGGGAATGGCACAAAGGGCGTCAATGAAACCACGCCTTTCGCTGGGGCGTTGATTCACGCGTATTTCGCAGTGGGCTGAGCAACAGGAAGACATTCCTGACAACATTGACAACACTGCTGACGCCCTCGGGCGTTTCAATCCTTCTCTATGGACACTGCGGTTCAAATGGCTCTGAGCACTATGGGACTTAACATATGAGGTCATCAATCCCCTAGAACTTAGAACTACTTAAACTTAACTAACCAAAGGACATCACACACACCCATGCCAGAGGCAGGATTCGAACCTGCGACCGTAGCGGTCGCACGGTTCCAGACTGAAGCGCCTAGAACCGCTCGGTGACAACAGCTGACGGACGCTGTAGGGCGACATCGCCGTCGAAAGTGATCGTACCTGTTTGGAACGCAGCGCGACCGCTAATCTTACTTTCGTGTACAGGTTGGAACCACTAAGAACCTTTGTAAACCATTCAGCGAAATATGAACGTGATCAGAAGCAGGGTCCTTATGCTGTTTTAGAGCTCCTACTTTCTGCACACTGACACATGCGTCAATAAAATGGCAGTGTGCCTATAATATCACCCACAGTTCGGCGAAACCATCGGTGGCAACCAGCCACATTTATAGGGTATTTATAAATGTACCTGTGCAGACAGAACCCATGACAACGGCCTAGGTGCTTTTAGATCTGTATTGTACTAAATTCTATTGTACTGTATGTTAACCGCGGACCTAGAAACGACGGAGAGGCTGCGCCCCCGCCGCAGACGCAGTGGTCCACAACCCCATGACGACTACCGTAGTCCAGTTCAACCCTCCGCCGCCCCACAGCGAACCATTCCTTAAGGGTTACTGTGTGGTGCGGCCACAGTGGACCCCCCACCCCAGGGAACGTCTCACACCAGACGAGTGTAACCCCTATGTTTGCACGGTAGAGTAATGGTGGTGTACGCGTTCCTGGAGAACTTGTTTGCGCAGCAGTCGCCGACATAGTATAGCTGAGAGGGAATAAGGGGAACCAGCCCGCATTCGCTCAGGCAGATGGAAAACCGCCTAAAGACGATCCACAGACTGGCCGGCTCGCCGGACCTCGACACAAGTCCGCCGGGCGGATTCGTGCCGGGGACCGGGCGCTCCTTCCCAGTCCGGAAAGCCGTGCGTTTGACAGCACAGCTAACCGGGCAAGCCTTTAGACCGGTAAATCGTTCAACACACTCTGATTTCGGATGTCTAATTTCAGGGATAAGTACAGCAGCGTAGCGCCGAAAGAGCAGCAGCATCGCCTGTCTGCAGGAGTCTGGTACTCTTGGCACGGGTTCTGTCTGTTCAGGTACATTTTTAAGGTTACTCAACAATGGTGGGTCACACTGGACTCGCATTCGGGAGGACGACGGTTCAATCCCGTCTCCGGCCATCCTGATTTAGGTTTTCCGTGATTTCCCTAAATCGTTTCAGGCAAATGCCAGGATGGTTCCTTTGAAAGGGCACGGCCGATTTCCTTCCCCATCCTTCCCTCACCCGAGCTTGCGCTCCGTCTCTAATGACCTCGTTGTCGATGGGACCTTAAACACTAATCTCCTCCTACTCCTACAATGGGGGGTGGGTGGTATCAAGAGTTTTGCCGATCTGAAGGACTTAGAAGGGCCTGTTGTGGGGCGGTGGGTGGAATTATTTGGTTAATATATGTATAATGTAAAGTAGAATAGATGCATTTCCCGGCCGATTAACCATATGTGGGGCGGCAGGTGGAATTAATTGTTATAAAAATGTTCTTATTATTTATGCAGTCTTTTGCCGTTCTCAACAATGGCTCTCTAACTACAATATTGGCAACCAGAAAGTGATTAGCAAAATGTGAAGCCTGTAATTAGAATCCCTAGTGCCCACCTCATCTGAGAAATACACTTATAGCTACAGCTTATAGCTCTGAGGAATTAGGAGATTGTCTGGGATTCATAATCAAAAACGATTATCTCTATAATGTTCACTATATTCTGAAAGTCGCAGACCAAAAAGAATCCACACAATCCAACTAACAGAGCAGTTCCGAGTCTAATGCGCTGATGCAACTATAACTGTTCAAATTAAATGTTTAAGTGAATGCTCGCCATAATTTGATGATAATGTTCATCAAACGCCACTTAAATAATGGTAGAATGTCTGTCCCACGACGGCACGTGAAAATACGACATACGCAAACTGAAGATAGAGCATTAAAGTCATCCCAGAATTAACACTTAACTCGAAAACGATTTCATGGTTACGCGTAAACCGAGTAACTTATTACGGCATCCGAGGCTGTTTATAGCAATGATACCGACACGACGCGACTCCCGGCACAGGTGGTGTGCTATTCAGCGTCTGGAGAGAACTGGGGCCTTTTATCTCTCGCACAGCGTTCTTATATATAAAGCCGCGGTGCGGACGGCTAAGGGAACGCCTGATCAAAATTGCTCTCCCGACTAGCTGCTGGGCTAGTAATGCATCACTTTAAGTTATTGAATAAATCATTGCTTCCTTTGCTGATGGCCGATGAAGCTCTCAATTTAAATGCGCATTCAGCACACAGGTAAGTAATCATAATAAAAGTCTGACGTGGCTAAGTCAAATATTTTCGGCGAGAGAATTAATTTAATTACACTACACGCAGTAGATGAGCTCTGAACTTGCTCTTTGGAGATACGCTATACCTATAGTTTTATAGTTATTCTGTTGAAACTTCTCACATCTTTATGATTATAGCGGATCTCCCTTCTACTTAAATTTAAACATCCTAGCCTTATTTATTCGCCTACTTAATCTATCTTGCTTCCTTAATTTCTAAGACAAAAACCAGAAAATCATGAATTTCAACTAAAATTTTAATTTGTGAGATCCTGAATACTGTTTCTACTAAATTATTATGCTAAAGGAATGTATATATAAATTTTTAAGTTTCTAGCTCTTTTCTGTTGCGCCAATGATTTTTACAGAAAAACGTCCAATTTTCGAAAATGGTTAAAGTTATTGAACTGATATTCAACTATATTGATTTAGTATTACTCCTGACATGCTAGAATCGTTTCAGGTTATTTACTTGATTTTTAAAGTATTGCGCAACATTTATGACGTCAGAGCTAGTTACAGCGGACTAGGCTGGCACACAATGGAAAGACTGATGTATGTGAATTTTATAAGGCGTGAGTAGGCTGCTTCCTTACACTGTGCTCACGCATCTTTCAATGAGCAAAGATCTCCCCCGCTCCATCGCCGTGATCGCGTCACAGAAGGCTGCGAAGTAGGAGGGATGAAAAAGCATAAATGCCTTTTGCTGCTTCCTATCACGCTGAAATTTTATCGATTGGTGTTGAATGGTCCCTATACAAGAGAGCAAAAATAGCGGTCCCGCTGCATTCCAAACGGGTCAGATCACATTTAATGGGGATGCAGCCCCATAAAGTCCTTAGAGAAAAGTTGGAAGTCCGAGGGTGTCAGCAGTGTCAAAGGTTGTCTAAAACGTCTTCTTGTTACTAATCGCACTGCGAACTCTTCGGCCTGATATGTGTGGGGATCAACGCCCTAGATACAGGGGTAGTTTCAATGCCGCCCTTTATTACACCCTTTGAGCCTTTTCGTGCGGATTCTTGGCGACGAGGCGTCTGGAATGTTTTCCTCGACCACTCATAACAAAACAGCGTGATTTCAACTCTGTGCGTCGAGGTTCTAACCTCTATGGCGGAAGAGTTAAAAGCAGGGGTCAATTGTAGATAAGAGAGGCTCGGAAAGCCTTACGATACACGATGGCGATGGGCAGAATTCTGGTGAAGTCTGGTGCGAGTGTGACACCATTAACCTACCTTGCACATCACATCGGCCTCTCAACTGTGGTATTTTTTCTGCATTGTGTCGATACCTTGCTGTTTGAAACGTCGTCGATCCCGAGGACGACGTGCATGGCATTACCTGTCTGCACCATTAAAGAGACAAGTTGCACGCACCTTTGAGCAAATTTCAAAATTAAAATTCACAATGGGTTGAAGAACAAGTGCTACTCTGGGGTAAAGAGAGCGAAACAGGATAGAATTTAGTGACGGGCTGTATGAAAGCATTCAGAAAAAAAACAAAAGAAAGGGTAAGTGATTGCTTAACAATTGCGAGTGTTATGTCGACTGTCTGACTTATTAGGTATCCCCATCTCATTTTGGTGTTATACCACATAACTTTTACAGTATGGTGTTCTTTCACGCATATTGTTGTAATTGTGGTTTTCAGTCCAGAGACTGGTTTGATGCAGCTCTCCATGCTACCTATCCTGTGAAAGCTTCATCTCCCAGTACCTACTGCAACTTACATCCTTCTGAATCTGCTTAGTGTATTCATCTCTTGGTCTCCCTGTACGGTTTTTACCCCACACGCTGCCCTCCAATACTAAATTGGTGGTCCCTTGATGCCTCAGAACATGTCCTACGAACCGATCCCTTCTTCTTGTCAAGTTGTGCAACGAACTCCTCTTCTCCCCAATTCTATTCAATACCTCCTCATTAGTTACGTGATCTACCCTTCTAATCTTCAGTACTCTTCTGTAGCACCATGTTTCGAAAGCTTCTATTCTCTCCTTGTCCAGACTATTTGTCGTCCACGTTTCACTTCCATACATGGCTACACACCGTACAAATAGTGTCAGAAACGACTTCCTGACGCTTAAATCTATACTCGATGTTAAAAAACTTCTCTTCTTCAGAAACGCTTTCCTTGCCATTGCCAGTCTACATTTTATATCATCTCTACTTCGTCCATCATCAGTTATTTTGCTCCCCAAGCCGGCCGGTGTGGGCGTGCGGTTCTACGCGCTTCAGTCTGGAACCGCGTGACCGCTACGGTCGCAGGTTCGATTCCTGCCTCGGGCATGGATGTTTGTGATGTCCTTAGGTTAGTTAGGTTTAGTGCTCAGAGCCATTTCAACCATTTTTTTTCCTCCCCAAATAGAAAAACTCATTTACTACTTTAAGCGTCTCATTTCCTAATCTAATTCCCGCAGTATCACCCGATTTAATTCTACTACATTCCGTTATCCTCGTTTTGCTTTTGTTGATGTTCATGTTATACCCTCCTTTCAATACACTGTCCATTCCATTCAGCTGCTCTTGCAGGTCCCTTGCTGTCTCTGACAGAATTACAGTGTCATCGGCGAACCTCAATGTTTTTATTTCTTCTCCATGGATTTTAATTCCTACTCCGAATTTTTCTTTTGTTTCCTTTACTGCTTGCTCAAAATACAGATTGAACAACATCGGGGATACGCTAAGACCCTATCTCGCTCCCTTCCCAACCATTGTTTCCCTTTCATGCCCCTCGACTCTTATAACTGCCATCTGGTGTCTGTACAAATTGTAAATAGCCTTTCGCTCCCTGTATTTTACCCCTGCCACCTTCAAGTATAGTGGTATCTAAATATTTCTGAATCTGGTTGAGCTCAGTCTTTACAGGTGACATATTAATGATTAATGATGTATAAATGTGGAATTAGGAGCCCGAGTGTACTGCTTAAAACATAATGCTCAAAAAATATTGTAAGTGAAGCGCTGAGAGATCTGATCCAGTGTGGAGTGACGGATATGTTTTCGACGGCTTACTCCCCACTACAGTTGAAGAGCCTTGCCTATGCTTCAGACATGCAACCACGATGACACTTATTCCCGTCAGCCGGCACTCATGCCTCGCTGTGTTGCTAATTTATGGCTGTCAGTTGTAGGCACTGTTGCGCCGCGCCCATGCTACACAGCACGCATTTGTCTAACGTCGGTGGCAGCCCTCTGGCTGGGAGGACTAAAATTAATCTCTAAAACGCGGAAGTAGGAACAAATGGCACATCACACGTAAAAACTGAGAAATAAAATATTCTCAGTACTAATAATAAGCAAACCGGTTTTCTATTATCGGCCGCGATAGCAATTCCAGTGAAGCGTAACCAATTACGGCATATTACCTGCAGCAAATTAACGAAAAGAAACGGGAGTTTTGGCTTGTAAGACAGGTTCCGATAGTGGTGTAAGTGCTGCCCGATGGGACTCAGGCATACACTCAACGTTATTTCCAACTTCACTTTAATCAACATTCAGTTTTAGCATGAAGTCCTGTGCTGAATAGTAGAGGGTAGTAAGAACCGACGAATGTGAGCCAACACCATATCGAATTCCAGCATTACCGATGGAGGGCGCCACGAACTTCTAAGTCATTTTCAGCCACGTGTACGGATACTTTCGATCACATAGCGTATATGGGCCTCGTGGAATCGGAGATAGCGACTAGAAGTCCCTTAGTGGGGGGAACGATGAGGGGACGAAAGTATAAGAAAGGTATGTACTGTACTTCTCGGGACGGGTGTGGGAGTTGGTTGGAGTTCCAGAGAGGAAGTGTGACCTCCCCGTCACTTATCGATCTAAATGAAAATGAAAAATTAAACCGCGTGTACCTAATGGAAATTTGGGAAAAGCAATCGTCACCGAAGTTAATATTTCGGTAAAGAGGGAGTAAGGGTTACATCTAAACTAAAGGAAAAATGCAAATGAAATTGGTGGAAATTAATTTTGCAAAAGGGTAAAGTTAATAAAGAAAGTAAATGTGCGGTCGTTACGTTAACAATTAACTAGCGTTAATTAGATATTTGAGATTTAGGGAAAATTACGGTCGCCAGTCCTATGGACAACTACTATAATAACTGAAAGGAAAGGTTAATGCACATATAATTAGCACTAAAAGCGTGCCAACTGTAGGTTGACACGTGTTGTGTGAAAACTGAATGTTTGTCAGAAGTAATAAATTTCGCCACACTCTGACTTAATTTAGAAAAAGAATTAATAAAACCGGAAAATTGAAAGTTCATTTAGTGACTGAAATTAATAGTGAACTTTGTTTCTGAAGCACTACGAAATTAAGTAAAATAAGGTTAGTCTCGGGGTACCTCAACAATCATCTCAAAAGCAACTTGAATCTACGCAATTTAGAAATAGTGATATAACTTTGAACTTGAATTAAACGATTTTGAACAATTAACAATAACAAAATGTAGTACGTACCAAGTTGAGCAGCAGTCACAGTAAGCTAAAATATGGTAACAAAACTCGCACTCTTAATTTGTGCTTGTGTAATCTAAATATAGTTCTGTTTGGTTATTGTAGCCAGCTGTGAATACTTTACCTGAACTTTGAAATTAAAGCAGTGAGATGGAGTGATATATCTGTAATGCTGGCGTTTGAATTCCAACGACACTCGGGTTCATTTCGGAAAAGGAAGGGACTGTGCTTGGTAATGCAATTGGGACAATGAGCAACAAAGGTTCATGCTAAGCTGCTGTATTTTAGTTATACAAATGGAACAGTTTGAAAAGCTGAGGTCTGCCATACAGCTCTCAAACGTTACGTGCTTCCAGTCTTCCTTGGTGGTTTATTGAAGGTTTGAAGTCGTCGATCGAGGAGGTGGCGACAGTCACTTATCGTCGGCCGTCGCTGTTGCAGAAGCTGGATTTTGGCGCGCCTTCTTCAGGACACGATCACCAGGCGAAACGGGCTAACGTTTACCCTCCGGGACACCGTGCCAGCTAACTACCATAGCAAGTCGAGCGCAGTTACATGCTGCCAAACCACGAAAGCGCGACAACTCGCGGGAGCGTCACTCAACACACCTGCTCCATCGCCCTACTCCAGCCAGACTCCGCTCTGCCCGCGCTGCACGCGGCAGACTTAACACTGCCCAAGATCCTAAACGCTTCAGTTCTCCAGACGACCTATCGATGTACTCGTTCGATAGCATAGTTTTCCCTAGGCAAGACCCAGCGTAAAAATACAAATAATATTTACAAAACAAACCAATTATACATCGACACACACACACACACACACACACACACACACACACATATATATATATATATATATATATATATATATATATATATATATATGTGTGTGTGTGTGTGTGTGTGTGTGTGTGTGTGTGTGTGTATGTGTGTGACATTTCTGTGTCTTTATGTATTGAAATTGTTTTACAATTTATATATATATATATATATATATATATATATATATATATATATATAAATTGTAAAACAATTTCAATACATAAAGACACAGGAATGTCATACCTTCAGGTAACAAAATAAGGAAAAAATTTATAGTACAATAGGTGGAAATAGGAGGATATACACTCCTGGAAATGGAAAAAAGAACACATTGACACCGGTGTGTCAGACCCACCATACTTGCTCCGGACACTGCGAGAGGGCTGTACAAGCAATGATCACACGCACGGCACAGCGGACACACCAGGAACCGCGGTGTTGGCCGTCGAATGGCGCTAGCTGCGCAGCATTTGTGCACCGCCGCCGTCAGTGTCAGCCAGTTTGCCGTGGCATACGGAGCTCCATCGCAGTCTTTAACACTGGTAGCATGCCGCGACAGCGTGGACGTGAACCGTATGTGCAGTTGACGGACTTTGAGCGAGGGCGTATAGTGGGCATGCCGGAGGCCGGGTGGACGTACCGCCGAATTGCTCAACACGTGGGGCGTGAGGTCTCCACAGTACATCGATGTTGTCGCCAGTGGTCCGCGGAAGGTGCACGTGCCCGTCGACCTGGGACCGGACCGCAGCGACGCACGGATGCACGCCAAGACCGTAGGATCCTACGCAGTGCCGTAGGGGACCGCACCGCCACTTCCCAGCAAATTAGGGACACTGTTGCTCCTGGGGTATCGGCGAGGACCATTCGCAACCGTCTCCATGAAGCTGGGCTACGGTCCCGCACACCGTTAGGCCGTCTTCCGCTCACGCCCCAACATCGTGCAGCCCGCCTCCAGTGGTGTCGCGACAGGCGTGAATGGAGGGACGAATGGAGACGTGTCGTCTTCAGCGATGAGAATCGCTTCTGCCTTGGTGCCAATGATGGTCGTATGCGTGTTTGGCGCCGTGCAGGTGAGCGCCACAATCAGGACTGCATACGACCGAGGCACACAGGGCCAACACCCGGCATCATGGTGTGGGGAGCGATCTCCTACACTGGCCGTACACCACTGGTGATCGTCGAGGGGACACTGTATAGTGCACGGTACATCCAAACCGTCATCGAACCCATCGTTCTACCATTCCTAGACCGGCAAGGGAACTTGCTGTTCCAACAGGACAATGCACGTCCGCATGTCTCCCGTGCCACCCAACGTGCTCTAGAAGGTGTAAATCAACTACCCTGGCCAGCAAGATCTCCGGATCTGTCCCCCATTGAGCATGTTTGGGACTGGATGAAGCGTCGTCTCACGCGGTCTGCACGTCCAGCACGAACGCTGGTCCAACTGAGGCGCCAGGTGGAAATGGCATGGCAAGGCGTTCCACAGGACTACATCCAGCATCTCTACGATCGTCTCCATGGGAGAATAGCAGCCTGCATTGCTGCGAAAGGTGGATATACACTGCACTAGTGCCGACATTGTGCATGCTCTGTTGCCTGTGTCTATGTGCCTGTGGTTCTGTCAGTGTGATCACGTGATGTTTCTGACCCCAGGAATGTGTCAATAAAGTTTCCCCTTCCTGGGACAATGAATTCACGGTGTTCTTATTTCAATTTCCAGGAGTGTATATATTGTAAAACAATTTCAATACATAAAGACACAGAAATGTCATATCTTCAGGTAACAAAATAAGGAAAAAAATTATAGTACAATAGGTGGAAATAGGAGGATATACATTTCCAGCGTTACAGGATGGATATGGATGGAGGTGTATGGAACATGGGATAGGGATGTAGTGGCGCAGCAGGGTACTTGGATTGTTGGGTGGAATATTAAGTGCCGGGACTCGATTTTGGTATTACTGTATTGGATCTGAAAGTGCTCCAAGAAGAAAAGAAAATACGGGAAGTTCATGACGGTACACTATGCGACTTGGTAGGTGGACGTGAAAGGCGAGGCGGAATGCTGTCTTTAGTACCATTTCAAGGGATTTGTAGAAGTTGGGAAAGGGGGGGGGGGGGGATCAGAGCAATGTTCGCAAAAGTTACGATGGAGCGTGTGAGCGATGTATGGAGGACATTAATTTCAGCAGTGTTGTTGCGCTGTCGCACATATACAGCCCATGGCCTGTTTCGAGTTGGACGGCTTACGTCGTCACGTCATTCAGTCACGGTCAGTGTTATCTGTACTGTTGGCGTTCCGGCTCCCGTAAGAGCTTAAAGAATTCGGTGAATTTCTCTATTTCTTGTCAGCATCGAGAGCTCTGTTCCACGCTACACTAAGATGACGTACGCTGTCCCAGCAGTAGCTATTCTCTCACATTCTAATTTCTAAGGCCTCTATAATAATAGAATCCCAATATGAAGAAGCATGAGACAAGATTTTTAGTTTCATAAAAGATTGTATTGTTTATTTGTGAGGTTATGTTCAACAGTTGACGATTCCTTAAGTTCCTTACTTTTATTCTGCCTTTGGTGTTCTCCACAGCGTTCAGTACTGCTATGGACAGATTCACTGGTGTAGTTTCTTCTGCACTCACTACGAATCTTGTAAATATCAGGGACCTTCATATCTTAACTGTCCTTCACTGTTAATCGAGAAATAGTACTTCTTATCTTCACAGGTGCCTACCTATTTCGCTAGATACAGCACCGTAGAAAGGAAGAAGCACTATCGGGGGCTTACCAAGTCACGTGATTGTTCGTTATTTTTACGTTTCCGTGCCGCGAGCGGCAGCTTTATATCACATACACCAGAGCCGTTCTTTCGCAACAGGACTTCAGATGATTAATTTTAAAACCCATGGTGGGTTTCACTTGACTTCTATTTTCGGAATACTTATTCCTTGGAATGGTGGACTAGTTCTGTTACTGACATTTCACTACCTTCGAGCTCAAAATATAATGCTGGGACTTACAACAGGTGAACGTCAATGAAAAGGGTGTTAAATTTGTGGGTCACTTTCCGCGACCTTTTTATAGACATACACTCCTGGAAATTGAAATAAGAACACCGTGAATTCATTGTCCCAGGAAGGGGAAACTTTATTGACACATTCCTGGGGTCAGATACATCACATGATCACACTGACAGAACCACAGGCACATAGACACAGGCAACAGAGCATGCACAATGTCGGCACTAGTACAGTGTATATCCACCTTTCGCAGCAATGCAGGCTGCTATTCTCCCATGGAGACGATCGTAGAGATGCTGGATGTAGTCCTGTGGAACGGCTTGCCATGCCATTTCCACCTGGCGCCTCAGTTGGACCAGCGTTCGTGCTGGACATGCAGACCGCGTGAGACGACGCTTCATCCAGTCCCAAACATGCTCAATGGGGGACAGATCCGGAGATCTTTCTGGCCAGGGTAGTTGACTTACACCTTCTAGAGCACGTTGGGTGGCACGGGATACATGCGGACGTGCATTGTCCTGTTGGAACAGCAAGTTCCCTTGCCGGTCTAGGAATGGTAGAACGATGGGTTCGATGACGGTTTGGATGTACCGTGCACTATTCAGTGTCCCCTCGACGATCACCAGTGGTGTACGGCCAGTGTAGGAGATCGCCCCCCACACCATGATGCCGGGTGTTGGCACTGTGTGCCTCGGTCGTATGCACTCCTGATTGTGGCGCTCACCTGCACGGCGCCAAACACGCATACGACCATCATTGACACCAAGGCAGAAGCGACTCTCATCGCTGAAGACGACACGTCTCCATTCGTCCCTCCATTCACGCCTGTCGCGACACCACTGGAGGCGGGCTGCACGATGTTGGGGCGTGAGCAGAAGACGGCCTAACGGTGTGCGGGACCGTAGCCCAGCTTCATGGAGACGGTTGCGAATGGTCCTCGCCGATACCCCAGGAGCAACAGTGTCCCTAATTTTCTGGGAAGTGGCGGTGCGGTCCCCTACTCGCACTGCGTAGGATCCTACGGTCTTGGCGTGCATCCGTGCGTCGCTGCGGTCCGGTCCCAGGTCGACGGGCACGTGCACCTTCCGCCGACCACTGGCGACAACATCGATGTACTGTGGAGACCTCACGCCCCACGTGTTGAGCAATTCGGTGGTACGTCCACCCGGCCTCCCGCATGCCCACTATACGCCCTCGCTCAAAGTCCGTCAACTGCACATACGGTTCACGTCCACGCTGTCGCGGCATGCTACCAGTGTTAAAGACTGCGATGGAGCTCCGTATGCCACGGCAAACTGGCTGACACTGACGGCGGCGGTGCACAAATGCTGCGCAGCTAGCGCCATTCGACGGCCAACACCGCGGTTCCTGGTGTGTCCGCTGTGCCGTGCGTGTGATCATTGTTTGTACAGCCCTCTCGCAGTGTCCGGAGCAAGTATGGTGGGTCTGAACACCGGTGTCAATGTGTTCTTTTTTCCATTTCCAGGAGTGTACATTACCTGTTGTTCTTTCCAGCTGCTATAAAAGACATTTGTCTGAAGAATCTGCAGTATATTACAGTTAAATGTCGGGATAGCTCAACCGAAAATTCGCTATAGAATCCAATGTCAAATCCATTGGGAATTTGGACCTTTGTATGTGGTAGCAATTTCAGGTGTTTGTCATTAGTGGTGTCGCTATTTAGTGGAGGTATATCATTTGCCTTTGTAGCCAAGTACTAATCGATTTTTTTGTGAAGGAACATTTTCATCTGGCTTCTGAAACTAGATTTCGATCAAAAACTCTGGGACACGTTTGTGCTTCTTAAACGAATCTGTCATAAAATATACTTTTTTTAGGCTGTTCTCCAACACCTCTAAAAAGTCCAAATTTCGAACAATACACAGAAATCGGTGAAACGAAGGATTTATGTGCTATGCCTTTCGTTGCTGAATTGAATTTCCTAAAATTTCTTTCAGTGTCATAAGCGTTTCTACATAAATGGAAAATGGAAATGAGCGTTTGGCGTCATTTGCCGAGAGGCCCCTTGCGGGGCAGGTCCGGCTGCCTTGGTGCTGCTCTTATTACATTCGACGCCACATTGGGCGACCTGCGCACGGGATGGTGATGAAATGATGGTGAAGACAAGACAACACCCAGTCCCTGAGCGGAGGAAATCTCCGACCCAACCGGGAATCGAACCCGTGCCCATAGGACGGCAATCCGTCACGCTGACCACTCAGCTATCGGCACGACGTTTCTACACATATGTCTCTATACTCTGGAAAGGAGCTCATGGGGAAGTTAAACATGCGTATGAGCTATTATCTGTCACTTTTTATCCCCATGGTCTTTTTGCGGGATATACACAGGAGGTCACCATATATCGGCTGATTCCTCTAAGACAATCTGAGGTAAGCCATACCTTGATGCACACGCTTCTTTTGTAGCGCTTGCCACTGTAGTTGAATAAACATCTCCATGACTCTTTTGTGTTCACTGAACTAACTTCTGTCGAAATTTACGGCTTTTCTCTGGATCCTCTGTTATCTCTAGAAATCTTACCAGGTGCGAATCCTAGAGTGGTGAGTTTTCCCTGTTACTGCGAGGGTCACTCCAAAAGAAATGCAAACTATTTTCGTAAAAATACAGTTTTCATACTGCATGTATGAAAGTTTTACAGTGTGTAGATGCATCCTTCCCGCTTGTTTTCAAACTTAGTTCAGCCTGTTCCCGTGAGTGGCGCCGTCGCAGCATGTCTTCAAGATGGCTGCTACACTTGACGTTCGTCAGAAGCAACGTGCTGTCATAGAGTTCCTGTGTTGTGAAAATGAGACAGTGGGATACATTCACAAGAGGTTGAAAAAGGTGTATGGAGATGCTGCTGTCGATCGCAGTACAGTTAGTCGATGGGCAAGCAGGTTACGTGATGAAAGAGGGCACGGCAATATTGAGGATTGTCCTCGCAGCGGCAGGCCTCGTACTGCACACACTCCAGACAATGTGCAAAGAGTTAACGAATAGGTGACTGCTGACAGACGCGTCACAGTGAACGAATTGTCACGCTACGTTGCGATAGGGGAAGGAAGTGTTTGCAAAATACTGGAAGTGTTGGCGTTAAAAAAGGTTTGTGCCAGGTGGGATCCCAGGATATTGACAGTGGCTCACAAAGAAACAAAGTAAACGGTATGCAGCGAAATTTTGGAACAGTACGAGAATAGTGGAGATGAATTTCTTGGAAGAATTGTGACAGGTGATGAAACATGGCTCCATCATTTTTCACTAGAGACGAAGAGGCAATCAATGGAGTGGCATCATGCAAATTCACCCGAGAAAAAAAATTCAAAACCACGCCTTCTGCTGGAAAAGTTAAGGTTGCGGTGTTTTTCGATTCCGAAGGACTCTTGATTGTGAACATCATGCCAAGTAGAACCACCATAAATCTGATTCATATGTGACGACACTGAAGAAACTTCAAGCTCGACTGAGTCGTGTTCGACCACATCGGCAAAAGCAGGATGTTTTGCGGTTGCACGACAACGCACGGACACATGTCAGCCAAAAAACCATGGAAGCGATCACAAAACTCGGATGGACAACACTGAAACACCCGCCTTAAGGTCCTGACCTGGCTCCACGTGACTATCATCTCTTTGGGAAACTGAAAAAGACTCTTCGTGGAACAAGGTTTGAAGATGATGACTCCCTTGTGCACGCTGCCAAACAGCGACTCCACCAGGTTGGTCCAGAATTTTACCGGGTGTGTATACAGGCGCTGGTCCCAAGATGGCGTAAGGCAGTTGAGAGGCATGGAAATTATGTGGAGAAATGAAAATATTGTTCCTAAGAGATGTATCTACACACTGTAAAACATTCAAACATGCAGAATAAAAGATGGATTGAAAAAAAATAGTGTGCATTTCCTTTGGAGTGACCCTCGTACTTCTAGGTGGCTACACTTTATATCACTCCTCATTCAAAGTTGAGGATGTTTCACCATTATTACAGTTTGCTGTAATTGGTGCTCAGTCATCTAAATATCAAAAAATCATTACATATTTCCTCCTATTTACGCACAGTACACTACTTTTGTTTACATCCAATCTCAACTGCCACTCATTTCATCAGGAGTTTGTCCTCTGCAGTTCAAGCTGGAGTTCGTTGTAATTTTTTGACGTTTCGGTTTTCTTACGTCCAGCACCATAATTCACCAACAGTCTCATGTACCTTCAGTCTGTATCAACCAGATTAATTTTAACGGTAGAGGTCCTGAAACGATCCGTTCGGTTACATCCGGAACTGATTTCACATCTTGCGATTTAGTGTCTTTAAATTAGATACACTTTAGTTCAGCTCAGTTGTTGGTGGTTCCGTTTTTAATGTTCTTGACACCTCGCCCTGATCTGTGTCATATCAGTACATTTACAAATAAGATAAGTTCTCTCTGTTAAAACTTGCTTATTTGCTAACCATTTACATTACTTTTTTAAAATGGTAATGGATAGCAAAGATTTATTTTATATGTAACCCAAGCTCAGACGTACCATTTACACAGAAATACATCTATGGAGGTGGAGGAGTTGTGTTGTATAAATGATTTAAATACTTGTTTCTCAAACTTTCATCAGCCAGCATATTTAATTCTCAAGTGATGTGGCCGAATATCTTTATGATTGAATGCTCTGCGCCTTTGTGTGAAAGAGTAATGTTAAGCTGTAGATAGTGGAGGATACTTTTTATCCCACCATTATATTGGGAAACGCTACCTTTATTTACAAAAATGTGCCCGAATATTCAGAGCAAACTCAGTAAGACTGAGACTGTTGTTAGTGAGCTAAATTTTTGAAACAATAGGCTACATGATTATCAGTGAAGAATATTACATATTATTCTTGTAACGAACAATTTGTATGGACTTGCCTAGGAAAATTACTCCACATGACGTTTAATGAATGGAAATATCCTAAGAAAGCTAATTGGACAATGCTCTATTCAGAAATTACATGCACAGTATATATGAGAGAAATCAAGGAACTCATTTCCTTGATGCTATACTTATATTGATGATTATTTATCTTGCTTAGTACATGACTGAATTAACTGTATTAGTAGTAGACTATTTAGTAGAAACAAATCAATTATACTTCTGAACTTTTCGTTTATTTATCTTTTTATTGTTACAGCTCTGTTAGCCTCGAATATGCGTATGCTATAGCGTATCTTCAAAGAGCAAGTTCAGAGCTCGTCTACTGTGTGTAGTGTAATTAAATTAATACTCTCGCCCAAAATATTTGACTTAGCCACGTCAGACTTTTATTATGATTACTTACTTGTGTGCTGATTGCACAAATAAATTGAAAGCTTCATTGGCCATCAGCAAAGGAAGCAATGATTTATTCGATAACATAAAGTGGTGCATTACTAGCCCAGCGGCTAGTTGGGAGAGCAGATTTGTACAGGCGTTCCCTTAGCCGTCCGCACCGCGGCTTTATATGTAAGAACGCTGCGCGAGAGATAAAAGGCCCCAGTTCTCTCCAGACACTGAATAGCGTATCTTTAGTTTGCGTATGTCGTATTTTCACGTGCCGGCGCAGGACAGACATTCTACCATTATTAGCGTGGCGTTTGATGAACATAATCATCAAATTATGGCGAGCATTCACTTAAACATTTAATTTGAACAGTTATAGTTGCATCAGCGCATTAGACTCTGAACTGCTCTGGCAGTTGGGTTGTGTGGATTCTTTTTGGTCTGTGACTTTCAGAATATAGTGAACATTTTAGAGAGAATGGTTTTTGATTATGAATCCCAGACAATCTCCTAATTCCTCAGAGCTATCAGCTGTAGCTATAAATGTATTTCTCAGATGAAGTGGGCACTAGGAATTCTAATTACAGGCTTCACGTTTTGCTAATAACTTTCTTGTTGCCAATATTGTAGTTAGAGAGCCAGTGTTGAGAACGGCAAACAATAGCATTAAATAAATAATAGGAACATTTAACAATTATTCCACCCGCCGCCCCACATATGGTGCATTGGCTGGGAAAGAAACTGAGAAAAAGTGAAAGTGATTTTTAAATATTAGGATTCGGGAGTGAAATGCGACACGCAACTGAGTAATAGTAGAGTGATAGTGTTACGTGTGCATGTGGACGACGCAATTGGATTAACAACGCATCTGGTTTGACGGAGCTGGCACTGAGTCTAGCGGCGCTGCTGGTATCGCGAGAAGCCAGTTTCGCCTCTCCGCACTCATCCGCCGGAGCAACTGGAGCCGCACCTGCAGTTGCGGGCCACGCAAACACACAACAGCCGTCGGAGAGCCGTCTGCAGTTCAACGCACCGCGTCGCATCAGTAATCCCGGTACGCCGCGCCGGCAACGCCATACGTCGTGCAGAAGGAACTAAGTTAAGTGAAAAGCTGTTAAAAATTTTACTAACCTTCACTCAAAGACTGTCGGCGATGGAAGCGCCAGAAGAAACTGAGGTTAAACTTAAATCAGAACCTATGTCTGGTGAGGAAACTATAAATCCAGACAACGGTTCAAGTGTAAATATGCATGAAAATAGTAATGTTAATGTGAAATATCAAGTATTGTCTCCTGACAGTAGCGTGAAAAGAGGAAATGATTCAATAACAGAGACCCCTATAGTAAAGCAGAAATCAGAAATTGTTAATTTATTGGATGATAGTTTATCTGATGAGTTAAAAACGAAACAGTCATCAGAGGTGGTAGAGTTTAAAAAGGATAAGTTACATATGACTGATCAATCAGATGTTTCATTTCGTTTTGATGATTCTGGTACTGGAGCTAGTTTTTCGTCACCTGAGTGTGATAAAACACTAGCTAGTGAGCAACCCAAAGATACTGGAGCTATTGATTTTAATGTTATATTACAAGCAATAGCTACCAGTAATGATAAAATGACAGCTGAATTAAAGTATGACATTGTGGCCAGCCAAACTAATTTTAATAAACGATTGGAGGTAATGGACAATACCTTCAAGGCTGGTTGCAATAAGATGAAAGATGATCTGGACAGTTTGAATTATAAAATTGATTACAACCATGAGGATATTAAGAAAAAGGTTGCTCAACAATTTTCTGAAATGTATAAAACAGTAAAATCCGAAGTTGCTGAGGTTCGCAAAGACTTCCAAATGGAAGATGCGAAGCTGGAGCACAAGTTAACAGAAAAGATCGAGGCGGAATCTGAACTGTGCTCAGATAGGTTTAAAGATGTTAATATAAATGTAAACATATGTCAAGCAGAAGTAGATGCAATCAAAACTGATACTACTCATATTGTGCAAAAAGTAGATAATGTTGAAATGAGAGTAGAAAATATTAGTACTAACTTTGCTTCAGTAACTTCTGGTAATGGTGGTATACAACAAGTTGTAGCTGCAAACGCTGCATTTATCGGATGTCGGCAGTTCTTGCGGTTCGATCAACATAAAAATATCCACCCACTAGATTTCTGGAACGATTTTGAAGATGTGATTGCACCAACTTGGTCTGAACGAGAGAAAATCTCATTTATTAGAAGCCATTCAGCAGGTGACGCAATACGTTGGTCAGCTGATGTTATGTTGAAGTGTAAAACATTAGCGGAATTTAAAACAGCTTTCATTAATGAGTATTGGTCTAACAATAAGCAAAATGAAGTGTTGAGAGAATTTTGGAGTGGAAAACGCTTCAATGCAGGCAAGGAATCTATTAAAGAGTTTGCTAGGTCATGGATTTCACAGTTGTCACATTTGGCGGAAAAGCTGAAACCTTAAATGATAATACTAGGTCTTGAAGCCAAACTGCCATGGTATTGGCAAACTAGAATTATATCTGCCCCTAGAGACAGTCTTGATCGTTTCATTGAGTATTTGGAACGTGTAGAGCGTGTTGCTACCAATGAGGAGCAAGCACGTAATAACAAAAATGGTAATAACACTAGTAGTAATTTTAAGAACGAGCATAATGGCAATGTAAACATCAGAACAGAAGTGTTTGCCATCCTAAGAGAGGTAGGAATTGGAGAAATAATTATCAGGACCAACAATGGCATCCAAATGATAGTAATTTTCTTCCTAACAAAAATGTGCAGGTAAACAACAGTGTTGAAAGTAATGCTGTGCCAGTTAACTATAATGCAAATAAAGGAAACAGTAGTAGGCCGAGGCAGGAAAACTAGTTCCCGTCTATGAGGACACTGACGCTCACCAGGCGGTTGCTTTTCCTAAGCCAGTAATTACAGTAATTGGTAAGACAGATCAGAATACTCAGACTGAACATGTGGATGAGGGGTCGGTAGCATCTAAGGATACAGCAGAAATATTAGATCTCTCACAGTATTTATTAGATACGCTTTCTAAGTGGGAAGAGAAAGAGAAAGCGCAGCAGTGTAACGGTAGGGAAGAGCTACAAAATACTGAATTGTCAGGTGAAGAAGCAGAAGAAATTCATGCTTATATTTACGATGAGGATGATGTGCTCTTATCTAAAGTGCCTGTGCAGGATGTTGATACTGTACTAATAGATTTAGGTCAGGAGGTAAGTGAGAATGTAGAGGATAGCCTGTTGTGGGTCGATGAACCCAGTAACTGTGACCAGTTGTCACTTGAGAAGGAACCCGACGATAATAGTGAAAGTGGTTTAGCTGTAACTAGGGTTATGCCCAGTCTGGAGGCGCAGAATTGCTCAGACTACAGTAATTTGGGTCATGTTCAGCAATCTAAATGTAATGAAGTCGTGCGGTGTTTCGATTTGAAATTAATAGACCGACTGGAAATGGCAGCTGAAAATGTAATTCAGGAAACCCCGACACACTTTGCCCTAAATGTAATGAAAACAGATGTCGATCACTTTAGTTGGAGACAAATCCAAAAGGAACTATTGTATGAGTTTGAGGAACCACCTGTACAACCTAGAATAAGCCACCCTATAATAATAGTGAATATGTTGGGTAGCAATTTACGTTGTCTCTTAGACAGTGGAAGTGAGGTGAGTGCGATACCTAGGTCCTTCTTTGATGCATTACGTGGTAAAGACAAGCTTACCGTAATGAGGGTATGAGGACTAAGAATAATTGGTGCTACTGCCAAGGTGTCAAAAACGGTAAAACAAGCTTTGCTGCGCTTTAATATTAATGGTAATTTAATTGATCATCCATGCTTAATTGTAAACAATCTCGGTATTGAGGTTTTAATTGGCATAGATTTCTTGTCGAAATATCAGAGCGTTGTTGACTTTGAAAGAAGCTAGTTAAAAATGGTCTTGTCGATAACCGGAGTAATTACGGTACCTTTTATTGATAAACATGAAGTAACTAATGATGAAACTTGGGAGCTGCCTATACGAGTTCTGAAAAATAGGAGATATTGGGACGAAGGTGTTAATCTTAGTAAAAGTAAGCTAAACACAGAAGAAGAAGAAGCAATTATTTTGGACAAAATAGAAGCTAAATTGCAGGAAATCGATAAAATTTCAGTTAATCAGAAGGAAGAACTGAGACAATTTTTAAAAAGGCATCATAAGGTATTTTCAAATCGACCTGGCGTGGTCAAAGGTTATGAATGTCAATTAAAGGTGAAACCTGGACAAGAACCACACAATGTGATTGCAGATATGGTAGAATTCCCTATTCTAACGCAAATATCCACAGACGAAAAGAAGTTAAGGGCTAGGGCAAATATAAGGAAAAGAACATTAGAAAGAAAGAAGCGTCATGACGCAAAAGCTGTACCCACCAGTTTTGAAATAGGTCAGTTAGTCCTTGTCAAAACCAAGGAAAAATCAAAGAAAATAAATGCAGAAACAAAGAAATTCATGTTTGTATACCAAGGACCTTTCAGGATCATAGGAAAACCACATGCCAATGCATATAGGCTAGAGTACCCTAAGAGTAAAAAGCTATTCGGTCTCAGGAACATGAGCGACCTAAAGAAGTTCATAGGTAGTGAACGATTTCTGTAGGGAGGAGGTTGTTCTGTAACCTCTACAGGGCGTGGCAGCTGTGCAGTCCCAGCTGTGTGAGATCTTCTTTCCTTTTCAGGTCTCACTCATTCTTCATCTTTCCTATCTACAAAAATTTCGACCCCTTCTTTCCAATATGAAAATTTTCTGAAGCCAATGAATTCTGTAGGGAGAAGGTTGTTCTGTAACCTCTACACAGTGTGGCAGCTGTGCAGTCCCAGCTGTATGAGATCTTCTTTCCCATTTCAGATCTCACTCTTTCATCTTTCCTATCCATCAAAGTTTCGGCTCTTACTCTCAAATACTAAAATCTTCCGGTATGACTATCAAGCCAGCATTAAGCTAATGAATTCTGTAGGGAGGAGGTTGTTCTGTAACCTCTACACAGTGTGGCAGCTGTGCAGTTCCAGCTGGGTGAGACCTTCTTTCCCATTTCAGATCTCACTCTATCTTCATCTTTCCTATCCACCAAAGTTTCGACTCCTTCTTTACAATACAAAAATTTTCCGTCATGGCTATCAAGCCACGAGTTCTGTAACCATTCTATCCACCGATTAGTGAAGAAAATACCTAATGTGACAAACCTAACAGTGACATAAACAACAGAGAAGTATGATTTAAATTAAGATACAAAGGTATTTGAGTAACAAGTATGTATAGAACCCTGGTAATATTATAAGTACAAAGTTGTTGTTTTATTGGAAATGGTCCACCAACAGTAATTTAAAAAAGATATACAAATTCGTGTACAAGCAGGATCTGAAGTGGCAGTGAAACCTATTGTATGCTGTAGAGCTAACTAATTAATAGTAAGAGAGAGTGCTTAGTGTTATGAAAAATAGACAGATAAGTTGTAAAAATGAACTCACCTTGTGTAGCAAGGAATGGCAGTGTAATAGAATTGAGTAGTGTTTGTGGTGGAGACGTGAAGGACACGTCCCTGAAGTATTTATAAGATTGGAACTGGCCATTATTTTGGTGTTGGGTGTGCGGTGACACACCTACATGTGTTGAGGTTATGAGTTGGAGGCGTGAATGCGACCATAAGTACCCTTATGTTAGATGAGACAAAGCAGCTCATGGTGTCTTATAGGTTTAAGGAATTTAGCATTACGCTCGTCCATAATTACTTAATGCACTTTAGTGGTCGAGAGAGACTACCTGTGGTTTCAGCGTCCGATCGAGTGGGAATGGATTGCCACGTGAGCAAACTGATCAGCTGCAATACACTATAGATATGAAATAAATGTGCTATCCTATGCTTTAAATTTTAATGGAGTGTGTATTACTTAAGTTCATACACTAGCATAGTAAGTAAGTACATAATTGCAGATGTGGAACTGACACAGCAGCAGAAGACCAATAAGTGGATTTAGTGGTCAACTAAACGTAATGTGTTTTGAACACTCAGAACTGTACTATTACCACAAGTTACTCACATGTACAAAGAAGCTGAGAAGACAACTACTAATCAAATATACTCATACTATCTCTAAGAATAAGGCAATCGAAGATGAGTCAGCTAAGTAAATAAAATACAAATGTATCAGGAATGTACCGAGCATTGGTTCAGTGTTCCGGCCCAGAAAAAATAAATTGTGATTAAATAGGATTTATGATTGTATGCCTTGAGCATAAAATTTCTCTAGTACGTGACTAACGGCGTTTTGAGCTATTTGTTTACCGCGAGAGTAAAATTGAAAAAGTTCTGTTAACTTTGTTCCAGCAACATATTGAAAGATATAATGTATATGTATCCCCATTTCATTGTGACCCACCCTTAGATATTAAGTGAACAGAGTCTGAGGCACTCTTTTTGTTTGTTCTAGGGGACAAACCAGATAATGGCAGCCTGGTAGCTGCGTGAAAGCATGGAGTGACTTGGACACCACTCATGGTGACCCCTCCCCTTTCCCCATGTAAGTTAGAGTGGACGTGAAGGACGCACAACATAGCAACTTCCCCCCGTCTACACTTGTGAATGGAAGTGTAGAACGCCAGCCAAAGCGGCTACAACCACGTGTGGAAAAATGAAATTGTCATGATTTGTGAAATTTTCTTTCAGGTTTAGGAAAGACTGCTAAGATATAATTATCTGTTTATGTATCATGAATAACTGTGTTACTTTCTTTGAATTTGTGTATGTAAAAATATTTACAGAAAATTTAATGGATTTAAGATTTTCATAATTTTACATATTTTTATGTGTTTCTCTGTCTAAGACAATATGTATGCCAAAGTGTTTCACTGATTTTCCTTAAATTTTGAATGATAATGTTGCTTAAGAGGCAGTGAACGTGCCAGCAATTTAAATAATTGAAGTAGGTAATAAGTTTTCTTTTAATATTTCTATATGTTTACATTTCAATTTTAATTTTCATAGGGAGTTAAGCTGCACTCTTGCTTCCCTTTTTGTAATTAATTTTTTTTTCATTTACATTCAAAAAAATTAAGGAGAGGTTGATATAGGGAAGCAGCCTACTCACGCCTTATAAAATTGACATCAGTCTTTCCATTGTGTGCCAGCCAGTCCGCTGTAACTAGCTCTGACGTCATAAATATTGTGCAATACTTTAAAAGTCAAGTAAATAACCTGAAACGTTTCTAGCATGTCAAAAGTAATACTAAATCAATATGTGTTGAATATGAGTTCAATAACTTTTAACATTTTCGAAATTTCGACGTTATCTGTAAAAATCATTGGCGGAACAGAAAAGAGCTAGAAACTTAAAAATTTATATTTAGATTCCTTTTGCATAATAATTTAGTAGAAACAGTATTCAGGATCTCACAAATTAAAATTTTAGTTGAAATTCATGATTTTCTGTTTTTTTTTTCCTTAGAAATTAAGGAAGCAAGATAGATTAAGTAGGCGTATAAATAAAGATAGGATGTTTAAATTTAAGTAGAAGGGAGATCCGCTAAAATCATAAAAATGTGAGAAGTTTCAACAGAATAACTATAAAACTATAGCTATAGCGTATCTCCAAAGAGCAAGTTCAGAGCTCGTCTACTGCGTGTACTGTAATTAAAATTAATTCTCTCGCCCAAATATTTTACTTAGCCACGTCAGACTTTTATTATGATTACTTACCTGTATGCTGATTGCACATTTAAATTGAAAGCTTCATCGGCCATCAGCAAAGGAAGCAGTGATTTATTTGATAACTTAAAGTGGTGCATTACTAGCCCAGCGGCTAGTCGGGAGAGCAGATTTGTACAGGCGTTCCCTTAGCCGTCCGCACCGCGGCTTTATATGTAAGAACGCTGTGCGAGAAGAAGAAAGGCCCCAGTTCTCTCCAGACGCTGATTAGCGCACCACCTGTGCCGGGAGTCGCGTCTCGTCGGTATCGTTGATTTAAACAGCCTCGGATGCAGTAATAAGTTACTCGGGATACGCGTAACCATGAAATCGTTTTCGAGTGAAGTGTTAATTTTGGGATGACGTTCATGATCTATCTTTGGTTTGCATATGTCGTATTTTCACGTGCCGCCGCAGGACAGACATTCTACTATTATTAGCGTGGCGTTTGATGAACATTATCATCAAATTATGGCGAGCATTCACTTAAGCATTTAATTTGAATAGTTCTAGTGGCATCAGCGCATTAGACTCTGAACTGCTCTGGTAGTTGGATTGTGTGGATTCTGTTTGGTCTGTGACTTTCAGAATATAGTGAACATTTTAGAGAGAATGGTTTTTGATTATGAATCCCAGACAATCTCCTAATTCCTCAGAGCTATAAGCTGTAGCTATAAATGTATTTCTCAGATGAAGTGGGCACGAGGAATTCTAAATACAGGCTTCACGTTTTGGTAATCACTTTCAGGTTGCCAATATTCTAGTTAGAGAGCCAGTGTTGAGAACGGCAAACAACAGCATTAAATAAATAATAGGAACATTAACAAATTATTCCACCCGCCGCTCCACAACTAGACTGCACACTGCCCACAGGAAGATATTCCAGGGTGAGAAACAGCTTACTTCTGACGAGATGCATTTAGAAAGAAAATTGCTCTGTGGAAGGGACAAATTCTGGCATAAAACACCATCAGTATATCTAGGCTCACTGGAATTAAAGAAAACGTATGGTTTGAGGAATCACTGAAGCAATTACAAGGCTAGTTTTCTAAACGTTTTGAGGACAGTGCCATTCTTACGTATCTTTTTGAGCAGTTTCCGGCATCGTTTGCGTTGAAAGCACCCTTGTGGATGTGCAGATAGAGCTAACTGATCTGCAATGTCTCAATTGAAAGAGATGTTGTTACGTTAAAATCGTCCAGGATGTTTACATTGTTTTCCTCAGAGGGAGTTTCCGCGTCTCGGTAAGAAGGTTACAAACGTGATAAAATATTAGGATCACATGTATGCAAGAAAGGCTAAGTAAGTCACGATTACGTGGCAACCTGAGTGAGGAAACCCGTGAAACTGTCTGCGTCTGTCTATATGCCGTCAGTTTTTACAAGATAAACAAAATATATTCTATGTTCAGCTCCAAAAATAACTAAATAATACTGAAGAACTGTATTGTTCGGTCCGCCCCAATAGCTGAGTGGTCAGAGCTGCGGTCTGTCACGCCAAGGGGCCCGGGTTCGATTCCCGGCAGGGTCGGAGATTTTCTCCGCTCAGAGACTGGGTGTTGTGTTGTCCTCATTATCATTTCATCATCATCAGTGGAAGGCAACGGGAAACCACCACTGGAATCACATCCCTCGACACTCATGCGATGGACCTCTCTGATGAGGCATCCCCCATGTCAAGACCTGCTGTAAGGCAGAACACAAAGATTTTTTGTATTGTTTGTGATATACACTCCTGGAAATGGAAAAAAGAACACACTGACACCGGTGTGTCAGACCAACCATACTTGCTCCGGACACTGCGAGAGGGCTGTACAAGCAATGATCACACGCACGGCACAGCGGACACACCAGGAACCGCGGTGTTGGCCGTCGAATGGCGCTAGCTGCGCAGCATTTGTGCACCGCCGCCGTCAGTGTCAGCCAGTTTGCCGTGGCATACGGAGCTCCATCGCAGTCTTTAACACTGGTAGCATGCCGCGACAGCGTGGACGTGAACCGTATGTGCAGTTGACGGACTTTGAGCGAGGGCGTATAGTGGGCATGCGGGAGGCCGGGTGGACGTACCGCCGAATTGCTCAACACGTGGGGCGTGAGGTCTCCACAGTACATCGATGTTGTCGCCAGTGGTCGGCGGAAGGTGCACGTGCCCGTCGACCTGTGACCGGACCGCAGCGACACACGGATGCACGCCAAGACCGTAGGATCCTACGCAGTGCCGTAGGGGACCGCACCGCCACTTCCCAGCAAATTAGGGACACTGTTGCTCCTGGGGTATCGGCGAGGACCATTCGCAACCGTCTCCATGAAGCTGGGCTACGGTCCCGCACACCGTTAGGCCGTCTTCCGCTCACGCCCCAACATCGTGCAGCCCGCCTCCAGTGGTGTCGCGACAGGCGTGAATGGAGGGACGAATGGAGACGTGTCGTCTTCAGCGATGAGAGTCGCTTCTGCCTTGGTGCCAATGATGGTCGTATGCGTGTTTGGCGCCGTGCAGGTGAGCGCCACAATCAGGACTGCATACGACCGAGGCACACAGGGCCAACACCCGGCATCATGGTGTGGGGAGCGATCTCCTACACTGGCCGTACACCACTGGTGATCGTCGAGGGGACACTGAATAGTGCACGGTACATCCAAACCGTCATCGAACCCATCGTTCTACCATTCCTAGACCGGCAAGGGAACTTGCTGTTCCAACAGGACAATGCACGTCCGCATGTATCCCGTGCCACCCAACGTGCTCTAGAAGGTGTAAGTCAACTACCCTGGCCAGAAAGATCTCCGGATCTGTCCCCCATTGAGCATGTTTGGGACTGGATGAAGCGTCGTCTCACGCGGTCTGCACGTCCAGCACGAACGCTGGTCCAACTGAGGCGCCAGGTGGAAATGGCATGGCAAGCCGTTCCACAGGACTACATCCAGCATCTCTACGATCGTCTCCATGGGAGAATAGCAGCCTGCATTGCTGCGAAAGGTGGATATACACTGTACTAGTGCCGACATTGTGCATGCTCTGTTGCCTGTGTCTATGTGCCTGTGGTTCTGTCAGTGTGATAATGTGATGTATCTGACCCCAGGAATGTGTCAATAAAGTTTCCCCTTCCTGGGACAATGAATTCACGGTGTTCTTATTTCAATTTCCAGGAGTGTATATTGTCGTGCAATATGAAACCAAGGTTTATCAGTTTCCTTCCCTCCTCCCTGCTAGCAGTCAGTCAGTGTGACACGGTCGTGGTGGAAGCATGCAGCCATCTGGGGGAGCTATGGCACATGAGCAGGAGAACTTTCCTCTTACTAAATTCTTGGCCATCCATGGTGCAGGCCAAGCAAAAGTAACGTTTTTGATTCGCCACTAAAATATTTTTCTCCGCTTAGAGGCCCTTTTTCATAGGGTCTTCTCGTAGAAAGTCACTCTGTCGATGTAAGCAGTATGAAAATTCAGGACACCTGATTAGCAGACCAGGATAGTTAGGTAAAACGTCTTCATCCCATAGCCAACAAATTCAATATAACGGCACCTAGCGTCTCCGAGAAGCTTCTACCAACATTTTATATTTAATTCAAGTTATTTCCCTTGATGTGATTGTCAACCCTACAAGGTTGATGCGAAAATTTGTAGCACCAATAAGACTGGTCCCAGAATTAAACCCTGTGGAAGTCCAGCAGTAATTCGTCCTCATTGAGAAATGTTTCATCATAAAAGCTGCGAGAGCTCTGTATTGTGACATTTTGCTTCTTGTGCATTGAATATTAAGTGAACCCCGTCATGACTGTCTCGAAAGCTATAAACTTCTCTCCAAACTTTTCAGCAAAAGTCCTTCATACTCAGTGCAGTCAAATGTGTAACAGAGATTACAGAATGTTCTCATATATGAAATCTTCTCATTTAGGCCGGTTAAATTGCAGATGGTCTGTTCAGTTGAGAGGCCCTTTGGAACGTACATTGATCCAGAATCGACTAAATTTTGAGCTCTATCGGCTAGGAAATCTTCAGCCGAACTATCAAGCTTGTACGATATTCCGTGCGCATCTATTTCATGCACCAGGCGATAGTGAATCAGAGACAGCCGCTTGCGACATCTACACGTACAAAGGAGATGTGCGTTGCCTCGCTATCGCGTTGCTGCTTGTCAGAGGGGGCAACCGGCTGTTAATAATATCAATCTGCCAGTTCTCGGTGCCACGGCGCGTCGCACTACCATTCGCCTGGGCGTCGGCGTGTGGACCGGACTCTTGCCACACAATGAGCGTGTCAGCGCATGCGCGCCTGTGATCAACCGCCTTTGTGAAGGGACACGGCCAGCCCAGCCCAGCCCGTTAATAGGAGAGCGCGGCCGTCGCGACGCCCCGCTTTGACCGGCCGCGTCCAGACAGACGCACCACGCGCGCTGCCCTTTGCCGCGTCCCAGTGCAGGCGCAACGCCACTTCACACGGCTGCATTCCGTAACCCAGACTGCTCGCGCATCGGACGAGCAAAGCAGTCCAGAAGCCGCGAGCACTGCGTTACACGACTCCCGCTACGGTAAAAGGAAAACCGAGAATGAATGCATTTCAACTTCATGGGGTGCTGGTTCGGCAACTACTGTGCAGAGTGTGGTGAAAACAACAGTCTTGGTTGCAGAATTGTTTTTATTGATTTATTTATTCATGACGTGCGTGTCGCCTAATACAAGACATCTTAAAACTGACCAATAGCGTAAGATGCCCTATTTTCGGATGATGCCCCAATTCCGGATAGCTACCATGGCACTGGTACAGATGCGGAGACTAGCTGAAATCCATGTGGTTCCTCCATTTTAGTGTCCTGCTAACAGTCAAGCACATCAGTCACTAACTGCGCTGCCCCTTCCGCCGGAGGTTTGAGTCCTCCATCCGGCATGGGTGTGTGTGCTGTCTTTATCGTAAGTTAGTTTAAGTAGTCTATAAGTCTAGGGACCGATGACCTTAGCAGTTTGGTCCCTTAGAAATTCACACACAACTGAACATTGAACATCAGTCGCGTCATGTGCACGGAGTTGACTTTTTTCCTTAACATCTTACATTTTAATGCAACACTTTGTAGACATAGCGTAAGCATCACTGCTGCATGGTAAGCAGTTTTATATTTTAGAGTTATTTATTAGTGATAAACTACACACACGAAAAACATTTTTGATCACCTCAGTTCCCAAAACTCTTGAAGATAGATGTTGCATATAGCATCACAGACACAGTCCCTTCGACTATTCAGGGATGTCACTAAACCTGCTCAAAGATGTAAACAACCATGCATGAGCAGCGCCTATTAGACGGAGGAGGTCCCACAGCTGATCACTTCCAGTCATTCCATCAGGAAGGAGGTAAACGGCTCGAATTGTCGGTAGTTCAACAATGCCTAGACGGTCAATACCGCGGTTTGACCGAGTCCGCATTGTTACTATGTGCCAAGAAGGGCTCTCAACAAGGGAAGTGTCCAGGCGTCTCGGGGTGAACCAAAATGTTCAAATGTGTGTGAAATCTTATGGGACTTAACTGTTGAGGTCATCAGTCCCTAAGCTTACACACTACTTAACCTAAATTATCCTAAGGACAAACACACACACCCATGCCCGAGGGAGGACTCGAACCTCCGATGGGACCAGCCGCGCAGCCCATGACTGCAGCGCTCTAGACCGCTCGGCTAATCTCGCGCGGCTCGGGGTGAACCAAAGCGATGATGTTCGGACGTAGAGGAGATACGTAGAGACAGGAACTGTCAATGACATGCCTCGCTCAGGCTGTCCAAGGGCTACTACGGCAGTGTATGAACGCTACCTATGGAGTATGGCTCAGACGAACCCTGACAGCAACACCACCATGTTGAATAATGCTTTTCGTGCAGCTACGGGACGTCGTGTTACGACTCAAACGGTGGGCAATAAGTTACATGATGCGCAACTTCACTCCAGACGTCCATGGTGAGGACCATCTTCGCAACCACGACGCCATGCAGCGTGGTACAGATGGGCCCAACAACATGCCGAATGGACCGCTCAGGATTGGCATCATGTTCTCTTCACCAAAGAGTGTCGCATATGCCCTCAACCAGACAATCATTGTGTTTGGAGGCCACCTGGTGAGGCTCAACGCCTTAGACAAACTAACCAGCAGAGTGCTGCAAGGTGGAGGTTCCCTGCTGTTTTGGGGTGTCATTATGTCGGGCCGACGTACGCCGGTGGTGGCCACGGAAGGCGCCATAACGTCTGTACGGTACGTGAATGCCATCCTCCGACCGATAGTGCAACCATATCGGCAGCATAATGGCGAGGCATTCGTCTTCATTGACGGAATTTCGCGCCCCCATCGTGCACATCTTATGAATGACTTTGTAACGGAACTGAAATGATGGTGGGCTGACAGTAATTTGGAGCCCGCGCGTCGGAAACGGGCGCGCTTGTGTGAGACTGCCAGGGAGTGCACCCTGATGCCATCTATTGGCGAAACTGGGAATTAGCGCTACCTGTAAGACAATGCACTAAGCTCTGGGAGTCAAATGTATTCTTTTTCTTGGTAATTATAAGTTATTACTGTATAATTTAATGTTGTAAAGCGCTAGTAGTTATTAATTATGATTGGTATGAACTCCAGGGTAATAAATATAAATATTCTTAAATACTAAATGATTTCGGTAAAAAGGTGGTAGGGGAACGCCCCCACTCTTGGTGATACGAGCGTAGCTAGAGGTAGCTGGAGACACAGGGACTGAACAATGGAATGGCCTGGGGAGTGTTGACGTGATCGGACTTGCGTAACTGTGCTCACACAAAAGTGATTGTGCAACAGAGAAGAGGCGAATATCGTCGCCGTTTTTGGAGTAAAACGCGACGAATGGTTGTTGAAGCCGCCTCTATGCCACTGGGGCTGATTGTAAGAGTTCCTGCGCCCAGATTTTATAGCAGACGTGCAGTAGCTTATACGAGTGCTACAGCTCGTAGTTCCAGCCGCCATTAAGGGCATGAGGCGTGAAGAGCTGCGTTAGCCACATGCATCTCACCACCAGCACCGACACATCTACCCAAGGCAAGACTTCTTGCAATTGTTAAGTCGAACTTTGTATACATGTAAAAGGAGAATACCAGTTTTCTTTTATGCAAGTGCAGAGGACAGAATATAGTAATGAGTAAAATTATGACGCATGTTGTTCATTGTAAAGTGTAGTAACCTCAAACATAGTATAGTGAAATCAGACTGAGGCCACCATCGCCTCTTTCATTTACAATTCTTTTGGTTGTAGAATACTTTAGCGTATAAGAATGTTGAAAAGAGCAATGATCACACCAGAATGAGTCGCCTATTTATAGTTACTTAAATTTTTCTGAGTAACCTTTCAAGTAAAGTCACTTAACTAATTCTATATCAATCGTCCAAAGAACAATATCCAAAATCATTAAATAAGTTGAAGGATAGAATTTTGTTAACCCAAGTAGCATTAACTGTCTTGGTAGTAATTACCAAGCCAACTCACAGAAATTGAGAGAGTATTTGCTTTGTAGAATCATTTAGAATGATCAGAAATAGTAATATTCAGAAGTAAGTTTAAATTCAACTCAAGCCATTTCACTTTGAAACGAGCCAAAAATTGATTTATTCTTTTTCTCCTTCAGAGCTGGCGACCGTAGTTATAAGTATTTTCAGGAGGATTCGACGTTAAGTCTGCTGCTCTCGTCGTGCTGATAGGATTATCCACTGCTGCTAGCAGTGGTGATTGGATACATAAGCTCACTACCAAGTTAACTGGGTCATGTAGGCAGTGTTACCATGTGAACTGTAGGGCACTGTAGGCCGTGGATCGAACCCGTTCAATCATCACAGCTCTTAGGGAAATAGTCCAGTTAGGAGTGTACTAATCATTACAAAATACTGGCGAGTAACGGTCAAAAATGTATACGCAAGTGAATTTAGCAAGGTCCACGTAGCACCTAGTTAATGTGGTGCAATGGCGAGGGTAGGAGTGGAGTAAAAGTGAGCTGAGCTTGTGGCAGCTGTGCTGTATTCAAATATTAGCAACGTGGATTCACTACTACCTCTTACCATTAGGACTGAGCTATTTACAGTTAAAATACGTAGCAGTAAGCGCAAAGGCGTGACAGCTACAAGTCCGTATTGGTTTTATACATACGGAATTAGGAAGCGGATCATTCCGTCAGTGGAGGGGGTTAAAACAACCGAGTCAGCTGAGAACATACCCCATTTACTGATGGAAAGATTCGGCGGTTCGGTCGCAACTTCCTTCAGGATAACTACATCACTCGATTAGAGTTACCAGCATGTTTTCCAGATATGAACCCTATCGAATATGTCTGGGATGGACGACGTCACCCACCAACCATTGTGAGGGATCTCGCCGTTGTCGAGTGGAAAAATCTGGACCAACAGTGCTTTGATGAACTTGTAAATAGTGTACCACGATGAATACATTCATGCATCAATGCAAGAGGGCATGGTACTGGGTATTAGAGGCACCGGTGTTTACAGCAATCTGGACCACCACCTCTGAAGGTGTCGCTGTATCGTGGTAAAACATGCAATGTGTGGTTTTCATGAGTAATAAAAAGGGCGGGCCGCGCGGGATTAGCCGAGTGGTCTGGTCCTGGCGGAGGTTCGAGTCCTCCCTTGGGCATGGGTGTGTGTGTTTGTCCTTAGGATAATTTACTTCAAGTAGTGTGTAATCTTACGGACTGATGACCTTAGCAGTTAAGTCCCATAAGATTTCACACACATTTGAACATTTGTCAAAAAGGGTGGAAATGATATTTATGTTGATCTCTATTCCAAATTTCTGTAAAGGTTCCGGAGCTCTCGGAACCGAGGTGATGAAAAAATTTTTTTTTGTTTGTGGATTTTTAACGAGGGATATGAGTAGCTTTTAAATGCAATAATTCATTAATCGATTCGGTAGTTTTGCCATGTTTGTGAAGTGGTACAGGTGCCTAATTTCGATCATCTGACAAATCGGTCCCTTGAAAGATTTCGCTTTTTATTTCCTTTCAGCAGATATCTTAGAAGAAAAGAAAGTGTTAGGCAGAGGAAAATATGACGAAGGGAGGGGAAGCAATTAGAAGCAAAGAAATGGTATTCTTAAACGTGTCCAAAGTGTTTCAAATACCAAAATCTACATTTTTAGATAACGTTAAGGCAGGAAACTTGTAAGAGTAACTGGGCTCTGTCTTAGGCAGAAAACGTGCTTTAGGAAGAGCCTTCAGCTCAAGATAAGCTAGAATGCAAGACGGCAATTCTACGTGAACTGGGAGAATCTTCTAAAAGGGGAAAATATCAAAGCGCTCAAAAAACCAGCCAGAAGGATACAAAGGTGGCAAAAATGAGTAGGTGACAAAGGAAATCGACAGGTGAGTTATCATCTGCTGAAGACTCCGACAGTTCTGTTTCCCTTGGCACGACAGATGGTAAAGTCAGCGCAGATGAGCAGTGCGTCTATTGTTCTGTCCTGTATGGAGAAGATAAATCTGGAGAAGATTATGTCTGCGTTGGTTACATTAACAGTGTGCTGGGACTGAGAAACGTGACTGGAAGGTATACAAATATGTCACAAATGATAGCTTCAGTGCAGTTATAAGTGTAACACTATTTTAATGACATTGGAGTACCTCAACATTACTTTTTGTAATAAAACATTGTTCCTATTGCTATCGAATCTCGAATATTCCTTATGAAATAAACCTATCCGAAATGAAGAACCATACTACCCGAAAATGCTCACGCTTACAGTACACTCTCCAAAATGCACAAATTTCTTTGACCGAAATTATCAAATCTAATCTGCTGACTTTCGCTATAAAAGGTTATATGTTGTTGCTGTTGTTGTTGTTGTTGTGGTCTTCAGTCCTGATGGTTCAAATAGTTCAAATGGCTCTGAGCACTATGGGACTCAACTGCTGTGGTCATCAGTCCCCTACAACTTAGAACTACTTAAACCTAACTAACCTAAGGACATCACACACATCCATGCCCGAGGCAGGATTCGAACCTGCGACCGTAGCGGTCGTGCGGTTCCAGACTGTAGCGCCTTTAACCGCTCGGCCACTCCGGCCGGTTCTTCAGTCCTGAGACTGGTTTGATGCAGCTCTCCATGCTGCTCTATCCTGTGCAAGCTTCTTCATCTCCCACTTCCTACTGCAACCTACATCCTTCTCAATCTGCTTAGTGTATTCATCTCTTGGTCTCCCTCTACGATTTTTACCCTCCACGCTGCCCTCCAGTAGTAAATTTGTGATCACTTGATGCCTCAGAACATGTCCTACCAACCGATCCCTTCTTCCAGTCAAGTTGTGGCACAAACTCCTCTTCCCCTCAATTCTATTCAATACCTCCTCATTAGTTATGTGATCTACCCATCTAATCTTCATCATTCTTCTGTAGCACCACATTACGAAAGCTTCTATTCTCTTCTTGTCTAAACTATTTATCATCCATGTTTCACTTCCATACATGGCTACACTCCATACAAAAACTTTCAGAAACGACTTCCTGACAAATCTATACCCGATGTTAACAAATTTCTCTTCTTCAGAAACGCTTTCCTTGCCATTGCCAGTCTACATTTTATATCATCTCTACTTCGACCATCATCAGTTATTTGGCTCCCCAAATAGCAAAAATTCCTTTACTACTTTAAGTGTCTCATTTCCTAATCTATTTCCCTCAGCATCACCCGACATAATTCGACTAAATTCCATTATCCTCGTTTTGCTTTTGTTGATGTTCATCTTATACCCTCCTTTCAAGACACTGTCCATTCCGTTCAACTGCTCTTCCAGGTCCTTTGCTGGCTCTTATAGTTCGGTATTTTTCACATCTGTCAACATCTGCTTTCTTTGAGATTGGAATTATTATATTCTTCTTGAAGTCTGAGGGTATTTCGCCTGTCTCATACGTCTTGCTCACCAGATGGTAGAATTTTGTCAGGACTGGCTCTCTCAACGCTGTCAGTAATTCTAATGGAATGTTGTGTACTCCCGGGACCTTGTTTCGACTTAGGTTTTTCAGTGCTCTGTCAAACTCTTCACGCAGTGTCATATCTCCCATTTCATCTTCATCTACCTCCTCTTCCATTTCCATATTATTGTCCTCAAGAACATCGCCCCTGTATAGACCCTCTACATACTCCGTCCACCTTTCTGTTCTTTGCTTAGAACTGGGTTTCCATCCGAGCTCTTGATATTCATGCAAGTGGTTCTCTTTTCTCCAAAGGTCTCTTTAATTTTCCTGTAGGCAGAATCTATCTTACCCCTCGTGAGATAAGCCTCTACATCCTTACATTTGTCCTCTAGCCATCCGTGTTTACCCATTTTGCACTTCCTGTTGATCACATTTTTGAGGCGTTTGTATTCCTTTTTGCCAGCTTCACTTACTGCATTTTTGTATTTTCTCCTTTAATCAGCTAAATTCACTATCTCTTCTGTTACCCAAGGATTTCTACTAGCCCTCGTCTTTTTACCTGCTTGATCCTCTGCTGCCTTCACTATTTCATCCCTCAAAGCCACTCATTCTTCTTCTATTGTATTTCTTTCCCCTATTACTGTCATTTGTTCCCTTATGCTCTCCCTGAAACTCTGTACAACCTCTGGTTCTTTCAGTATATCCAGGTCCCATCTCCTTAAATTCCCACCTTTTTGCAGTTTCTTCAGTTTTAATCTACGGTTCATAACCAGCAGATTGTGATCAGAGTCCACATCTGCCCCTGAAAATGTCTTACAATTTAAGATCTGGTTCCATATCTCTGTCTTACCATTATACGTATAATCCAGGCTCATCCAAGAATTGCGCCCAGCGGGCGAGCCCGCGCCCCCTTGGCGGAAGGCAGTGTAGTTCAGCGCCCCGTCCGCGACCGTGTGTCGCTAGTGTCGGCATAGGAGCTGCGGAACGAGAGCGAGAGCTGTCCCGCGGTAATATCCAACGTAAAAAAAAAATAACAGAGGAAGCGCACCTCTGTAAAACAGGTCGATGAGCGGTAAAACAAGCAAACCATTTACTGTCTAGGCAACAACTAATGTTCGTGTGGCAGAATTACTGCGCAAAGCTTTAGGAAACAATATCCAAAACAAGAATCGAAGAATAACTTAGTAGTTTTCTGACCCACAGGTTGATTCTATTAGTACTGCACAAGCACACTCGTCATATGTACGATAGGCGTCTTCAGTTTCTTAAATGAACTATAGTCATAAATATTCTATTTTAGAAATAATTTTATGTATGGGATATAGAGTCTCATTCTTACTGTTAGTAGTTACAAGTAAATATTTTTTGTTGTACTTCGTGTTACAGCTTTTTGTATCCCTTTTCAGAGTTTAGAAATCGGATGCTTAGTTTGCTGGTTTGTACGTAATAATTTTAACTGACCAAGTTTGAAAACTTATGAAAAATAGAATTAAGGTTATAAAGCTCTTTAATTCTTACAGTCATTTTTGTTAAAGAAAGTTAACATTTTACACGTTTTTCTTTTTCGAGGAAACGATTTTATCTAGGCTTGGTACAATATTTCGTGAGACTGCTGACCTCAAAGAATTAGTCAAATTTTTATCGCCAAGTAATGAACGGTTCGTAGTTGTAGCAAGCTTTAAAAGAGAGAAAAAGCGCTCTCAAATATACGTGGAGCCAAACATTGAGAGAACTTTAGCCGCATGCTTGTGCAAAAGGGGATATTTCTCTCGTGGAAGACAGCTGTAGAAGTCATCCAAAGTTTTACACATAAGAAAGTGGTCCTTCAGGCGGATATCGCACTGCAGGTCAATCAGCTCTAGCTGAAGCACTCTTGAAACGTCCTCTGCCCGAAAGGAAAACCGGCTAACAAATATATCTAAGGCCGGCTGAAGCTCACTTCTCTCCAAAAATCTATTTTCAAACTGTTCTTGTAATTCGCAAATGATTTGAACATAATCTGAAAAATCTACATCTTCTTCAACGCTGTCTAGTGCAGGAGAGCGTCCACAATTCTTCTGCCGCAACTGTTTTTCCCACGAAATAAGTTGTTTTTTTTCTGTTTTTTTTTTTCCTTAATGCTTGAATCGACTGCACTAAATCAACAAGAGTGTGATTTTCGCCTTCGATTGAAACGTTCAAAGTATTTAAATGACCAGTAAGGTCACTCAAAAAAGCCAAATTCGCCACCCATTTAGGATCACAAAGTAGTTTTTCTGAACGTCCTTTCATTTCCAAAAACGTATTTATTTCGCTCCTCTAGGAGAAACACCGATGAAGCACCTTTCCCCTGCTGAGCCATCTTATTTCGGCGTGGTAGGGGATGTCCGGGTATTCCGCTTCGATATCAGCCAGAAATTCTTTAAATTGGCGATGTGTGAGTCCATGCGATCGCAGATAATCAACCGTTTGAAGAACTGTGCGCATAACATTTTTTATGTTGACAATTTTCGCACGAAGTGCTTGGTGGTGGATCAGACAATGGATTGCCACGAATTAGGAACAGCCAACTTCAGCCATTTTTGACCTGACGAAACTCAGAAATCCAGTGCGAATCCCTCGTAGCGCAAGGGTTCCATCCGTTGTTACACTGGTCAGGCGTTCCCATTCTAAACCCATTGACTCCAACACGTTTTCTACGGCTAGAAAAATATCCAAACCCGTAGTTGTGTCTTTTAATGGCATAAGGTCGAGAAATTCTTCTGTGACACGCAGACTGCCGTCGACACCTCGAATTAATATGACGAGCCGAGATGTGTCCGCAACGTCCGCGGACTCGTCAAGGGCGATAGAAAAAGAAATGAAGTTTGCCGCTCTCTCCATTAGTTGGTGCTCCATATCTGAGGCCATATCTTTAACTCGGCGAGCAACACTTTTAAGGCGAAAGAGCTATAAAAAAATGATTCAAATGGCTCTGAGCACTATGGGATTTAACAACTATGGTCATCAGTCCCCTAGAACTTAGAACTACTGAAACCTAACTAACCTAAGGACAGCACACAACAGCCAGCCTTCACGAGGCAGAGAAAATCCCTGACCCCGCCGGGAATCGAACCCGGGAACCCGGGCGTGGGAAGCGAGAACGCTGCCGCACGACCACGAGCTGCGGGCTGAAAGAGCTATATCTTCAAATTTTTTCCGTGAGGTCTGCTGGACAAATACAAGCTGCCGAGTCGACCAGAGAATCCTTGATGAGATTCCCAGCCGCAAGGAGTGTGCCTGCGTTTGCAATTCTCAGCAAGCATTTGTAGCTTGCGCGCAAACTTTGCCCACCTGTTTCCTGCTCCTACCACGGCAAAAAAAGAACATACAATTAATTTTGTACAATCCTGTTTTCTAAAACACTTTTATTATTTTAACAATTAATTGTATCATTCGTTGGAACTCAAATAAAAACTAACAAAAAAAGATTGGTTTGAGGTGCGTTTTCCCCCAGTTCCTCTGAAAAGCGGCCTTAGACGCTGGCGAGGACAGCGAAATGTGGTCGGAAAATAAATTTTTATCTATTGGAATATTTGCGTTTTAATTAATTGAAAACATAGATCAAACTACAACATATGTTTTCCCATCCATAAAAACACAAATATTCAAAAACGAAGAATGACTCTTAATGACACTCTGCAGCCCCAGAGAGCGTTTGTGAAGGGTTTTCAGAAAGAGGCAAAAAATAACGCACCTGAAACTTCTTCTTATGTTGTGCGACGCGATGTAATGCAACCCAAATATGAAAATTAACCGAAAAGAAATGTTCCTTGTTGCTGACAATCTGATATTCGATAACTGGCACATTGCTAAGTGATATATCAGATTATAAAATATAGTTTTATTTGTCATCTTTATAAATAATAAAAGAGTCATACGATAGGAAACACTTAGTTCACAGTGATGCTGCTTGAAATTTTATTTCAGTTCTTCAAGCTTTCACTGGCGTTCCTCTTGCGACAAATTTTCGAACTGATACTTGTGACAAGTATTAAAGTGCCGTTCAATCGAGTACTTTTATAAATACGTGAGATCCCGACACACTGAACATTTGGCATGATTTTCGACAGCGGTACAGAAGAAATTAATTTCCCACTCAGTTTTAAATAGTGCGAACGCGCCGCTCCTCTTTCTTTTTGTCTGCTGCTGTTGACCATCCACCTCGATCCACTGTAGCCTTACATCTGTTGACTAACGGCATTGTTTCGTATCAATGCTTTTAACCGCTGCTGGGGCGGCGGTCAGTCGTCCGTAGAAAAGCGCGCGTACAGCGGCATGGCGGGGCTCGGCGGGAGGTCGGCACGGCCAGCTAGGCGACCCGCCTCGGCCACTACGACAACATACGAATTCGCCCGGGGCGCTGGCCGCGGGCGATCGCGGGCGCTAGCGCCCCAGGAGCACAGTGTGGACGAGCCTGATATAATTTATCTGAAATCTTCTAGTATCTCCAGGGTTCTTCCATGTATACAACCTGTAACCTCCCCCTCACTTATCGACCTTAATGACAGTGAAAAATTAAACCGCGTGTACCTAATGGAAATTTGGGAAAAGCAATCGTCACCGAAGTTAATCTGTCGGTAAAGAGGAAGGAAAGTGTTACATCTAAATGAAAGGAAAAATGCCAATGAAACTAGTGGAAATTAATTTTGAAAAGAGGTAAAGTTAATGAAGAAGGTAAATGTGCGGCCGTTACGTTAACAATTAACTAGCGGTAATTAGATATTTGAGATTTGGTGGAAATTACGGTCGCCAGTCCTAAGGACAATTACTATAGTAACTGTAAAAGAAAGGTTATTACACATATAATTAGTACTAGAAGCATGGCAACTGAAGGTTGACATGTGTAGTGTGAAAACTGAAAGTTTGTCAGAAGTAATAAATTTCTCTACACTTTTACTTAATTTAGCAAAAGAATTAATAAACCCGGAAAATTGAAAGTTAATTTAGTGACTGAAGTTAATAGTGAGCTTTCTTTCTGAAGCACATCGAAATTCAGTAAAATACGGTTAGTCTTGGACTACCTCAACAATTATTTCAAAAGCTACTTGAATCTACGCAATTTAGAAACAAGAGATTTAACTTTGATCTTGAATTAAATGATTCTGAACAATTAACAATAGTAAAATTTAGTACGTACCAAGCTGAGCTGCAGTCACAGGTAAGCTAAAATACGGTAACAAAACTCGCACTCTTAATTTGTGACTGTGTAATCTAAATATTGTAGGCAGCTATGAATACCTTAACTGAACTTTGAAATTAAAGCAGTGAAATCTAAAGATGCTGGCGTTTGAATTTCAAATGGCTCTGAGCACTATGGGACTCAACTTCTGAGGTCATTAGTCCCCTAGAACTTAGAGCTAGTTAAACCTAACTAACCTAAGGACATCACACACATCCATGCCCGAGGCAGGATTCGAACCTGCGACCTTAGTGGTCTCGCGGTTCCAGACTGCAGCGCCTAGAACCGCACGGCCACTTCGGCCGGCAAACGACACTCGGGTTCATTCCGGAAAAGGAAGGGACCCTGCTTGGTAATGCAATTGGGACAATGAGCAACGGAGGTTCATGCTGCGTTGCTGTAATTTAGTTTCACAATTTAAGCAGCTCACAATTGTTAAGGCCTGGAGAAGCTGTCTCTTTTAATTTACACTTCATGTGGATTTCATAATCATTGTCTTGTCCGAAACATTGCGAATCGAGTTTTTGTTACTAAACAGAGCAGGGAAACATTCTTAGAGTTTTTCCAAACCCTTCAAATGTTCTTTAGTTATGTTCTTAACAGTTTCGTCTGAAGTAAGATGAACTTCTATTAGCCAATCTTGAAAGGTATCGATGCACTCAATTTGATTGAAATTTAAACGTATTTCCCATGCTGTAAGGTTTTGAATGAACTATGTAACACCTCAATTACAGAAATCTTAATAATCAACCCTTTGTTGTAACAGAAGTAGGAAAATTAATCATCCTGACAGTGACGGCAGCTACTGACGACAAATTTTACACTTGTGATAATTTGATCAACAGGAATGTCATGTGAATAGTAATATTTATTATGAAATAGAGAATCAATGAAAGAATACGATAGGACACGTAACAAAAACATCAAAGGAAGAATTGCAAATTAATTAATAACGAAGGTTAAAGCCCAGATGGTATATTGGCCAAATTTAACATTTACCATAGAAGAGAGTTGTAGCCGCATCGAAAAGGAAGTTCGATGTGACTACAATGTAACTCGAAAATGGAAATGTTACCTTCAGTTGCTATCTAGTCGTTCTCTAGTACTATTGCGATCGTAGCATGCATGTAAGCGCTACTAGATTGTTGTAAGCTAATCGGAAGTTTGAAAGTTTTGCGATACAGACCGAAGCATTATTCAGAAGTCACACTAAAGCAAAGTCATCTTTACCGTTAGCAAGATAACGTGATACGGAGATTCGCGGTGAAATTTGTGATAGGACTTGGCCTTCGTGATACTGAATAAGCGTTTCGTGTGTGTGAGTTCATCGCCCTTCAGGTGCCGTCTTGTGTACAAGTACTATCTGTGTATATTGCGTGATTTACTGGGACTAACTTACGAAAGCTGTACAAATTGTTCAGACTATATACAGCTTGAGTCCGGGAAGTTTTGCTGGAGTAGTATCTGTTTTGACTTAGAGCCCAATGCCTAGAAAGTGCTATGAGCGCGACTGTGGTTAAGTACGTTATGTTGTTTCAAGTATGTTGTATTGAAGAGCAGCGTGTGTAGTCTTGAGTGTGCTTCAGTCAAGTTACTGGTAACGGTTGCTCTTGCAGTACTTGATCACATTCCTCTACTCAACTGTGTGCTCAAGCAGCTCAAATTATGCAATTCCGTTTTAGTTGCAATTTTAAAGGTAAAATTTTATCTTAACCCTGTAATGAGTTGCACCTTTACTGCTTTGCGCACTGGTAGAATATTTCAATAAGCACCCTACTTAAATCATTTGATTTTTAAAGTTGCAATGAAAATGTCTTACGTGCTTTAAAGTACTACAGTTTGTTTTAAGAACTTCGGACTTAATGACTGTTTGCAAAACTATACGTCAATTTCTGATGCAACATCTTGCATCTGAAAGTGTGGCTGGCCTCGCAGTTGGTGTAAAACAGCCAGTTGTCTAATAATTCGTTTGTTGTGTTACAGAAGGAAATTATACGGTGTCTGTCTGGTGTTGGAGCTTAAAAGTCGCTTGGTTTGACCTGCTGCATGTGATATTGCTCGATGGGAACCTTTTAATATAGCCTACTGAGTAAATCGTCTTGTTACGAGTACCTGATGTCTCAATTTACGAGAACGGTCGAAGTGTGTATTTCTACTGTCTGAGGACTCCTGCGATTTCTGATAATCCCGTAGACTAATAATTACTGTGATTGTGTAATTCATCTCTTCGTATAGGGATATGAGCTCTCATTATCGAATAATTCGCTGTGTATAATGTTCTGAACGTAATTTTGCATTAAGAATGGATATTTTGAGCTATGTCAAATGATAGACTATTAGGGTCTGAGATTGGCAGATTAAATGGAGGCGCGGGGGGATACTGAATTTTGGAGGTAATTAACACTTCTCCTCAGATGAGGGCAAATAAAGGCAGAGAAATGGCTACCTGTGTTCGTTATCCACTGATGCAATTTTTGTCCCGGTGAAACATTGGGTTTTCGTTCATTAGAATATCTACTGCTGTTTAGGAGACATACGTCTTCTGCCACGAACAATGTAAATTTAACATTACTAGCCAAAGAAAAATGGGCAGCAAGAATTCCAAGCAATAACCGATTTTTTTTGTTGGACTATATACGAATTTCGTGTGAATGAGATCCCCCGTCGTACATAAGAAAGACACTGAGAATTTATCGGAAATTACTGTGCACCCTTACCAGCATGAACACGCTGCAAAATGGGAACGTAATGAACGTTTAGCCAGCAGAAACAAGAATTTCGTGTTTTTATATCCTAATCACCTGCTACAAATGTAATTTACCCAGAAGAAGACGTAATACGGTTCTCCACATATGCAAAGGGTGTCCGAGTTTTTACGTTGAAGAGAGCAGTTCTTTTGTTGATCTGTTATGTTTATCCGTTATCCCTATCACTGTATTCCACAAAGGCAAAGAACTCTAGAAAATACTTCATAAAATAGGAAGCCATTGTCGCAGCACGTTAGGTTCCTATTCTGTGACAAAGGATGCACGTTGATTTCTGTTCAAGAAACCTACCTATGTGAAATACACGATAAAATAAATGATACTCAGCAATTGTGATATCAAACCTCTTTAAATTTTGGTCACTCTCACAGAGTAAGCGTAACACTTCTGAAATTGCAGCAACAAGGCCTTAAAATTGCATGACGATGATATGGCTTTCAGTCCTGATAGCTCTATTCTTTGAACGTGATTTACTTAAAATCTACTGCGTTCAGTGATAGTGCAAGTTCCTCGTGTTAATTAAAGAAATTATATACTGCGCGAAAATAATAGAGAAAATACACTCCTGGAAATGGAAAAAAGAACACATTGACACCGGTGTGTCAGACCCACCATACTTGCTCCGGACACTGCGAGAGGACTGTACAAGCAATGATCACACGCACGGCACAGCGGACACATCAGGAAACGCGGTGTTGGCCGTCGAATGGCGCTAGCTGCGCAGCATTTGTGCACCGCCGCCGTCAGTGTCAGCCAGTTTGCCGTGGCATACGGAGCTCCATCGCAGTCTTTAACACTGGTAGCATGCCGCGACAGCGTGGACGTGAACCGTATGTGCAGTTGACGGACTTTGAGCGAGGGCGTATAGTGGGCATGCGGGAGGCCGGGTGGACGTACCGCCGAATTGCTCAACACGTGGGGCGTGAGGTCTCCACAGTACATCGATGTTGTCGCCAGTGGTCGGCGGAAGGTGCACGTGCCCGTCGACCTGGGACCGGACCGCAGCGACGCACGGATGCACGCCAAGACCGTAGGATCCTACGCAGTGCCGTAGGGGACCGCACCGCCACTTCCCAACAAATTAGGGACACTGTTGCTCCTGGGGTATCGGCGAGGACCATTCGCAACCGTCTCCACGAAGCTGGGCTACGGTCCCGCACACCGTTAGGCCGTCTTCCGCTCACGCCCCAACATCGTGCAGCCCGCCTCCAGTGGTGTAGCGACAGGCGTGAATGGAGGGACGAATGGAGACGTGTCGTCTTCAGCGATGAGAGTCGCTTCTGCCTTGGTGCCAATGATGGTCGTATGCGTGTTTGGCGCCGTGCAGGTGAGCGCCACAATCAGGACTGCATACGACCGAGGCACACAGGGCCAACACCCGGCATCATGGTGTGGGGAGCGATCTCCTACACTGGCCGTACACCACTGGTGATCGTCGAGGGGACACTGAATAGTGCACGGTACATCCAAACCGTCATCGAACCCATCGTTCTACCATTCCTAGACCGACAAGAGAACTTGCTGTTCCAACAGGACAATGCACGTCCGCATGTATCCCGTGCCACCCAACGTGCTCTAGAAGGTGTAAGTCAACTACCCTGGCCAGCAAGATCTCCGGATCTGTCCCCCATTGAGCATGTTTGGGACTGGATGAAGCGTCGTCTCACGCGGTCTGCACGTCCAGCACGAACGTTGGTCCAACTGAGGTGCCAGGTGGAAATGGCATGGCAAGCCGTTCCACAGGACTACATCCAGCATCTCTACGATCGTCTCCATGGGAGAATAGCAACCTGCATTGCTGCGAAAGGTGGATATACACTGTACTAGTGCCGACATTGTGCATGCTCTGTTGCCTGTGTCTATGTGGCTGTGGTTCTGTCAGTGTGATCATGTGATGTATCTGACCCTAGGAATGTGTCAATCAAGTTTCCCCTTCCTGGGACAATGAATTCACGGTGTTCTTATTTCAATTTCCAGGAGTGTAGCTTGTGGTTTATTACAACCCCAGGCTGGTACAAACAGTGCAATTTAGAAAACTGTAACTGCGGCGTCGCATACCTTAATGTTAGTCTCAGGTTACGGATTCTTCCAAGCGATGGCTTCATAAAGTACTGGCAGGAATTACCTACAACAAAAAGCATAAAATACTGCTGTAAAAATGTTCTCACATTTCACTAGCTATATTATCCGTAAAAGTACAGTGTAATGAAATGACCTGGAACTTCCTTTCAGATTCAAACTGTATACCGGACCGAGACTCTAACTCTGGACCTCTGCCTTTCGCGGGCAAGTGCTCTACCAACTGAGCTACACAAACATGACTTACGACTCATCCTCACAGCTCCAATTCTGCCAGTATCTCGTCTCCTACCTTCCTAACTTCACCGAAGCTCTTCTGCGAAGCTTGCAGAAATACCTTCTGTGAAGTTTGAAAAGCTGGCCGCTGTGGACGAGCGGTTCTAGACACTTCCATCCGGAACCACGCGGCGGCTACGGTCACAGGTTCGAATCCTGCCTCGGGCATGGATGAGTGTGATGTCCATAGGTTAGTTAGATTTACGTAATTCTAAGTCTAGGGGACTGATGACCTCAGATGTTAAATCTCATAGTGCTTAGAGCCATTTGAACCATTTTTGAAGTTTGGAAGGTAGGAGAAGAGATACTGGCAGAATTGAAGCTGTGAGTACGGGTCGTGAGTGCCTGGGTAGCTCAGTCGTAAGAGCATTGGCTCGTGAAAGGCAAAGGTCCCGAGTTCGAGTCTGGGTCCGGCACACAGTTTTAATCTGCCAGGCAGTTTCATATCAGCGCACACTCCGCTGCAGAGTGCAAATCTCATTCAAGAAATGACCTGCTTACAATACACACTTCCTGATGAAATGTTTCCGGACACCCAATTGTAACGCAAAATTGAACACGAGACCTCATGAGAGGTGGACCCACCGGTATAAAAGGGGGCGTGGAGTATTGGCGGTATAGAAGCAGGAAGAGCTGAAGATATCGGTGAGGAGTATTAAGTGACTTCGAACGTGGGATAGTCTTTGAATGTCACATGAGTAACAACTCTGTCATGAACATTTCAACCGTTCTAAAGCTGCCCTCGTTGACTTTTTATGATGTGACTGTCAAGTGGAAATGCAAAAGAGCAACCACAACTGAACGAAAACCATGCAGACGGCATGTTGTTACGGACAGTGACAGTTGAGCACTGAGGATGTGAAAAAATAAAGTGAAATCAGCCGAAGAAATCACTCGTGAGTTCCAGACTGCTACCAGAAGTCCAACTAGCGCAGTGACTGTTGTGTAATGAATTAAAGAGAGTGGGTTACAACGCTCGAGAAGGTCCGAAGACCCCCGCTTGAGGTGGTATAAAGCAACGCCACTGCGAAGTGGATGACGGGAAATAAGTGATTTGGACTGATGAATAACGCTGTTCCTTGTGGATAATCCAATCGAAGATTTTGGGTTTGGAAAATGCCTGCACAACGTTCCCCACCATCATGTGTAGTCCAAGCAGTGAAGTAGAGAGGAAGTTATTTTACCGTATTGTGGTGTTTATCGTCATTGGGCTACGGTCTACTTGTTGCACTTAAGAAAGTGCGAAATGGGAAAGGATAGCAACATATTTTTTACAGCGTAGGGTGCTGCGAAAGGTAGAGGAACATGACGTAGGCGGTAAGTGTTTATGTCAGTACTGGAAATGAGCGTTTGGCGTAATTGGCCGGGAGGCCCCTTACGGGGCAGGTCCGGCCGCCTTGGTGCAGGTCTTACTACATTCGACGCTACATTGGGCGACCTGCGCGCCGGATGGGGATGAAAAGATGATGAAAACAACATAACACCCAGTCCCTGAGCGGAGAAAATCCCCGACCCAGCCGGGAATCGAACCCGGGTCCGTCGGACGGCAATCCGTCACGCTGACCACTTTTTTTTTCTTTTTTTTGCTCTAACCGCTTTTTTTAATTTTTTTGTTTTTTTTTCTTTTTTTTTTGTTTGTCTGAAAATAAAAAATTAAAATTTTTCTGTAGAGGGCAGACTTGAACAAAGGACCTCTTTTTTTTTAACTTATTTTTTACCAACTTTTTTTGAAAGCCCCTTAATGAAATGGAACAAAAAAAATGACCTAAGTGCCACCGCCACTTTTCATCCTGTAACAAAAAAAACTGGTCCACTTCAGGCGTTGGCTCCTGGCTAAACCTACTCCAGAGAGCTGCCTCTATACCAGGGGAATATGGGAAATCAAGGTTAGGGCTATCCTTACAAACAACAAAATCTTCCTTTTTTTAAATTTTATGTTTATTGTTTTTTATTTTATTTTATTTTTTTTGTGTGTAGTTTTGTTGCGTATTTGATCAGAGGCCTTCTGCGCCCCGCTGGTAATATGTTGAGTCACGTCTTCTCGAAATTGGTGTGTTCCGTTGAATTGTTCAGAAATGTTCATTGGTTCAAACAGGAAACCTTCTTCTCTCTTGGCTTAACACATTCCAGCTGCGAGGCGGGTCGTGGAAAGCACTCCCAAGGAAGTTCGAGAAAAATTGCCTGTATTTTGGGTGACGGACAACGACATAATGACGGTCATTGAGGTATGTCCAAAAATCGAGTACAGAGTCTACAGGTTGTCCAAATAGGTAGTGAATGGCATGTCCTCGAATCCAATTCACAGCATTGGTCTTTGTCCGAGGAAAATAGTCACGTTCCGGAAATAATAATGAAAGGGGAGTAATCCGATTCGGAATGTCCCGCGTTAGAAAAGCCACAATACGTCGAACCAAGTGCCAAACCTCCGCCGCCGGTCCGCAAACAAACCGATGTTCATCATTGTCTGGCACTCCACACGTGGAAAATAGATGTGATTGGGCGAGGTGGATACGATGAAGGCGAAATTGGTTGATTTGCTTACCATTGACAGTTAGGTACCAGACAGACTGAACATTCGTGTCAAGGTAACAGGCGAACACCGCGCGCCATACATGACGCCAGTCAACTTGGGGGAACTTTTGTTCAATCGCGTTAGGTGGACGACCTAATTGGAGGACATTGTATACTTCCTTTGTCTTGAGTAAGAGCGGTCTTGGTAAGGTGAGGCGTAGATAACTGAGTTCAAGAAAGAAGTACCGTATATAATGGAACTGGGCCGGAACATCCGAGATCATCACTGGGGCTGACAGTGAGACCGGCGAATATGCTGACAGGAGGAGACCAGTGAGGCTCGTTGGGCAACGTGTCCATACCGTCATCTGGGAGCTGACAAATAGGGCACGAGCTCTATCCGGCACGTGAAACAGACCGATCCCACCTCCTTCACGGGGAAGAGTAAGGGTTGCATAGTTAACTTTGAACAACAACCCAGAGCTGACGAAAGATGCCATCGCTGCCAACATGCGACGTGCCACAGTAAGCGGGAAAGGTAGAACTTGTGCTACATGGGGAACTCGGGATGCGATATATATATTGACATATCGAGCTCGTTGGAGAATATCTAGGGATCGAAGGCGATGGTCCATAAGACCTGCTCTGATCATTGAAAGGAGGCGTCGGCAGTTGATGGTGGCTGAACGCCGGAGATCAGATGAAAAATCTATTCCCAAACAGCGAATGGTATCAACGGTGGTGAGAGGTGTAACGCACTCCACGGGAAGTCCCGTGCCAATGAACATAACTTGTGACTTACGTACGTTTAAAGAGCTGCCCGACGCCTCACCATAAGTCGCTACCCACGTCAAAACAGCTCGAACCTCGTCGGCATTACGTAAACAGATGACTACATCGTCAGCATAGGCCGTGCAACAGAATCGGTAGCGATCTATGGACAACCCTACCAAACGTTGTCTTAGGCCACATAGCAAGGATTCCAAGGAAAAGGCGTACAAAATCGCTGATAGAGGGCAACCTTGACGTACGGATCGACCTATTTTTATCGGTGGAGTGAGTCTGCCATTGTACATAATCCTGGACGAGGCACCCCGCAGAAGGCGCATCACTACCGTGATAACGGCGACTGGGAAACCCATATGGTGGAGAACGGCCGTAAGGAACGAATGGTCAACCCTATCAAAAGCTTGACTAAAGTCCAAAGACGCAAGTGCCCCAGAGAGGCGTTGCGCTTGGGTAACGGCGATCATATCCCTGTAGCGGCATAAAGCCGTGCGGATATTATTATCCCCTCCCAAAGATGCTTGGTCTGGCGACACAACATATCGGGCAACGTTTTTAAGTCGTGCTGCCAAAAGGCGAGTGAAGATTTTCATATCACTGTTAAGGAGGGTGAGGGGCCGATAATCACTGATATTGTTGCCACCATGCGGTTTATGTACAGGAATAATAATTCCTTCCATGAAAGCGTCCGGCACAGGTACTTCCGGAGACATCAGTTCCCGACAGATGGAGGTGAAGGTGGACTCTAACAAATCACGGAAGGTGCGATAAAATTCGAGGGGAAGACCGTCGGGTCCTGGGGAGCGATTGATGGTTCCTGCCCGGAGCGCATCGCGGACTTCCTCATCAGTCACCTCTGACATCAAGTCAATCGCCGCATCGCCTGGGATACCACCGAAGTTGAGCTGTGTGACTTCCTCGATCAACTCTGGGGAATGTGGAATTGCGGCGTATAGCTGCTGGTAGTGGGCGTGAAGCACATTCCCTATTGCAGATTGGGTTACGTAGCGACGCCCTTCTTGATCTGTTAGGACGTGAATCAATTTTCGGCGTCGATTTTGGCGTTCTTGGATGATATGGTACATCGACGGATGTTCATGAGGCATGCGATCAGCAGTACGAGATCGTACTATCGCTCCTTCCAAATGCCTTCGCATGAGATTGGAGATTTGGGCCTTTGCATGGTTCACCCTTGTATGGCGCTCAGGGGAGGCTGGCATCGTGGAGCATTCTCGTAGGATCCTGTAATAAAAGTCCATAGTGCTCTTCCTCCAGGCGACAACATCTTTGCCATACCGGATCAAAGTTTTTCGAAGAGCAGGTTTTGCACACTGGATCCACCAGGATATGGTAGACGGATAGGTGGGTCGGCGTCTATTACATGTGATCCAAGTGTCTTCTATTAGAAGTCGACAGTCAGGTGAATTAAGAAGTGCCGTGTTCAGTTTCCATAAACCACGTCCGTGCCATACTGCCTGTCTTGTGAGAACAACATCACAGAAGTAAGCCTCATGATCTGAGAAAGCAACAGGCCAGATTTCAGCCTATCGAGTGTGTTGAATAAGGGATCGCGAGATGTAGATGCGATCCAGTCGGCTAGAGGAATGCGCAGTGTGGTACGTAAAGCCCAAAAGATCACCGTGAACATGTCTCCACGTGTCAACAAATTGTAGCCGCGTGACGACTGTTTCCAGAGCTGCGCATGGTGAGTGACGCGGCAATTGATCCTGAGGTCGCTGGGTGCAATTGAAGTCTCCACCCATGACCCAGTCATCGTGTGGTCCCATAAAAAGGGGTGTAACTTCAGTCGCGAAGAAGGCATTGCGTTCACGACGGTAGCTGGAGCCCGACGGCGCATAAATGTTGACGATGCGTACACCAAAGAGAGTAAGGGCCATACCTCTGCCGTTGGGGAGGTATAGGACATCTTCGGCTGGAAGACCTTCGCGTAAGATGATGGCAACACCACTACCGGTGTCCGAAGCGGGAGAAAGATGCGCCGTGAAGCCATGTGGTGGTGAAAAATCGGCGACATGCACTTCCTGAAAAAGCGCAATATCTATGTCCGCATCATAAATCATATCGCGGAGCAGCGCTAATTTGTGGGGCGCACGAATGGTCGCGAGGTTAATCGTTGCGACACGATAATGCTGGTGTTGGAGTCTCACAGGCACAGGTGGGGGCTTCTTCTTCAGGAGCGAGAGGTCGTCGATCTTGCCAGTCCACTGAAGAGGCTGCTATTGTGGAGAGTTTGCGGGCGCGGGCGCAACCGATGGGGGCGCCCCATCATCAGCACCGTCCACCCCAGTCCCGTCGATCTCCACGTCGTCTGCCCAGGAGACTGATTCTGCGGTAGGGCATCGGCTGTGCACATCATCCACGTGGAGAGGAGACGTAGTTTTCGGCTCAGCAGATAGGCTCTCTTCAACGTCGACCTGTGGGGGCGACGGCGCCAGTAAGGAGGGGTGGTCGCTGCCAGTGGTCGCCTGTGGCGGGTCGTTCGCATCAGATTTTTGGTCATCAAAGAGCGGTTTGCCGTCCATCTTCGGGTCTGCATCCCTGGTATCCATCCGTAGAATGGATTCATCAGGGGGTGTACGGCTACGTTTCTTTCTCTTTCGTGTCGTCCCTTGTTTGCGAACATGTCGTTCAGAGTCTGATTGCGGGTGGCTTTCGTCTGACTCCGGACCAGTCTGAAGGAAAGCAGAAGTAGGTACCACTCCCGGATCAACGTCCATCTCATTAGCATTTTCAGTCACATTGCTGCGAAGATTCGGCAGGGCAGGATCTGGCGTCTGTGGCACCTCAGAAGGATTCTCAGTAGCGATCGCATCTACCTGATCAGACGACGGCAACGAAGCAGGAAGACCCTGTGGAGAGATGCTACCTTCCTTGGCAACCTTGGCATATGTGACAGGGATCTGAGTGATCACCGCTGGGGACGCTTCCTCGCCGACCGGCGTCTGGATCAGGCGGCGTCGCATGCAGGCGGATTTGACGTGGCCTTCTTGTCCACAACCCGCACATGTTCGGGGTTGGCCGTCGTACATGACAATGGCTCGCACCCCGCCAATTGTCAGATATGATGGTATATGTTTCTTCAGTTCAATTTTGACCTGACGCACACCATTAAGGACGTGGTAGGTCGTGAAGGTTTGCCATTTTTCCTCTACGTAACCGATGACGTTACCGTATGGTTGTAACGCAGAGACAACTTCGTCCTTCGGCACTTCAAAAGGTAGTTCAAACACCCTAATCGTACGTTGACCGTACTCTGCGAGTTCAAGTGTTACAGCTCCGACGTGACCATCAGAGTATTTGAACTTAAGTCCATTGGCATGGCGGCGAATAACATCTTCACACACCTCGGTGTTTGTCATTTTAATATAAACGACACTACTCATGATCGAAAAATGGATTCCGATAACGTGGTTAGGATCTAAACGAACTTCTTCACGTATGAACGTTTCAACTTCATGTGCACGAGGTCGCGCATGTTCAGCTGGGAAGGAAACTTTAAGGGTCGCACGGCGGTAAGCGCTCGACATGTTGTTCATGGTGGACGGACACAAGCCTTGAAGCTACGACGCGGAAGTAAACAACGCCTGCAGCGGAGCACTGGCCGGCGCGCGGGGCCGTCCGCACGCTGCCACGGCTGAGAGCCGACTGTCCACTCAGCTATGGGGGCGGATTACGTCAGTATTACAATGCTCTCTCTGTCATTAAACAGGATCTGTGAGGCAATGGTTTCTGGAGAATAACTTTTCTGAAAATTGACTGGTCTCAAGTCCCGACCGCAACCCAACTAAATACCTTCGGAATGAGTTAGAAAGTCAACTTCGCTCTAGACCGCAGCGTCCAACATCAGTGCCATCTTGCCATCTTCGGCTTCGGCACTTGAGGAAGAAAGGGCTGCCATTCCTCAATGAAACTCACACATCTGACTGAAAATGACCCTAGAAAAGTTCAAGCCGTCATAAAAGTAAAGGCTGGACATATTCCACATTAATGTGCACTGGTCGGTGTCCGGCTACTTTTGATCATACAGTATACACAAGAAAATATAATTTGAACATTATTTTTAATATTAATGCCCGCACATTTCTTAAAAAATGCTAAAATTACCCGATTTTTAAGACATTATTGTAAGCAGAGTACATACAAAAGTAACGTGTGATATTAGCTATTATTTAAACATACGCTTCAATAATTTATTTACATTTAACCGAAGAACCACACCACATTGATCCAGCTCCGTGTGGGACGCTACCGAAAATTTTTAGTTTTTGATGGCAGTGGACATATAGGCCTAAGATATCGCTAAAGAAAGTAACTTGGGTTTTTTACGTTCAAAATGTCTTTTACCTCTTACCTTTACCCGGTGTCAAGTACTGAAAAGTGTAAGTATGTTAATTTACTTCATTAGAATACTGAAATTCCATCCAAAGCCGCGCGGAATGGCCGTGCGGTTTGAGGCGCCATGTCACGGATTGGGCGACCCTCCCGCCGGAGAATCAAGTCGGGCGTGAGTGTGTGTGCTGTTCTTAACATACGTTAGTTTAAGTTAGATTAAATAGTGTGTAAATCTAGCGACCGATGACTTCAGCAGTTTGGTCCTTTAAGAATTCACACATCCCATCATTCCATGCACAATTTGAACAGAGGAGAAAAAATAAAACGTAAAATTCTCAGTTAAACAGCTGTATCTTACTGGATTATATTACATATTTCACCTTGTACTGTAGTATATTGTGTCACTTGCACTACAAATAAGTGAATGAAGTCAGAATGCCACTAAAATGTACACTACCAGCCATTAAAATTGCTACACCACGAAGATGCTGTGATATGCAAATGATTAGCTTTTCAGAGTATTTACACAAGGTTGGCACCTGTGGCGACACCTACAACGTGCTGACATGAGGAAAGTTTCCAACCGATTTCTCATACACAAACAGCAGTTGACCGGCGTTGCCTGGTCAAACGTTGTTGTGATGCCCCTTGTAAGGACGAGAAATGCGTACCATCACGTTTCCGACTTTGATAAAGGTCGGATTGTAGCCTATCGCGATTGCGGTTTATCGTATCGCTACATTGCTGCTCGCGTCGGGAGAGATCCAATGACTGTTAGCAGAATATGGAATCAGCGGGTTGATGAGGGTAATACGGAACGCCGTGCTGGATTCCAATGGCTTCGTATCACTAGTAGTCGAGATGACAGGCATCTTATCCTCATGGCTGTAACGGATCGTGCAGCCACGTCTCGATCCCTGAGTCAACAGATGGGGACGTTTGCAAGACAACAACCATCTGCACGAACAGTTCGACGACGTTCGCAGCAGCATGGACTATCAGCTCGGAGACCATGGCTGTGGTTACCCTTGACGCTGCATCACAGACAGGAGCGCCTGCGATGGTGAACTCAACGACGAACCTGGAAGCACAAATGGCATAACGTAATTTTTTCGGATGAATCCAGGTTTTGTTTACAGCATCATGATGGTCCCATCCGTGTTTGGCGACATCGCGGTGAACGCACATTGGAAGCGTGTGTTCGTCGTCGCCATACTGGCGTATCACCCGGCGTGATGGTATGGGGTGCCACTGGTTACACGTCTCGGTCACCTCTTGTTCGCAGTGACGGCTCTTTAAACAGTGGACGTTACATTTCAGATGTGTTACGACCCGTGGCTCTATCCTTCGTTCGATCCCTGCGAAACCCTACATTTCAGCAGGATAATGCACGACCGCATGCTGCAGGTCATGTACGGGCCTTTCTGGATACGGAAAATGTTCCACTGCTGCCATGGCCAGCGCATTCTCCAGATCTCTCAGCAATTGAAAACGTCTGGTCAATGGTGACCGTGCAACTGGCTCGTCACATTACGCCAGTGACGACTCTAGATGAACTGTGGTATCGTGTTGAAGCTTCATGGGCAGCTGTACCTCTACACGCCATCCAAGCTCTGTTTGTCTCGATGCCCAGGGCTATCAAGGCCGTTATTACGGCTAGAGGTGGTTGTTCTGGGTACTGATTTCTCAGGATCTATGCACCCTAATTGCGTTAAAATGTAATCACATGTCAGTCCTAGTATAACATATTTGTCTAATGAATACCCGTTTATAATCTGTATTTCTTCTTGATGTAGGAACTTTAATGGCCAGTAGTGTAGTTCATATCGGGTTAGATGTGATATAATCATCATTTCATAGAAATCATATTTTGTAGTTAGTGAACTTCTAAAAACAGGAATGTTCCCAATCAGAAGGTTAAATCTCAGTCAGCACATCTCTTTCCTTGCAATTTAGGTCACTGTAAGGGACATAATGCTTATCCTTGATGGAACAATCCTTGAATTCCTATAGCGTCAAATCGGACATAGAAATCAGGTAAGTGTGGCATTCTGCCCATTTAAATCTATTGCCCAAGCCAGTGAACGTGTGCAGAAGTAAATGCGTCTTCCGTTTCCTCCTTCACAGTGCATCGGTAACGCGCATCTCGATAAATTTATAATGCTGCCACAGTTGACAGTCCGGTTCTCATCTATGTCAGCGCCAAAGTAAAGGTATTATAAAGTGTTGTAGCCAATTTTTTTTATATAACACAGTCGCCTTTAAAGTGAAGGATAAGAATTCATTCTTGTTTGAAAGTAGAAAAAAAGGGTGATATGGTGCCATTCTCCTTTTACGTAAGGGATGAGAGAAAAAATTATGTGTTTCAAGTCGCATCCTAATCTCTTATATCTCAATTTCATCGTCCTAACTTGAGAGACAGCAAAAAGCCCGAGCAGTTCTGATACACTTTTAGATGGACTGTACCGTCGTAGTATGATCCTACAAGCATGTATTTGAACAAGATGTTGTAATGTCTATGTGGCAAGTATTCCGAGCGGTACATTGAAATAGGTCGCTCTAGCGTCTTTTCCACAGTATGCTTTGGACGTTTACCGTGTTTTCCTAAAATTCTCGCAAGTCATCGAATCGTTTCCACTTTTGCTAATTACATGTGGTACACACTTTTCATATAGCTTTCTAGTACTAGGTCCAGCTATTCAAACAATGGGTCAGACTCTGTAAATTAGTATTAAATGTTATAACCAGATTCTATAATATACTTTGCTATTTTCAGCTGAAGATTACCCTAAATGGTGGCTACTGTCAGATATTAGAAAATCAAGAGACGTAGAAAATAGTGAAACTGTTTCTCACTGTGGCGCGTGACGTGTGCAGACCGAACATAGGAGCTTACAGAAAGCCGATTGTTGGATCCTGATGAATGGGGCTCCATTAAAGTCCTATCAGAGATTTACATTAACAACAGCTGTCGTCGTGTAATTGCGACTCGTGGCTAACACCATGTGTGGATAACATGCAGATGAATCGCAAACAGTGAGAAATGGATGGCACTGACTGCTGCATACAACGCAGTACAAAGGAGTGTAATTTGCTATCCTAGAAAACTGCCTGTGGATATTACTTGTACGCCCATGTTATCTGAATTTTTAGACTGCACTCCTATTAAAATGGTCCTGACAGAGTTTGTAGGCTGTTAGGTGATGGGTATGCAAAGTACTCGGAAAGAAGTTACCACAACAAAGTCTCTCTCACAAGTCACTACTTGGATAAATTTTAATGTAGATATTACGAATTACAATCTAGGATGTGAATCTTTTTCATTATTTACTAGGGAGATGAGCCATATCAAACTGAATAACGTAAGTTTCGGAAGAATGTTCACTCATAGTAATTGACTGACAATCACGTACGGCAACCATCTCTGTTACCATCACAAGAAAAGAGTGGCTAAATTGTACTAGAAATATGGTGACACTAAAATATATCTGAAAAGCAATTATGCTGCCAGCATCTGCAGCAGTCTGACTGATAGTTTCAGTCACTTTATTTCATACTTAATAATCATATTAGTAAAATAAAACTTTGCATCTTGAATCTTATTTTCCCACACTTAAAGTCAACGCATGTTCCTTTCCTAGAGCGTTACGAACAGTTCATGGAATAGCTATTTTAAGGATCAATAGGACCGAGCGAGATGGCGCAGTGGTTAGCACACTGGGCTCGCATTCGGGAGGACAACGGTTCAAACCCGCGTCGGGCCAGCCTGATTTGTTTTTTCCGTTGTTTCCCTATAGCGCTTCAGACAAATGCCGGGATGATTCCTTCGAAAGGGCAAGGTTGACTTCCTTTCCCATCCTTCCCTAATCAAATGGGACCGATTACCTCGCTGTTTGTCCCCCTTCCCCAAGCCAACCAACCAACCAAGGATCAATAGGAAAACTTCTTGAGATTATTTTAAAAACAACAGAATTATAACGGAATTATGTATACAGTTTCTCATATGTACACGTGCTATAAAAAACTGTAAGGATGAAACAACAAAACTAGTTTTCACAGACCCATACAATTAGTAGAGGTGCTGCTCCGAATATCGGCTAGTGTCTTAATTTGGGCTAGAGAGATATTTAGCACTGCACGGTGCTGCAGCCTAGTGAAAACAATGTAAAACAGCATTTCTGGCCACGTACGTTGTTTCGTAAAACCACCACGTCATTTCGTTGTCCCATGCGAGTTTAGTCGACGTAAGCGCAGTTTCAACCATCTGAAAATTTTCGCAGGTATGCATTCATTATTTTATTTTACAGATTCTGTATTTACGGTAATTTTAGCTTTTAGAATTTGTTAAGTTTCAGTAGCTACTGTTGTTCGTCGTTTTGTAAGTAACCTACGAGGGCTATTCGGAAAGTAAGGAACGATAGTCTCGAAATGGAAACCACAGTGAAAATCAAAACTGTTTTATTTGCAACGTTTAGCTACACCTTCCACCTACTTCATTACACAGTCGCCGCACAGACCTACACATCTCTCGTAACGCCGCGCGGGATTAGCCGAGCGGTCTACGGCGCTGCAGTCATGGACTGTGCGGCTGATCCCGGCGGAGTTTCGAGTCCTCCCTCGGGCATGGGTGTGTGTGTTTGTGCTTAGGAAAATTTAGGTTAAGTAGTGTGTAATATTAGGGACTGATGACCTTAGTAGTTAAGTCCCATAAGATTTCACACACATTTGAACATTTTTTGAACATCTGTCGTAGCGTTGTACGTTATAGAAGACAGCCGCCAGTGCTTTTCGACAATTTTCTACTCTGGACTGCAGCTCCTTGCCTGTGTCAAAATATTGTCTTCATAGTCAGCGGTTCATTTGAGGAGAGATGAACTTCAGGTGTACCCAATTTACGGGCTGTATTGTGGGTGATCACACAGTTCCTATCGAAAACGCTGCAGGGGGTATCTTCATTGCCCCTTCAGAGGTGGCCGAGAAGTGTCAAGTAAAACGAACCGCATGACAGTTATGTTATGCGGATTGCATAGCTTCACCCGAAATCTTTCGCCAGGCCCTCGTACATGGCGGGAGACGCTAATTTCTAGCCACCTTTACGTTCTCACTGTGAGCTCAGAACTGAAAAGAGCGACATGATGTGATCGACAGGCGTATTAGGCACAGTGCCCAAAGCATCTGTGCAAAGCTTCATCAGTTTTTCACTGTATTTTCCATTCTGCGACCGATCATTCCTTACTTTCCAAATAGCCCTCGTAAAATGCGTAATAGTAACAGGGTAAACTCAGGCTGTTACGTATTGACTAAATTTCGATACAGGTAGATTTTGCACCATTTTTCCAGTAATGCTAATCTGCCCCGTTTTCATTCTCCAACGCCAAGAGCAGAGCAAAAGTATATGCCGCAGGGAAAGGGGAAGAAATGGAACGAAACAGATATTGCCAGGGTGAGCCGCGCAATAAGGGCAGAAACTATATTGACACTGGAAACTGTGACTGATTAACGTTTGAAGCACTTATCATGGATGAAGTTCCTCTTCCAAAATTAATTTCATGGAAATTTGGAAGAAAACCTGTGTTTGGTAAAGAATAGGAAAATTCTTATTGTCTTACCTATTTCAAATAGAAGAGAAATGTTACGGCATCACACTTGACATCTGACGAATGCCTTACCAGTTAGCGACAGCGAAAAGTCTACCATTTCCGTTTAAGAAGCGAGAGACATGAAGAGCTTGGGTAGGTCTATTCTTGCAACGTCATAAGAAGGCCTGTGATGAAGTAGGCCATGCGGAACTCTTTTTTTTCACGTGTCTTAAAGAAAATGTTGACATTTTCTCTGGTCTTTTGGAGGAAGCGTATGTGAAAGACACTTTTCGGGTTGGCAGGATCTACAATTTGGATGAGACATGATCAATCATTCCACAAAGTAAAAATTCTTATAGCGTTTCACGGAAGGGAAAGCGACCAAATGCGACTTTTACCTCTACTCAGCGAGTAACAATAGTTGCGCGATGGCCTGTATGAGTGATCATGGACATTATGTCCCTTCTTCGACCGTATTGCCTCGTAAGAACATGGACAACGAAGTAATAAGAGGGGCTTTCCCAGCCCGTCAGGCTCGATGCAGACAAGCTATTCGTTACGTTGTAACGCTACTGCCCGCTCGGGCGTACGTTAGCTCTTTAAAGCCTGTACTGTAATAAGTTCACGGGCTTCACCTTATAAACAAGGATTTTAGTACATAAGTTGACCGCGTGTACCTAATTGGAAGCAATTCGGACTTATATCCAGTCATTAACTATAGTGATGCGCCAAGCAAATGTAAAGTATAATTACTCGTTCGCATGGACAAGAAGTACACACAGTAGATACTACCAATGATTAATAATACGGTCGCCAGCCTAATTAGGCATTGAGTGAGTTTTTCCTTGTACAAGTGGGTGCATGTACAAGCATAATAACACGTAGTAACGTTGCGTTTTATGGCAAAGTTTGGAACCGGAAAAATCCACTGAACTAAAGTTTTCTCCTTTTGTACTAATTTGGACGAGCTATAAATACACAACACCACACTGCAATGATTACTACGAACTGCATTTTGTATATTGATCAGACTGAAATCGGGCATAGATTACCATAGAATTAGCAATCTTGAAAGTACACATACAATGTCACTATTAAGGATGGATAAACACGAATACACTTAACTTTAATATGGAACTTAACTTTGCTGGTCAAATCTGATCAGTACACTTCAAGGTTCGAAAGAATGGACAAGAGAAGGGGGGGCCCTGAAACTGTTATGGTCGTTATACTGAAACTATTAAGTACTGAAGGTAAATTAACACTCAGAAATATTAACCTATGGATTACTACTCTTTTGTCTCACTTCTAGATTATTTAACTATCATTCTTTCTGTCTCAAATTAATTAAGTGTAATTGCTAGCTCAATTCAAAAAATTATCTTCCCATTTAATCAAACTGTTGTTCTTTACTAACATTTGCATTAAAACACAGAACTTTAAACTTCTTTATAGCATAGATATGTCTGCTGATAATTCTCATTAACACTAACTTTAAACTTTCAGTTCAGGATACTCGGGTTGCACAATATGTGGTAAGGACCCTGTCTAGGTCAGTGATAAGGATGATTAATTGTTAGGGCAATTCTGGTAAAAGTCACATTATTATTGAACAGTTAGAAACATTTTCAACACTGGTCCACAAAGATACAATTCTAAAGATGAATAAATGTTTGACCTGTGCAAGTCGGTGCGGCGGATGGCGGGCAGCGAGATAGCGAGAAGCACAGCACACATACAAGCACGGCTAAGGCTCTCACTGCATCGGCACTTTCCTTCTTCTTAGCGTCGTAATCTTTCCAATTTTGTGCCTAAGAATATAGCCATGCCATGTAGTCGTCGGAATCGGCACATCCGAGGCTCAATGGAATCCACTTTTCCTGGATAGCCTCCTCGATACGGTACGTGTTCCTCTGACCGATGCCCAACTCCGACTGTAATACTGAGCCCGTTGTGCCAAACCACGCCAGTGTGCGTTTTTCCGCACTCGCCTGCCTCCACCTTTTCCCGCTCCCCTACAGGTAGGGTATTCACCACAGGTTTTCTACTCAACATATATTAATACCTTTCCTACGTATGGACCAGGCATATAAAATACAATTTCCACATCTTACAAGAGTTTCAACATTAAGTAAACTTCCCTTTGATTACCACATTACTTGAAATCTAACATAAATAATAATATTCATTTCGAAAGTTGCTCACAGTTTCTTTAACATGACACGAAAAGAAAAAGAAATTCAAAACATTGCTTACATTAATTTATCAACATTCAGAAAGAAAAAAAATTTATCATATGTACAGTTGTTGTTGTTACAATGTGTTCAGGGATTTTGTAGAAAGGGAATCTCATATGCGTAATGTCAACTCATTGAGTATTAATGAGTCACATCCCCCACATGCCACACACAGACTGCAGCCCATAGATAAAACTTTCATAGGAAGCTTAAAAGTGCACTGCAGATAAGGCAACGGCTTCGTCATTCGAACAGGATACTGACCATTTCCGAAATGATGGAAATGTTTGGGAAAGCTTAACTGAAAGTACAAACAGGAGAAACTGCAGTTTAAAAACGGGCATTGTACGTGTACAGACAAACAAATGATTACAGTTTCGGAAAAATTGGATGGTTTAGCGAAGAGAAAGAGCTTCACACATTGAGTAAACCAATAACGCGTTGGTCCTCCTTCGCCCCTTACGCAAGCAGTCATTCGGCTTGGCACTGTTTGGTAGAGTTGGTGGATGTCCTCCTGAGGGATATCGTGCCAAATTCTGTCCAGTCGTGGCGTTAAATCGGCAAAACCCAGAGCTGGTTTTTTTTTTTAGTCCTCAAGCTTCTGACTGGTTTGATGATGTTCTTACGAAAGTCAGACGGCATGTCGCAAGACTTATATTCTACACAACAATGCCAATAGTCATTTTGTTACAACTTCCCCCAATGATTTTAGAAAATCTGATGGAATGTCATCTATCCCATTTGTCTATTTTGATATAAAGTTATCCGAAGGTCCTTTAAATTCTGATCCTACTGGATACCCTGTTTCTTTTATATCTACTCCTTTTTCGTCTTCCATTACATCAGAAAGATATTCCTCCTCATAGAAGCCTTCAGTATACTCTTTCCACCTATCCGCTCTCTCCTCTGCATTTAATAGTGGAATTCCCATTGCACTCTTAATCTTACCACCTTTGCTTTTAATTTCGCTAATCGTTGTTTTTACTTTTCTATATGCTGAGTCCGTCCTTCCGACAATCATTTCTGTTTCGATTTCTTTACATTTTTCATTCAGCCATTTCGTCTTAGCTTCCATGCACTTCCTATTTATTTCATTCCTCAGCGATTGTTTTTCTGTATTCCTGAATTTATGTGAACATTTTTGTACTTCTTCCTTCCACTGATCAACTGAAGTATTTCTTCTGTTACCCTGGTTTCTTCGCAGTTATCTTCTTTGAAGCTGTGTTTTTCTTTCCAACTTTTGTTATTACTCTTTTTAGAGATACCTATTCCCCTTCAACTCTACTGGGTACTGGGCTATTCTTTATTGGTGTATCTACAGCCTTAGAGAACTTCAAGTGTAGCTCGTCATTCCGTAGTACTTCCGCATCCCATTTCTTGGCGTATTGATTCTTCCTGAGTGATGTCTTATACTTCAGCGTACTCGTCATCATTACTACATTGTGATATGAGTCTATATCTGCTCCTGGGTCGTCTTACAATCGGGTGACTTCAGAGTCTCTGTCTGACCATGATGTAATCTAACTGAAATCTTCCCGTATCTCCCAGTTTTTCTAAGTATATCTCATCCTATTGTGATTCTGGAACTGGACATTCGCTATTACTAGCTGAAATTTATTACAGAACTCAATTAGTCTTTCTCCTCTCTAATTTCTTGTCCCAAGTCTGTATTCTCATCTAATCATCACTTCTGCTCCTTCCCCTACAACTGCATTCCAGTCCTCCATGACTATTAGAATTTCATCTACCTTTACATACTGTGTTATCCTTTGAATACCTTCCTGCGGCGTCGGCATGTATACCTAAACTATCTTTTTCGGTGTTGGTTTGCTGTAGATTCTGATAGGAACAACCCTATCATTGAACTGTTCACAGTAACACACTATCTGCCCTACCTTCGTATTCATAACGAACCCTATTTCCGTTATACCATATTCTGCTGCTGTTGATATTACCTTATACTCATCTGACCAGAAATCCTTGTCTTCTGTACATTTTACTTTACTGACCCTCACTATATCTAGATTGGATTTTGGATTTTCCTTATCAGATTTTCTTTCTTCCCTACTACGCTCAAGCTTTTGACATTCCAAGCTCCGGCTCGTAGAACGGTAAGCTTTCGTTGGATATTTATGCTTTTACTCATGGCCACCCCTGTCTTTGTCAGTTCCCTCCCAGAGATCCGAAGGGAGCTATTCCGGAATTTTTTTGCGAATGGAGAGATCATCATAGTAGTTTTTCAATTACAGGCCACATTTCCTGTGGATACATGTTATGTCTCTTTAATGCAGTGTTTTCCATTGCCTTCTGCAGCGCCATGCCGTTTAACATTGCTAATTCTTTCGGCTTTAGGGGTACTTTCCAATCCCAAGGACAAGAGAGTGCCCTGAACCTCTGTCCACTCTTCCGCCACCTCCTTGACAAGGCCATTGGCAGAATGAGGTTGACTATTTTGCCGGAAACCTTAGACCGCTTATGCCGGTTATTAATCAAAATTTAGGCGGTGGCGTGATTCGAGCCGAGGACGTTTTGATTACTACCCCTAGACCACGGGTGAAAACACTTATTAATCCATTAATTTCATTTGAATTCAATTTCTCGTACTCAGTCTAATTGTCTTCAATAATATGGATTGTTTCGACTACAGGAATGTTAGTACAGAGGTTTGTAATATCAAAAAATGTGAGTATATGGCCAAGAGGAAAAGTGACATATTACTTTAGTGGGACATAATGTGTCTCAGCAACCACGAAACGGCTAAGCGCACAAATGCAGCTGTCTCTAAGGCACTCTAAATTTAAGATGTAGTGAAACAAGATATTGCAAACTAGAATCTTATTTGTGAGTGTGACTATAACATGCACTGTTGTTTTTGTTGCAGTCGTCACTTGCAAGACTGATCCTTGATGCAGTTCTCTGGGCTAATCTCTCCTGTGTAAGCCCCTTCATGTCTGCAAAACTAATATGGGCTATATCCAGTTGAATGTCCTTAACGTAATCAAGCGCTGGTGTCCCTCAACAATTTGTCCCAACCCCCTTACCCCTCAGATTCTTTCCATTTCGAAACCTACATCTACATCTACATTTATACTCCGCAAGCCACCCAACGGTGTGTGGCGGAGGGCACTTTACGTGCCACTGTCATTACCTCCATTTCCTGTTCCAGTCGCGTATGGTTCGCGGGAAGAACGACTGTCTGAAAGCCTCTGTGCGCGCTCTAATCTCTCTAATTTTACATTCGTGATCTCCTCGGGAGGTATAAGTAGGGGGAAGCAATATATTCGATACCTCATCCAGAAACGCACCCTCTCGAAACCTGGCGAGCAAGCTACACCGCGATGCAGTGCGCCTCTCTTGCAGAGTCTGCCACTTGAGTTTGTTAATTATCTCCGTAACGCTATCGCGGTTACCAAATAACCCTGTGACGAAACGCGCCGCTCTTCTTTGGATCTTCTCTATCTCCTCCGTCAACCCGATCTGGTACGGATCCCACACTGATGAGCAATACTCAAGTATAGGTCGAACGAGTGTTTTGTTGATGGACTACATTTTCTAAGGACTCTCCCAATGAATCTCAACCTGGTACCCGCCTTACCAACAATTAATTTTATATGATCATTCCACTTCAAATCGTTCCGCACGCATACTCCCAGATATTTTACAGAAGTAACTGCTACCAGTGTTTGTTCCGCTATCATATAATCATACAATAAAGGATCCTACTTTCTACGTATTCGCAATACATTACATTTGTCTATGTTAAGGGTCAGTTGCTCAGTTGACACTCCCTGCACCAAGTGCCTATCCGCTGCAGATTTTCCTGCATTTCGCTACAATTTTCTAATGCTGCAACTTCTCTGTATACTACAGCATCATCCGCGATAAGCCGCATGGAACTTCCGACACTATCTACTAGGCCATTTATATATATTGTGAAAAGCAATGGTCCCATAACACTCCCCTGTGGCACGCCAGAGGTTACTTTAACGTCTGTAGACGTCTCTCCGTTGATAACAACATGCTGTGTTCTGTTTGCTAAAAACTCTTCAATCCAGCCACACAGCTGGTCTGATATTCCGTAGGCTCTTACTTTGTCTATCAGGCGACAGTGCGGAACTGTATCGAAGGCCTTCCGGAAGTCAAGAAAAATATCATATACCTGGGAGCCTGTATCTAATATTTTCTGGGTCTCATGAACAAATAAAGCGAGTTGGGTCTCACACGATCGCTGTTTCCGGAATCCATGTTGATTCCTACATAGTAGATTCTGAGTTTCCAAAAACGACATGATACTCGAGCAAAAAACATGTTCTAAAATTCTACAACAGATCGACGTCAGAGATATAGGTCTATAGTTTTGCGCATCTGCTCGACGACCCTTCTTGAAGACTGGGACTACCTGTGCTCTTTTCCAATCATTTGGAACCTTCCGTTCCTCTAGAGACTTGCGGTACACGGCTGTTAGAAGGGGGGCAAGTTCTTTCGCGTACTCTGTGTAGAATCGAATTGGTATCCCGTCAGGTCCAGTGGACTTTCCTCTGTTGAGTGATTCCAGTTGATTTTCTATTCCTTGGACACTTATTTCGATGTCAGCCATTTTTTCGTTTGTGCGAGAATTTAGAGAAGGAACTGCAGTGCGGTCTTCCTCTGTGAAACAGCTTTGGAAAAAGGTGTTTAGTATTTCAGCTTTACGCTTGTCATCCTCTGTTTCAATCCCATCATCATCCCGGAGTGTCTGGACATGATGTTTCGAGCCACTTACTGATTTAACGTAAGACCAGAACTTGCTAGGATTTTCTGTCAAGTCGGTACCTGGTATTTTACTATCGAATTCACTGAACTCTTCAGGCATAGCCCTCCTTACGCTAACTTTGACATCGTTTAGCTTCTGTTTGTCTGAGAGGTTTTGGCTGCGTTTAAACTTGGAGTGAAGCTCTCTTTGCTTTCGCAATAGTTTCCTAACTTTGTTGTTGTACCACGGTGGGTTTTTCCCGTCCTTCACAGTTTTACTCGGCACGTACCTGTCTAAAACGCATTTTACGATTGCCTTGAACTTTTTCCATGAACACTCAACATAGTCAGTGTCTGAACAGAAATTTTCGTTTTTATATGTTAGGTAGTCTGAAATCTGCCTTCTATTACTCTTGCTAAACAGATAAACCTTCCTCCCTTTTTTTATATTCCTATTAACTTCCATATTCAGGGATGCTGCAACGGCCTTATGATCACCGATTCCCTGTTCTGCACTTAAGGAGTCGAAAAGTTCGGGTCTGTTTGTTATCAGTAGGTCCGAGATGTTATCTCCACGAGTCGGTTCTCTGTTTAATTGCTCGAGGTAATTTTCGGATAGTGCACTCAGTATAATGTCACTCGATGCTCTGTCCCTACCACCCGTCCTAAACATCTGAGTGTCCCAGTCTATATCTGGTAAATTGAAATCTCCACCGAAGACTATAACATGCTGAGAAAATTTATGTGAAATGTATTCCAAATCTTCTCTCAGTTGTCCTGCCACTAATGCTGCTGAGCCGGGGGGTCGGTAAAAGGAGCCAATTATTAACCTAGCTCGGTTGTTGAGTGTAACCTCCACCCATAATAATTCACAGGAACTATCCACTTCTACTTCATTACAGGATAAACTACTACTAACAGCGACGAACACTCCACCACCGGTTGCATGTAATCTATCCTTTCTAAACACCGTCTGTACCTTTGTAAAAATTTCGGCAAAATTTATCTCGGGCTTCAGCCAGCTTTCTGTACTACGAACGCTTGATACCGGTCTTTTCTTTTGGAAAGTTGTGTCATAAACTTATTTTCTCCCAGAATTCGATACAGTGGATCCTCATTACTTACTCGATCTCATCAAATCATCAAAGTTGATTTATCTGTTACACCTCTTGCTAAATCTTCTGTTTTTGTCTGAAGTTTCTTGCATCGTTCACATTGCATATCCGTAAAATGCTACAATCCAAACTTTTTCTTCATAAAAGAATTCTCACAATTGCATTTATATTAACTGTTAATAATTTTTTTATTCAGAAATCTTTTTTCTAGTTATAGCCACTCATCAGTTTTTCGTTGCCATTCTTCAGTTTTTCGTTGCCTGAATTGAAAACTTCAGCTCCTAGTTTCGGTTTCCCTTAAGAACTGCAAAGTGTAGCTCTCAGTAAACCTCTCACAATACTGCGTCTGTTCCACCTCCCAACTGATCTTATCTGATGGCGCCCTTTACCAGTACTTCCATTCTTTTGTAAATAATTTCTGTAACTATTTTACAAACAGAAGTCAAATTCAGTTAACATTAGAACTCGAAACATAAAATATTAGAATTACATAGTGACTGGCTGGCTCTGAGCACTATGGGACTCAACATCTTAGGTCATAAGTCCCCTAGAACTTAGAACTACTTAAACCTAACTAACCTAAGGACATCACACACACCCATGCCCGAGGCAGGATTCGAACCTGCGACCGTAGCAGTCCCGCGGTTCCGGACTGCAGCGCCAGAACCGCTAGACCTACATAGTGACAATAGATGTTGCACGAGTCAACAAGAGCCCTCCAATGGCAGTGTTATACTTTTCTATAACATGCTGCGCACAAGCGGTAAAAGTTATTGTTCGATGACACGAAGCGGCACTGTTTGCGTTATCCAGCATTGCAAAGGCGCCGCGTTTTATTCTTCGGCGTGGTTTATTGTACTGTTTAGTGTCAATTCATTTTGAGGGTTATACAAGAAATATCATGCCTGAGTATCGGATGTGTATCTAAACTCTAGACGAACAGGAGCATTGTACATAAATCCGTTTATGGCCCTTCAGTATCTAACGTTAAAAAGAGACAGTCTGAATATCATTTATGTGCTATGTAAACAGCGCATTTAAACTGCTGAGAAAAAGGTTGGACGTCCGTTATATGGTGGCTCTTGTGGTCCAACGGGGAGAGCGCTAAACAACGACCCTGGTTCAATATCGCGTAGGAGCCGGGATTTTCTCTCTTCTCCGTCCCTTCAAGACGGTCCCAGGTCTTCCCAATCAACGCCGTCTAATCCCCTCTTCGATGCCGTCCTTCTTGAAATCTCTTATTGTGTAGCCTTGTGCATTATCTTCTTGACTGACGAACCCATTGCCGAAGCGTTTATTGTAGGGTATGCTATAGGTTATCATATCCTGTCTCGACATTGCACATCTGGCACATTACCGTCGATATCACTGAGAAATGTTCGATCTCCATGAATGTTATCAGTCTGAAACACACTGATTCACCTCACTCCTTCACCTAGGGGACTGAAGGCCAAATTTCCGTCCCTTCCACGACGTTTATAACACGTAGAAATGCCCTGCTCTCGTTGGTCAAAAGAACCCGACGTTAGTGATCCATGTTCAATTCCCGATGCTTATTTGCGTAATTTCTTCGCGCGAAACTGTGCTGCAGTTTTTCTGCCACTTTCATCAC